>NC_061800.1:22363283-22698283 GCF_021462225.1 Girardinichthys multiradiatus | reverse complement strand
ATAAGTGCTTCACCGCTAAGATAAACCTCTCCCAATAACCGTTGGAGACAGGCATCAAAACGGGAAAGACAAGAAATCAAGTCGTCCTAGCAAGGCAGTTGGGAAATGCCTGCAAGAAAAAAGATATTTAACCACACTTGTCTATACTGTATATACAGTGAGAGCAATAATCAGAAATATTGAATATAAATAGAACTATGACAAACAAGACAGAAGCCTCCACAGACACCGTAAGCAGGGTGTTACGAGGGGGTGAAAAATCTCAAAAGCTTGCTGTGGGAGAAAAGCAGCAAAAAGTAGCTTTTAGAGGTCACCAAGTCTCCATAAAACTAATTTAATTTAGACTTTTGTACACATTTTAACAGGGAACCTGGATATAAATGTGTACGGTCCGAGACTGATGGCTTTCAATGCATGTAAAGGTGCATGTTTAAATCTGACAGCAGATAACTAAGGTTTCCTTTTTTCCCAGTCTACCCAGTATTTTACCAGTGTGTTGATTTGCATTTGTCCTTTCACATAATAAAAATATCAATATTCCTGCATATGATATACATATTTACAATTGTACGTAAACCATGTTTTGGAAAATGTGGGTTGTTTCTGTGACTAAAAGCCTCACTTTCACCTTCACTTTTAAATCTACTCTACCTGTATATCTACCTATCCTACCACTATATTACATCAGAATTACTGCAGATGAGTCCATTAAGACATTGTGTATGCTGTACCCTAGTTGAATCTGATAGCAGTGCAGAATTCATTCAAGCTCTCAGATACCTGCATTATACATCATTTGTAATTTTCACTATGGTCTGTTGATTTACCCTCAGGTGTATTGCATGTGGGATGATTCACCAGTTGAAAGTCCCCACTTATATGACTGCTGTCTAACCTTTAGAGTACCGTCTTTAATCTTTCTCAGCTCACTGACATCATCTGTCCTTCGGTTGTTGTGTCTGCTCATCATCATTCAGGCGCTTTATGTCTGAATCATAAATATATCATTAAATTTAATATCATCGTCCTAATGCCTTTTTATTGGGAGAATAGATCAGGTGTATCATGCTCAGCAGCCAACATTTCATTTTCAAATCTATTATATATGTCCTGGTCTGTTAGTTTACTGTGTGTTTGTGTTGCCTGCTATTTACTCTGCCTGGTCACTAGATGGCGTTGGAGTTCACAGAGGCAGAGGGGACAGGTGCTTCGCATTCACTAATTACCTGGAGGTGGTTTAGACTGGAAGCTAAAAAGCATCACTTACACCAAATACAAAAATCTGATTCAATTTAAATTGTCTTATTTCAAAGGGTTGATTCTTTGGTTTGAATATTTTTACCTGGTTGTATTCCTTTTCCTTAAAGAGTTCAGCTAATTACTCTTATTTTTGATACTGTAACCATGCAGTTAAGCCCAAAATTATTCACATTCCTGGCAGATTTAGGTTTAAAGTAATTTCATTTTACCAGCATGTTTCTTCTGAGTGAAAGTGATAGTGAAAGGAACCAGTGAAGGGTTTGGCTGTTGTCATGCCAATAAAGAGTTTTCTACTGATTATTGAGAGGGGTATAATTAATTTGTAACATGCAATTTAGAAAAAAAGCACATAAACTAAATTTTTTTAAAAACTAGTGCTTATTTCACATTGTTTTATTATATTTTGTAAGAAGCTGTTCCATTTCCTATGAGAAACTAACTGACCAGAAGAATTGTACTTATTTTTAGTTTACATTCGATTACTACTAAAAATAGTAGCCGATAAATCATCAAAATGCTGGTGGAAATGTGCAATTATAAAAAGCATTTGATTGCCTTAATGCCAGTAAAAGGGTTTTACCCAGATTACTCAGGAGGTCCCCTGAATTTAACTGTTTTTAGGCGTACTGACCACTCAAGGCGCTTTACACTAGAGCCACACCCAATCGCACACACATTCATACAGCGATACGTGGTACACTTACTGTTAAGAGCTAAATGTGATAATTTTGCCACTAATCTCCCCAGGGCTCTATACTGACAATATGATTGAACATACCACAGACATTTCCTTTAAAATACCTGGCTTACCTAACTTAACAGGTATATAATATGAAGAGAATCACTACAAAGAACAAGGAAGAAAGTTGGCCACGAAAAACTGAATGCCCAAATTAATATGCTTATTAATAAACTGCATATGATACTGCATACCAGTGTTATAAATTGTGATTGGAAAATATATTTTTAAAAAGATAAATGTTCAGACACAATAGCTTTTTGGAGAAAATTATGGGCTCTGCACTCAGAAACCTTTGATAAAAGATGAGGATAGCTTTTAAGCGGTAGGCATCTCAATTGAGAAAGACGATTACCATTAGAAGCATTCTGTTTAAAGAGAGTACCTTATAGGTTTTGTTTTGCCAACATCACTTAGTCCAAAGCAGGCAATGTTTCCAAGATACCTCACCGGAATGACTGAACCAGCTAAAGAGGCTTCATGATATTGAATATCATGAGCTGAAGTTACCTCAATAAACAAGCGATGCTGTTTCAAGGAACAGGGAACCACTCTAGTGTCTCAGATACTGCATATGCTGAGAGGAAGAAGCGTATGTGCAGAATCACTTTTCAAGAACCTTAAGGACCCTGAGAATGTGTTACCTATATCATAAAACACCAAGATTGAGCAGTCTTGTGGACAAACACATTCAAATGATTGTGTTTATTAGCATTGTTAATATCTGAAAAAATTACTGAACTTAACAACGCTGATATATTTGAAATGAGGCAGACATAATATGCCAACATTAAACATTGTTCTATTAGGAAGTGAATGGCTTTCATAAACTAAATAAAATAATTAACTTTACTTACATGATGCAGAGAGTTTATTTTCTCCTGAAGGGCAGGATCTGGTTGTCAGGTTATTACACAAACCCACATCCTCCACTTAGTTCTGCCATTTCACACTTTTTAAACATGTAAATATTGTAGAAATAACATCAGGATTACAAAGTGCTTTAAAGTGAATATGTCACTTTTCGTTGTAATTTCAAATTGCTCCTGCTAAAAGCATCGGTAACCAAAATGGGTGTGAATTTCCCTATACTGAATAACAGTACATGAGGCAACAGATAATAACAGAATCAAACTAATATAAACTAGTTGACTTTGAGTAATTTGCAAATGTTATGTTATAATGGAGTTAATATAATAAATGATGGTTAATTTCATCTGGCAACATCTAACAACTAAAAACAAGGAATGGTTTAAATTTAATTTCCTTTCATAAATGTCAAAGTTCTGACATCTGCTGGTGGATGCTGCTGTATCAAGTGTATATATTTTAAAGAATCAAGTATAAAGTAATGACAATAACTTTAAAGAAAACATTTACATCTTCCACTGCAAACAGAAAGTCATATTTGCTGTGGACTCAAAAATCTGCATTAGTATTTCATTAATCTTTACATTCATGAGTCACAAATCCAGCCATTAACTTCACCTCTAAAAACACATGGCCTTTTAATACCACACATTCACGTAGACTCTGCTCTGAAAACAGGTGGAATATAGATGCTGAGTATTGGCGGGCTAGTGGAGGATTAGTCAGCTGAGCACTTTATCCCCCTAACAAACTGAAATAGAAATGAGGGCTTTAATCCGAGACTGAACGGCCACTGTTCTGGGCAGACGACAAAGAAGAATATGTAATTTGTTATTGTTCTTCTGCTTTCTAATCTACTACTGTGACACTAGAGAGTTTTATTCAACTCTGTTGGGAGTAAAGTCCCCCAATGCAAAACAGGAAGCCCATGACGGTGACCCACAATGATCTGATCCACATAGTTGATGGATGGATAGATGCAGAAACTGAGAATGGAAATATCTGTGACTTTACTACTGCAAACTCAGGAAGGAATTAATGTTGGATTACTTGCTGAATAAATCTCAAGCTATGACATTAAAAATTAAACAGATGACTGTGTTGAACTGACCAAACTGCCCTTGGAAAGTTTTGGTCAGCAGTTTTATCATTTATGATTGGAAAATATATCCAATCTTCATGCATATTGATGGTTTTGGAAAACATGCATACAGCGTTCAGAAAAAAGATGGTGTATAATAACATTATCCATGCTGACGCTGCGATAAGGTCAGTTTAGATAGAAATGAAGGCCGGAAAATGTCTGTGTAGCATTCATTTATAATCTCAGAGTTACACACCCAATGTGTTTTGTTCATGGCCTATTTTATCCTCTTGGATTTGTGCCGCCAAAATCTCTATTTTACATGTCAGCTCTGCCATCTCGTGATTTAACCTGGAACTGCACACTGTCTGCTATGGCCATCAAAATCTGTATCCTAACTAGACCAATGGTTTAAAATCTGCAACTTTAGAGCCACATGTGACTCTTTAGGCCCTCCCAAGTGGCTCTTGATAACTTAATAACAGCAAAATGGGTATAGAACTGAGGAATGTTTTGAAATTTAAATAATATTGTAATTTAATGTCATAAAAAGGCAGCTTTAGCTAATTTTATGCATTAAAAATTGGTTATCATATTTGCCCTATGAAACATTGTCTTATAGTGCTAGGAAATACAAGGCACTTTGTCAAATTCCTACTATGTTGTTGGAAGAAGTTGCTCTTGATGGATGATTTGACCACCTTTTATTCATATCACATGTTCTCAAGTAGAACTTAATAAGGCTATGCAGAAGTTCAACATCACATATGGATTTTTTCAGGAGGCTCCATTGTATGCATGGCACACATAAGTGCATCTGTTACAAACTGATGTTTTACATTTTCATGTATATTTTGTGAGAGAATTGTTGTGGTTGGGCATTTTTATTTGCTGTTTTTATTATAAGCAGTCTGCTTATAATAAAAACAGCTCCGTAGCACAATTCTTAAGTGGAAGTCATGAAAGTCATGGAACCTAAGTTCATGATTATTCAGAAAACTGTTAAATTAGGTGTAATATTGTTGACAGCAATTTCTTAACATGTGAGAATATTTTGTTGCACAGTTATCATGTTATACAGGTCCTTCTCAAAATATTAGCATATTGTGATAAAGTTCATTATTTTCCATAATGTCATGAAGAAAATTTAACATTCATACATTTTAAATTCATTGCACACTAACTGAAATATTTCAGGTCTTTTATTGTCTTAATACAGATGATTTTGGCATACAGCTCATGAAAACCCAAAATTCCTATCTCACAAAATTAGCATATTTCATCCAACCAATAAAAGAAAAGTGTTTTTAATACAAAAAACGTCAACCTTCAAATAATCATGTACAGTTATGCACTCAATACTTGGTCGGGAATCCTTTGGCAGAAATGACTGCTTCAATGCGGCGTGGCATGGAGGCAATCAGCCTGTGGCACTGCTGAGGTCTTATGGAGGCCCAGGATGCTTCGATAGCGGCCTTTAGCTCATCCAGAGTGTTGGGTCTTGAGTCTCTCAATGTTCTCTTCACAATATCCCACAGATTCTCTATGGGGTTCAGGTCAGGAGAGTTGGCAGGCCAATTGAGCACAGTGATACCATGGTCAGTAAACCATTTACCAGTGGTTTTGGCACTGTGAGCAGGTGCCAAGTCGTGCTGAAAAATTAAATCTTCATCTCCATAAAGCTTTTCAGCAGATGGAAGCATGAAGTGCTCCAAAATCTCCTGATAGCTAGCTGCATTGACCCTGCCCTTGATAAAACACCTTGGACCAACACCAGCAGCTGACACGGCACCCCAGACCATCACTGACTGTGGGTACTTGACACTGGACTTCTGGCATTTTGGCATTTCCTTCTCCCCAGTCTTCCTCCAGATTCTGGCACCTTGATTTCTGAATGACATGCAGAATTTGCTTTCGTCCGAAAAAAGTACTTTGGACCACTGAGCAACAGTCCAGTGCTGCTTCTCTGTAGCCCAGGTCAGGCGCTTCTGCCGCTGTTTCTGGTTCAAAAGTGGCTTGACCTGGGGAATGCGGCACCTGTAGCCCATTTCCTGCACACGCCTGTGCACGGTGGCTCTGGATGTTTCCACTCCAGACTCAGTCCACTGCTTCCGCAGGTCCCCCAAGGTCTGGAATCAGCCCTTCTCCACAATCTTCCTCAGGGTCCGGTCACCTCTTCTTGTTGTGCATCGTTTTCTGCCACACTTTTTCCTTCCTACAGACTTCCCACTGAGGTGCCTTGATACAGCACTCTGGGAACAGCCTATTTGTTCAGAAATTTCTTTCTGTGTCTTACCCTCTTGCTTGAGGGTGTCAATAGTGGCCTTCTGGACAGCAGTCAGGTCGGCAGTCTTACCCATGATTGGGGTTTTGAGTGATGAACCAGGCTGGGAGTTTTAAAGGCCTCAGGAATCTTTTGCAGGTGTTTAGAGTTAACTCGTTGATTCAGATGATTAGGTTCATAGCTCGTTTAGAGAACCTTTTAATGATATGCTAATTTTGTGAGATAGGAATTTTGGGTTTTCATGAGCTGTATGCCAAAATCATCCGTATTAAGACAATAAAAGACCTGAAATATTTCAGTTAGTGTGCAATGAATCTAAAATATATGAATGTTAAATCTTCATCATGACATTATGGAAAATAATGAACTTTATCACAATATGCTAATATTTTGAGAAGGACCTCTATAGTGGTGAGGTTTGGGAGGACCAACGTGCAGGCCATTTAGATAAGATGGTTAAAGCTTTCATTTAGAAGTAACCAGGCTTTGAATCGGGCTGAGAATTGAAGCTATTGCTTTTGCATTTGATTCAATAATTAAAACTCTTTGATGGGACTGCTGTGGAATAGTAGACACACAGACTTTGTGTCTGGTCAAAATAAAGCAAATACAAAAATAAGTCTCAGTTCTTAGATTAATATTTAAAGACGATTTTTCGCATAAATCATTTTTCTCCCACTTCAACTTTATGTGCTGCTTTGGGTTGTTCTAGCACAAATCCAATTAAAATCTTTTGAAGTTTGTCGTTGTAACACAACAAAGTGTGAAAAAGTTGAAAAGGCTGTGGAGTACTGTTGCAATGCACAGAATTTATCTTTATGTATAAGTTGTTATTCTATTAGTTTTCCTTATAAAATTAGGAGAACCTGAAACTCAAATGCCTTTGCTGAACGTAACATCATAAGAATTGAGTCATGACCTGAGCTAAGTCGTAGTGGAGATTTAACATTTAGCATAATATTAAAAGCCTAAGAACTACATTATAACCTCTTAAACTTCTACTAAATCATTTGTTTACCTTTATTAGTCCATGAAAATGTTTATATTTGTACCGTGTTGAAAATGTTTTTTACAGTTTTATACCTTCCAATGCCAAGGCACATCATGCAAAAGTACAACAAAGGTACACAGAATCATTATATTTGTATTTATTCTCATTAGAACACAATTTTAATAATTGTAGCAGTAATTTTCATACTTTTCAAAAAAATCATGACTTGTGAGACTCTTAAAAATTATTTCATCTCAAAGTTGTTTGTAAAAAAAATTAAATAAGTTACTTGAATTAAAGCATCTATAATATTACAATATACTGGTAGTATAATAGTAATAATAATCATAATCGCAATGGTACTTCTATATGCCTTTGAACCTTTTTCCTCTCTAGTATAATAAATCTTTTGCGTTCACACACACACACACACACACACACACACACACACACACACAGAACCGCAGCCTTTCACAAAAAGGCTGCGACGCTGAGGGCGAAACCTGTTTATCTAACGGTGCAACACTGTCTTCAGTCAGAGATTTCAGACGCTCAAATCAAATACAAGAAACAGATGAAGTAAGTGTGTGGCATTAACCTAAATAACACAAGGAGAGACATACAGTGTTCAGCATATTAGGGAACATATTTACAACCAAAAAAAAGAAAGAAAAAAAGAAATGAGCTTCTGCATAGATCCACGGGATAGAGAAAGGAACCATTGTAAAGACAAAGTGAAATATTTGTGTACATTTGAATGGGAGCACAAGAGCTGAGGGCAACATGCATTAATAGTCTGTATGTGCAGGAAGAAAACACAAACATATTTAGTTAATATGTTATGGAAGGTAACAGAGCATTGCCTACAGCTGCTACAGAGCATTTCTAGGGATGAAGACTGGGCCTATATGAATCTACACTATTTTCTTTAAGCGAAATGCCATAAACTTTTGACATAATTAAACATACATTAAAAGTAAAGAGTATTTGTTTTATGCATGCCTCTATGACCAATGTGACCAAAGAATGATCTAATTCATTTAATTGTTTTAAAGAACTCTTGCATGTAAAAATGTGAATCCTTTATGTAAATGCATGAAAGGATCATGTTAAAGGGACCACCTATACACCGCGTTCACACTCATGCAAGCACATGGAAAATGTATAATGCAAACATGCTTTCCATATGTTAAGATGTTCTTGCGTAAATGGTGCCCTGGTTGAATCCTTTCTTGCTCCCACTATATAACAAGCAGGATGAATCCATGTTTCATGTTGTTTGCATTAATTTCTGAACATTCAAATGTCACCTAAGGAAATTGAGACAGATGGGACCAAGCAGCCATTTTCCAATCCGTCCAATTTTGTTGGTATGTTTGTACTGTAGCCTTGTTTACCTGTTCTTAGCTGTCAAGAGTGGCACCTGGTCTGCTCTTTTGCTGCTGTAGCACATCTGCTCCGAGGGCCCACATTTTGTGCAATCAGAGATTGTCCACAGCCATATTTTCTTTCAGTGTTTAGACTGCACAGACGGGATCCACTCATTGTCAGGTCATGGAAACAATCAATAAAGAGGACTTTTAGAAAAAATACCTTTCAACTAATACTTTTACCTTTTCTGTTTCAGTGTTTGTGCTGCCCCCATTGAAATGACATCAAACACCACCAATGTTAGCAAGTCGCCTAAATTGGATTTCCTCCTGGTGCTTTAAATGATGGCAGCATAAAGCTTGTGAGGTGTATCATATGCTTTGCTAACACAGAATAATAGTGCAAACAAAACTGGTAAACCTTTCTTCTTTGAAAATTAGGATGTGAATTTGCAGCATTTTACTCCCAAACAGGGTTTACCTTGGCACTAGTTGAGGCCTCAACTCTTATTTACCTAATTTGGGCAGATTTCTAAAAAAAATATTTTCTCACACTGGGAAAAGCAAAGTCAGATAAAACAGACTATGTGTTTAAGTATGATACTACTGTTCAATGCAATGATTAATAGGATGTTTTCAAGCAAGTGCAAGGCTGCAGTGAATAACATAATAATGTTGTAGATTCCTGGTGTCTGAGGATGGATTTGTTTGTTGTATCCATCCGGCATCCCCAGTGTCATGAGGTTTGCAATTAGCTCAAAATGAAATAATGATAACTGACAAACTTTAACTGAAAAAAAACTAAATCCAAAACTCTAGAGAGGTACACAGACAGCAGCAGCACACTTCTACCCATAAACTGATGGGTAAAAAAAACTAATTTTTCTCCCCGAGCTCAAGCATCTTTGATTCCTGTGTATCTAACAGTGCTCCTACTGTAGGCCTCCAGCAGCAGTGATCATATAAAAGAATAAATACATCTCCATCTAGTGGTGTCCTCTGGCATAGCAGCGTTTTTGTTACTGAATGAAGACAACTTAAACCAGGATGGGTGAATGAGGAGCTTTTCATGCAAACAGGAATAGTGAAGAGTAAATAGCACAAGGTCTGAGCAGCAAATGTAAAGATAAGCCTATATATAAATATATATACTGACATAGATGAAATAAAGATGGAATCCCCATGTAAGCTTCATATAAACTGATGACATCAGAATCCGGATGGATCATCTCACATCAATAATAAGCACAATAGAATGTGAAAATAAATGTATCCAGTATCATCCCCTTGTTTTTAGCAGATACCTGATCTCGCAGCAATGTTAGTCAAAGAGACACAAAATAGAAACAAAACGAAGGAAAAAAGTCAGCCCTTAAGGTCACACCATTTTCTTTCTAATCTCTCACAATGCATTCTTGATAAATAAGTAAACTGAGCTGACTTTGAGCGTACAGAAACAGTGACATGCTCCTTTCTCTGTTTGTTTCTGCTCCTGATTTCCAATTGCAGTAAAAAAAAAGGCCTTTTGCGCTGAAGTTGAATGAATTTCTGTGAAAATAAATACGAGGCTTTATCCTCCTTTCTACCAGCAAGCAAACTGCGAAGCAAGTACCTTTTAAATGTGTCTGACTGTATGAATAAAAATGTTTGTTCTGTATATCGTAATAAGCCCTTTACATAATGGAATTTGTGATGTTTTAAGTAAAGAAAAACAAACAGTGGGCATGCTACAGGATGTGATTTGGATGTAAATGTGGTTCTGACAGTAAGGTGACATCACCTTGCTGAGACCAACTGACTGAAACTGCCTATGTGTTACTGAAATTAAAAAAAGGCTACACAGCATGACAGAGGACAGAATTATAATTCAATCAACCTGTATGAGAGTTACAGTTTACCCGTTATGCAAAGATAACATCCAGTCATCATGTGAATTACTGTACTTTGTGTGATGGGCAGAAGCAGTGCAAGCATAAATGGTGCCCAGGGCAAACCAACCCCTAAACCGATTTAAATTTAAGAAATTATCTGAGATCCTTAGGTGGGATAAAATGCAGTGCATCGAAGAATGCAATGGCTAACTTCCCATTGATTGCCCATGCATAAATCAATGGAACTCTTGTTCAGGGCACACCTGGCAGAAAAGTAATATTTTATTATATGGATGTGACCTATTCCAGTGTTTTTCAACCACTGTGCCACGGCACACTAGTGTGCTGTGAGAGATCGTCAGGTGTGCCATGGGAAATTATCCAATTTGACCTAATTGGTCAAAAAAGATTTTTTGAAAATCTTTGCACATTATTAGTAATAGAAAATTTGGACTATAGCTGCTCTTACAACAATGACCCAGCTTTCTTAATTAGACTACAATGGACTGTTATTACTTAGTTTGACTTCAGTACCAGTAAAAGCAATATATTATTAGCACCTGAAAATGTGGATTAAAGCTGTTTTGTACCAGTGACTCAGCTTCCCTAGTTAGAAATCAGTGGAATGATGAGACTATCAATATTATCATCTTCTTTTAGCATAAGATGCTTTATTATTAAGAGTGCCTTGGAACCAATTTCTACCAGTAAACCCAGAAGGATTATTAATTTTTATTACTCCCAAGGATTATTAGTGTCATTTGATTTGTTTTTCTGTGTTTGATTTTCAGTATCATTGTAATGATTTTCCTCATGTACAACGCTTTGAGTGCCTTGTTGCTGAAGAGCGCTATATAAATAAACTTGACTTGAAAATGAATTAATTATTTTCTGCAAATAATATGCCATTTTTGAGTGTCTGTGCTGTAGTAGTGATTGGCGGCGTAATCATGTAATAATTCCTTATCACTAGATGGCAGCAGGTAGCGAATTGCATTGTACGTTAAGACAAGAGAATTAGTGATGCAGAAATGTGACAGGTAGTGGTGAGAGCATTGTGGCTAGCAAGACTGTGATGACAGTGATGGAGACGTTTTTGAAAAGAAAAAATGTTAACTCCGATCTGGGCCCTGGACAAAATTCGGACCCAAATGAAGGCCCTAGTATGAGTGGATGTCAAAAGAAGGCAAATACCGTGAGCTCGAGGCAATACAATGAGAGTTACATTTCATTTGGATTTACTTTTACTGGGGATGCAATGACACCAATTCCGTTTTGCTTGGCATGCGGTGAAAAGCTATCCAACAGTGCTATGGTACCAAGCAAGCTTAAACGCCATCTCCAAACGAAACACTCTTCACTTCAAAACAAGAATGCAGACTATTTTGTTTGCCTGCGTAAACACACGGAGAAACAGGCAACTTTTATGAGAAAAACCACAAAGGTAAATAAGAGAGCCCTTAAAGCTAGCTACTACGTAGCTGAACTTGTAGCTAAATCAAAAAGGTCCCACACTGTGGCAGACATTAATATTACCCGCCTGCAAAGCCATTGTAAATGAGATGCTTGGACCTGAAGCGGTTAAAGAAATAGCCAAAGTCCCTCTCTCAGATTACAAAATTTCCAGACGTATTGATGACATGTCTGCAGACATCGAAAGTGTGGTTTTGGAAAAGATCCATATCAGTGAGAAATTTGCGTTGCAACTTGACGAGAGTACTGATATTAGTGGACATGCTCAACTCTTGGCCAATGCGAGTTTTGTGGATGGAGACGCAATCAGAAAAAACTTCCTATTTTGCAAGGCATTGTCAGAAAGGACAACAGGAGAGGAAATGTTTTGGGTCACATCAGAATATCTTGAACAAGGAGGACTTAAGTGGGAAAACTGCACGAGTGTCTGCACTGATGGAGCTGCAGCCATGGTCGGCCGCACCAAAGGCTTTGTAAGCAGAGTGAAGGAAAGAAACCCAGATGTGATTATTACGCACTGTTTCTTGCACTGTGAGGCTCTTGTGGCCAAGACTTTACCGGCAGACCTCGTTCCTGTGTTGGATGATGTTGTTCGCACGGTAAACTTTGTAAAGTCACGACCTGTGAAAACTTGCATATTTGCGGCTTTATGTGAGGAAATGGGAGCGGAGCATAAGACCTTGCTGTTTGATCCGGAGGTCCGATGGTTGTGGCGCAGCAAGGTGCTGGCCCGTGTGTCTGAGCTGCGAGAGGAACTAAGTGTTTCTGACAAACGAGGGGTCCGATTACACAAAGCTACTTGCAAGTGATGAGTGGTGTGCAAGGCTGGCATACCTGGCAGATATTTTTCATCATCTGAATGAACTGAACACACAAATGCAAGGCCGAAATGAAAACCTGCTACAAGCACAGATAAAATAAACGGATTACTTTCCAAGGTGCAACTCTGGCAACAACATGTGGAAAGTGGCAATCTTGAAATGTTCCCACCCACCAATAAATGGCAAGATGTTAATACTGCTGCACTGTGTGAGGTAATAGTTAAACATTTGAAAACTCTTGAGCAGAAGATGTCATTTTATTTCTCTTCAGCCACCACTGAATGCCTTGACTGGGTTAGGGACCCATCAGCTCAGCATCAGCTGTTGGAAAGGACATGACTTTACAGGAGCAGGGGGAACTAACTGAACTGAAACAAGATCGTGGTTTAAAGCTAAGCTTTGCTGATCTACCTTTGGACAGTTTCTGGTTGGCAGCTGCCAAGGAGTTCCCCATGCTGGCCCACAAAGCTATTTTGACATTGCTCCCATTTTCCACAACATATCTGTGTGAAGTGAGCTTTTCAAGCCTGACTGCTATAAAAACTAAAAACAGAGACTGAGAGCTGTGGAGGAAGAGCTTCATGTGTGTCTCTCTTCAATTCCCGCCAGGATATCTGCTCTGTGTTCATCCAAACATGCACAGGTTTCACAATAAGTGAGTAAAATATACTGAGATTGACATTTTGCACATGCAACTCTTCATATTGTAAAGTGAAATCTTTCCCAAACATTATAGCTTCTGTCAGAATAAGCATTATTTTCTGTATTCCTGCTAACAGAATGCTTTGGACAGAATTAGTTTGTAAAACACTTTTGAAGTTTTCTACTACCTCTTTAAGTTTAAGACCACATTGCTGTGGCACGGTTCCAGCTGTATTTTTGAAGTGGACATGTTAAGTGCACTTTTTATTTGAAAGAAGAAATATAAAAGATGATAAAAATACATTTTTGTGTTTATTTGATTCCTATTCAAGACACTTTGATAAGAATGATTATATTGTTAATACCGAGTATCATTTGTTTAACATTTTTGATTGGTGGTGTGCCTCGTGATTTTTTCAATGAAAATAATGTACATTGCCTCAGAAAAGGTTGAAAAACACTGACCTATTCTAATGCGCCCCTAGGAAACTGATCCATATGAGCAAGTGGCCCTCGGTGGTGAATTTTAGGTTTGATTAAATGGGCTACCCAAGCCGGACTTCAATTTGTGTCTCACTCCTGGACATCCAGTGTTTGGGGGGCAGTGAAAGTAATTGTTTATTAATTAATTAACCTTTTTCTCTGGGTTGCTGGGGGGTACTCTGCATGCATTTAGCATTTAAATACAATGTATCAAGCTCACACAATTAGAAGTAAACAATAGATATAGAAAAATGAATGTGTATGAGCCTTTTAAAAACTTTACTTAAACAATCATAATCACAAAGTAACATGTAGGATTTCACCATTAGGTCATGTCAAATTTCACTTTTCCCACTTAGGTTTAGAGAAAGAAGTGTGTATTACTTATCAGCTTAATTCTGTCATAGTTGTTGATTGATTACATATAAGCATAAGAAAGAAAAGGGTTGGAAAAATGTTTAGATAACATGATAAAACTTTCCTGAGCCCAGTGTTTGCTTTTATTGGAACACACAAAAAATATTTTGATACTAAACTCTGTTATTTGGTGAATATTTTCTCACTGATCAAATTCAGAGAAGTCCTATATGCATTTGTTAAATAAAGAATGTTTAATGGAAGTCAGAACCACATTTAAACCCAATGAAGTCCTAACAAGAATATGGCCCAATTCCCATGGTGGAGCAGAGGAAATCTGAGGGGCTCGCCATAAAATCATCAGCCTTTTAAATAGACTTTTGGCATAGCAACATGCACTCATTCTATCTCTCTCTCCCTCTCTTTCTCTCACACACACACACATTTTCTTTCTTACTTAAGCCCTGTTTACACGAGAACATTTTCTAATAAAGACGGAAAAGTTTAGTTGTGTTTCTGCTGTTTGTTTTCTCTGAAAATGGCACAATTTGAAAACGCGTTCCAGAGTGTAACAGTTTGAAAATGTCCTGGTCTCCAATGTTGTCTAGAAGGGGAAGCCCTGGCTCATGCACAGTATGACTGAAATCAATAAAAAATTAATGCACACAACATAACAGATCCCGATCAGTTTAACACCCACAGAAGACAGAGATTTAAAACAGTAACAATGGTGGACTCCAGAGTATTGAGTTGTACTGCTGACTCTTTTAAATCTAATGACTGTTCTCCAACAATATGCAAATTTTTTCCCTGTTGTTAAGCAGGAAGTGTTTGCGCTTGTTATTGTTTTAAAGAACTTACCACCATACCAACTAGTGGTGTGATGGGGGAATTACACAATTTTCATGACTACTGTTGCCATGTGAACAGAGATTGCTATTACAATGCTGTCGTGTAGACGTGTTAACAGAAACGGAAAGAAAATCCCGTTTCCAATGTATCGTTGTCGAGTAAACAGGGCCTTAAAGGAATCATTTTGTTCCTGAATGTGGGAACCACATAAAAGACAAATAATGAACGTCAGAGAAAGAATATGATTGTGTTATTCCATAGTCAGCCAGTGCAACAGAAACCAATAATTGGAACACAGTGTAAAAAAGCGTAGTTAGAGAAACTCAGCCACGAGGAGGCTGACCTTTCCTCTCAACAAAGGTTGTGGCATTGTTCCCTTTTCCTACCTAAGGGTCTGCTTGAAACCCTTAGTTTGAGGGAATCTGTTTATTTAGTCACTGCTTCGTTTTGATTGATTTAAGCGTCTCTCATCTCAAAGCATCCATATGTTTTTGTTTATCATAAAGTGTTGCAGTATGTCTTCAGGCACACAGCTCCAGCCGTTTGCATCAAACGTTGCTGTATTTTTCCAAGCTGGTTGCCATGGTGAGGGAATCCCCCCCACCTTCTGCAACCTCACATCTGCTCAGCTGCTCTATCACTCCTCGTTGGTGGGGCTCTCCTCCAGAGGCGTGAAGGTGGGGAGGCCCAGTCCTGTTGCATTGTGGGATGCAGTGAGGCTGGCAACAGTCTGTAGGAGGACAAGGACCAGCAGGCAGAGTTTGAGCCGGCTGTTACAAAGTCTGCAGGCTGCTGAGGAGCTGAGGGAGGTACAATGCTGGCATGGCGGGTGAGTTCTTTTTAAGGTCCCTCTGGAACCGTTGTCCACTTTTAAATCCCACCGCACGTCACAGCACTCTGCATTTGGGTCAACACCTGATGGGTAGTCCTCCAGCAACCCTGGATGTATGTAGGGAAAGGGGGTTTGGGGAGAAAATATAAAGACTAAATCATTGTGTTTTCATTTAAGAATGTGTACAGCTTGTCAAAACATTTTCCAAAGAAAAGCCTGATACTGACTAGTTTAGTAATGTAATGTAAACAAATTTGGCACAAAAAGATTTTCTTCTTTGTACTAACAATGCTTTGTCACAACACATTTTATACCACTGGGAAGCCAGTTTATTTCCCTTTAAGAGATGTCACGTTTGTAAGGAAAATGCATTTTGCACTTGAGCTGTACAGTCGAGTATGTGGGCTGTGCTGAAGAAAAACCTGACAAATCCTCTCTGCCAATACCAAACAGCTTTTTGTGGAGGCAGTGTGATGAAGTGGGGCATCATCTTCCTTAATGGAAAAACAACACTTGTCATAAGTGGAGGGCATTTCAGTGCAGATGAATATTGAGATGGGGTTCTGCAAAAATGGTAAAGCCTGAATTTTAACTCTTAGGGACTAAATTATCTCCTCCAAGATTCCCATGTTGGACTGGGGTTTATCAAAGACTAGTGTTACACGCAATAGGTCTAGGTAATCGGAGGTCAGGACTCAGAGCTGAGAATAATGTCACACCCAAAATATAGAGCATTCTAGCTCTAAGTCAGAAAACAATGGGATTTGCTGTTTGTTTTGGCACTAACCACTATGAGCAATATATGCCAATAACGATATATTTCTCCCAGTTTGATGCATTCAAATTGGGAGAAAGGAATATATTCATAAGTGGATATTTTATAGCACTATATGTGCCACTGGTTAAACCAGATATAAACCATTAGAAGTGCCTGTCATGATCTGCCTCTGTTTGAGGTTTTGAGTTTGAGTTCTGGTTACGTTCTCTACACTACCATATTCTTTACTTTTATTTCAGTTCATTCATGTTCATTAGATTCTGTTGTTCAGGATTCCTAAGTTAGATGTTTTAGTTTGTATTTTTCTGTAGATCTGTTTCTCCCAGTTTATGTTATTTTGGTAGTCTCATTGTTTACTTATTTCTGTTCACTCAGATGTTTTCTATTACCTCCCTGCTTGTCAGCATTAATTAGTCACTCTCTCTCTATACTTTCAGTCTCTCTCACACCAGCTGCACCTGGTTTTCTCCTTGATTACTTCCCTCAGTTCATTGGTCCATTCTCCACTTCCCTCAGTATTTATTCATTCTGGTTTTCTTGCCACTGCATCCTTCTGCTTGCTACCTGTCCGGTCCCTGTTTCCTGCCTGTATCCATCTCAGAGAAACGTGTAAATGCAACTCACCATGCCAAGGAATAGGATATCGTCGCACAGCAATGTGTGACCAAGCCGGTGACCAGCATGAGGTTGAGGTTCTAGCCTGTTGTGGTTGTGTCAAATTATTCCATATACTACTGAGAAGTGAATAAATTGTTAAATTGCCATCATGCCTTGATTGTTCAAGCGTTAATCATCCAATTAACACCAAACAAGGACGAAAGGCAGAACAAGCTGTTAGCATTGTCAGAAAAGTTTTCATGCATACAACCCACATACTAAACTCTGCTGCTCAACCCAAAAATGCATTTCCGTTACAAATGTGGGACAATTACAGGGAAATAAACAGGCTTTTCAGCTGAAAAATTAGTTGTGCTGGAGCATTGTTAGGACAAAGCAGTTAATCAGGTAAACATGCATTTATTTATGTTGTGTGCAACATTTATGAAAATACTTCAACATACTGAAAGGATTAGTTATGAAACTCTTTATGTACACAGTTCTGTTCGTAGTATTTCAAGACAATGTGACAAACAGTGCATTTTGGCAAAGATGAGGCTTTTATTTGTGCTTTAATGTCTTACACATTCCCTTAAGCTGACTTTTTATCCATTGTCATGCAGCACCTTATGTCACAGTTTTAATTTCAGGCTGTAAAAGTAAAGCATGTTACACTTTCATCCAAGTTTAAATACGCTGATCATGGACATGGTAATAAAATAAATGTTAAACCTTGAATAAGTGTTCTGTATGTAGGGTGCACTGACAATACCAAAAGAAACTTGATGCCCAATGATATTTGACCACGAGATATTTTCTCTTAAACAAAAAGGACAGAGATCAATCAAATTAAATCCTAACATGGCCCAGGTACAAAAGCACAGTCCTTAAATTTTCAATCTGAACCATTTCACAGACTTACACGGCTTTATCCCTCTCGAAACGTATTTCCATGTGTCGTTAGGATCAATGTCTTGTTAGAAAACCCAACAGTTCTTTCCAACTTTCGACCTTCTGACCCAAACTGTCAAGCCACTTTAAATGAGCTTGACCATTTCTGATACGGAGTGGTCTTAAACAGACAGGATAGAGCCAAAAAACGTACTTTTAACCAAACACTTAAGTGTTTGGTTTCTCTGCAAATGTGTTAAAGGGCATTCATTTTAACATTTTTGGGGGCATTTGTTCCTATTTGAGCCGGTATGTCAAATTTTCATTCATGTGAATTGAAGTAAACTGGTTTACCCAATTCTATTTTTTAAAGACTATTGACATGGTTTGCTGTGTAATCATTGTAGCCTGAAGAAAGAACATCTTTAAAAGCCTAAAATTAATATCACACACATCTCAGTGATAAGATAATGTAAACTTGTCACTTACACCTGTAAATCACAAACTCATGCACAAACAAAAACACTCCACCATCTATGCTATTTTGAGGAGGAAAACTGAGTGTCAACAAGAAGAAGGATTAGAGTTTGTAGGACAGCCAAATAAAACATTTACAATTAATGACATACATGAGAGTTTAGTAGAAGATTAAACAGGTGTAGATGCTATGTTTCTATCTAAAGATGATTACTATTGCTTTGTTCATAGGAACTACACTGATAATGTTTGCTTTTTAAAAAAGCATAAAAACAGAACCGAAACACCTTAGTCTGTGACTACAATGGTCACTAATATTGCTGTATTTTTCAGTATCTAATGGTATGCCTTATCAAATATCTCAGCAATGTTCAGTTTTAATTCCATACCCAAATTCTCATGAACAAGTTATGTTTTTCCTCCAATATTAATTCAATTCAGTTTTATTAATATAGCGCCAATTCACAACACATGTCTCAAGGCACTTCACAACAGTCAGGTACATACAGGGGTTGGACAATGAAACTGAAACACCTGGTTTTAGACCACAATAATTTATTAGTATGGTGTAGGGCCTCCTTTTGTGGCCAATACAGCGTCAGTTCGTCTTGGGAATGACATATACAAGTCCTGCACAGTGGTCAGAGAGATTTTAAGCCATTCTTCTTGCAGGATAGTGGCCAGGTCACTACGTGATCCTGGTGGAGGAAAACGTTTCCTGACTCGCTCCTCCAAAACACCCCAAAGTGGCTCAATAATATTTAGATCTGGTGACTGTGCAGGCCATGGGAGATGTTCAACTTCACTTTCATGTTCATCAAACCAATCTTTCACCAGTCTTGGTGTGTGTATTGGTGCATTGTCATCCTGACACACGGCACCGCCTTCAGGATACAATGTTTGAACCATTGGATGCACATGGTCCTCAAGAATGGTTCGGTAGTCCTTGGCAGTGACGCACCCATCTAGCACAAGTATTGGGCCAAGGGAATGCCATGATATGGCAGCCCAAACCATCACTGATCCACCCCCATGCTTCACTCTGGGCATGCAACAGTCTGGGTGGTACGCTTCTTTGGGGCTTCTCCACACCGTAACTCTCCCGGATGTGGGGAAAACAGTAAAGGTGGACTCATCAGAGAACAGTACATGTTTCACATTGTCCACAGCCCAGGATTTGCGCTCTTTCTACCATTGAAACCAACGTTTGGCATTGGCATGAGTGACCAAAGGTTTGGCTACAGCAGCCCAGCCGTGTATATTGACCCTGTGGAGCTCCCGACGGACAGTTCTGGTGGAAACAGGAGAGTTGAGGTGCACATTTAATTCTGCCGTTATTTGGGCAGCCGTGGTTTTATGTTTTTTGGACACAATCCGGGTTAGCACCCGAACATCCCTTTCAGACAGCTTCCTCTTGCGTCCACAGTTAATCCTGTTGGATGTGGTTCGTCCTTCTTGGTGGTATGCTGACATTACCCTGGATACCGTGGTTCTTGATACATCACAAAGACTTGCTGTCTTGGTCACAGATGCGCCAGCAAGACGTGCACCAACAATTTGTCCTCTTTTGAACTCTGGTATGTCACCCATAATGTTGTGTGCTTTTCAATATTTTGAGCAAAACTGTGCTCTTACCCTGCTAATTGAACCTTCACACTCTGCTCTTACTGGTGCAATGTGCAATCAATGAAGACTGGCTACCAGGCTGGTCAAATTTAGCCATGAAACCTCCCTCACTAAAATGACAGGTGTTTCAGTTTCATTGTCCAACGCCTGTACATTCCAATTAATCCTAACCATAGAACAGTGCAGTCAGATTTAGTTATTTATTCAAATTGGATAAAAAGTTTTTCTGTCTAAGGAAACCAATTAGAGGTTAGAACAGATTTGCCATCTTTGTAATAATAATTTTTGGCATAAGGATGAAAGACTTGGTCAGACTGCTAAAATGACTTCAAAAACAGGATATTTGCTTTACTTGTTTCAATAAAATATCTAGATAGAGGAAAACATAGATTTTCAAACTACCAAATGCAGCTTAATATTCTTATCTTGATAAAAAAAAATCTAAAAAAAAACATCTGATCTGAAAAGGCCCACAAACGTATTGCTCCATATGACCACCAGGAGGCAGCATACACTATGGCATACGAGTTTATTATGTCAAAATAGTGTACAAGAGGACCAGAGATTAACATTAGCATGGATCAACAGTTTATTAGTATTAAGAATATTATTTGTATATGAGCTTTTGGCTCGAAGTGGTCCTGTTTTAAAATATTTTAATTTGTACCAAACAAGAAACCCTGCTTCAGTTTACTTAGTTTTCTGGTGTGGATGCTAGATTCCTGATCCCCTGGATTAACACAGGATATACATTTTGTTTTCGGCAGTAGTATGGATAGTGCTGTTTAAGAATTCTTGTTTCTGGTGAGCAATGCAACATTGGGCCTTTGCTAATTATATCAAATTTAAATGTAAAAAAACTAAAGATTTTATCCTAGACATAAAAAGCTTGAATGAGATGGAAAATGTCCTCTGAACCTTTTACGGAGAACCTGTTGGCCTTATTAGCAAAGACATCTTGCAACTGTAAACACACAAGGGGTTTCTGTGTGTCAAAGAAAGGGTGTCCCACTGGAGCTGGTGGTCTTGAGCTTATGTTGGCCCTTGAAAGACTGCATGATAGCTGTGTGTGTGTGTGTGTGTGTGTGTGTGTGTGTGTGTGTGTGTGTGTGTGTGTGTGTTTAAGAAGAACCTGTTTCTCACAGCCATGAGCCCCTGGATTTATAGGGACAATGTTTTGTTTTGTGCCACCAATCAAAACCCCTAATTCCTCATGAACCAGTGGTGCGGTAGTAAAATATCTGTAAGAAACTGGATTTGCTGCTGTTCTTTTATGTCTTAAAGAAGGGATGTTCCAATCTGATACCAGGTATCTGCTCTGGGTTGAGTTCACAGTATTTTTAAAAGATCGGCTGTCAGCTGCATCCCAGCACAGCCTTTGTTTTTTGGGGTTGATCACTTCTATTACGGGCACAAACTTGTGCCATCAGAATTTGAATTTGAATTCAGACTTAATCTGTATTCACATAATTACAAATTAAATGCATTGGTTTGAAAATGAAAATTTGCTTTTAAATTGTATCTTGTTGTATAAAACATTCCTTCTGACTACATTCCCTTTCTGTTCTTTAATTCAATTTTCATTTAAAAATTCAGTTTGTTTGTTTTTTGTGACATACATCTGGGTCCTTGAGGAAGCCAGCGAATACTCAAACACAGTTTATCAGATTTATGGTTCACATCAAGTTAAACTTCCTTTACGGCATTTTGTGGTAGCTGCAGCTGCTTCCTGTTGGACTGTGTTGTATGACCTGCTCCATCTGCTGCACTCGGATATTTATTTTGCTGATGTTCCAAAAAAGGTGCTTAGTTTCTGAAGTGAAAGATTTACTTTATTCTATAAGTTTTGTCTGCAAACAATTCAGTGGAACTGCATTGAAATTACTTTTTAGACTAATTATAAAGGACTCAAATCAAAACAGCGAAGAAACATGCTAACATTAAGCTAGTACTTCTGCAAACTCTGTTGCATAAGAACAGCATTAGCAAGATGTGAGTTTATTAAAGACTGTAGCCGTATGTTTCGAGTCAATTATACCGTATCTTTAAAAACAAAGTTATGCATGTTGTTGGTGGAACAGACAAGAAAAGTGAAATAAGGTATTAGTATGTGGTTCACAAATTTTACCTGTGCATACAAAACTTGGGCTGCCTCCATGAATGAGATCATCATTGTCAGGGAGGACAAAGGGGCAGCGCTGTTGAACCTCCAGGCAGTACTGGCCACAGGGGATTCGATTGCTGCAGTGTATCTGGGTGGTCTGGAAGTACTGAGAACACAGCCAGGGCTTATAAACCATCTGGGTGGAAGACAGAGAGGTGAGAGAATATTGATGAGTAAGAAAATATCTTTCTGGATGATATTCACACATAAATACACACTCTTTTACACAATGTTCATACACCATCATGACCTCTACAGCTATTGATTTGTACAAGGCTATGCAGTTATCCTGTTGATCCTAATATCCACTGTTTAATGAATGCACTTGTTGCTGGGCAGTCATCAGTTTGTCAGTCAATACAGAGTATTACCCAACATCCTCTCTGAAACACAGTATCACTGGGCTGCACAGCACAGATTTCAGAAGGTTAACATCTATTTTTAGAGGTGATACAATGTCGATCCTGAGGGAAAAACAGCAATTTTTGTAAAAATCCTAAAATAAGCCAGCAAACCGCTGCATTTTTAAATCATATAACAACCCAAGGGGAATGAAGAGTGTGTTCAGATTATGAAGGGATCCCACTTTTAAGCCTCCCTTTGAAAGCTTATTCTGGGGTGTTGAAGAGGAGGTTCCTCAGATCCAGGAGGAGTAATGTGGCTTTTGTCCTAGCCCTGGAACAGTGGACCAGATCTTTACCCTCGCAGTATTTCTGAGGGGGTCATAGGACTATGCTTCTCTGGTCTACAACTGTTTTGTGGATCTGGAGATGACCTATGACTGTGTCTTCCTTCAGGTTCCTCCCTTCGGAGATTTTCCAGGCACATCCCACTGGGAGATGACCCAGAACTCACTTGGTTATATTACAATGTGGCCTGGCTCGTAGGATGAAATGCAAATTAGAGATGCACAAATATTTCTAGGACAGTCTTAGCCTAGAGTTGTAATCCTCGAACAAGAAAGTCAGTGGTGGTAAGTGTGCATCATTTACTTTTTGCACAGCCCTGCACAACAACAGTAGGAAGAGTGACTTAAGAACTACACAGAGTTAAGGTAAAAGATTTATTCCATAACGTTTGCAAAGCAAGTGACCCTCAAAGGCTTTCTCATCCCAGAGCAAATACATTTTCCAGAAGGGAAATTCCTCCTTTAGCAACACAGGCCATGACCAGAGGTTATGTATGGTATTGCTCCAGTATGGTCGCCGCTGATTTGTTTGTCTCTCAGGAGACAGCGCAATGCCCGCTCTTAGTCCATTGATAGGTACTATTTCCCCATGTGCAAGGACAGGAGGGCACATCAATGGCCAGATTCTATACGTGTCTGCATTATTCACTTCTTGTTCCTGCTCCTATAAGAATTCGAATGGAAGAAGTGGCTGCCAGTTGTTCCCAGATAATCTGTCTGTTAGAAATCTAACCCCTTTTTGAAAGGCCACCCTGAGACTTTCCAGTACAATGGGACTGATCCCAGGAGATCATGTGCTATGGTTCATTCAGAGGTCCCTTCCCCATAGTATAGCTTAGTCTGTGTGTAGTAATCTGCAGACAGTTCAAGATTGATCATCTGTAAAATGTGTTTAAATTCATGCTGTTTGGCCCTGTTTAACCATTAACATTAACCAGTGTGTTCATTAAACCATCAGTGGACAAACATTAAAATGCCTTATCTGGACCTTGCAGATGCATCCTTGTGGCACACATAACTAAAAGAAAAAACTGATGAGCTATTAGTTAAACACCAAAATATATACACACATTCTGAGGTCATCTGTTATTCATGCTTTCTAAATAAAGGAATTAAAGGCAGTAACAGTGTCTGTCTTTTTCAAACTTAGCTGTCATTCTGTGCTACTGTGTCTAAACATATGATGCCATATACTCCAATACGAATAGGTGGTTCTGTGTAACCCAGGCTGTCTAAGAGAAGACAATCTTCAGCTCAGTAACAGGTTTTAGCAGCTGTCCTTTGGGGCTAGAACCTACTTCTAATGAAGCACTAGAAACAGAGTAAAGAGAATGATCAACCATTTAGAGAGACTGTATTTGTGTTTTGTAAAATTGGATTGCTGTATAGGAATTTGTTATTTCTGTTTTTGGTTTCTAAAAATACTGATGTGGCCCATGATGTTTCTAAAATGTTTATCAGTGACGTTTTGTGCTAAGAAGTATCATTTTAACCAACCTTTCTGTGTTTTGGATCTCAATGTAAAAATATGGAACAAATTAATGATTATATTCACTTAATTTGAGAAATTGATCTATCAAATTCAAATGTAAATAATGAATGATCTAGACTGCCTTGTCTAAAATGCACAAGTGGCTGCAAATAGATTTTTTTTTTTTTTTTCAGATCAGTCCTCTGCTGCCATTGCTGTGTTCATAGGTGAATTTGCATTGTGGCAAATTAGCAATTATTAGGCTACCACTGAATGAAAACCAAGGCTTTACTAAGAGGTTAAATAGAAAGCAACTGGACCCTTTGTTTTTTGAATACGTTTCTCTTCAGTTCTGATCACATAGTAGGACCATCAGCTTACAAATTTTAACCATCCCATTTATAGGGCTGTTAAGGTCACATAAGTCACTGATCTAGCAAGGATGATTGGGGTTTAATAGGCTGTTCTAAAACAGATAATCAATCAGATAAATCTCTAAAAGTTTAGTTCACATATATATGTGGTAAATACCTCTTGCTGAAGTTCAAAGTTAGGATTGGAATGAAAAAAAAAGGTTTGAACATGGTGGCTGGTGCTAGACAGGATGGTATTTCAGAAACTGCTGACCTTTTTGAATGTTCACACACAACCATATTTCTGACTTACAAAAAGTTGGTTGTGCAGCATGACAAATTGTCCCCTTATGACAGTTGTGTATCAAATATGCGTTGTTGGTGTTTTTAACCCTTGTGTGGTATCCGGGTCTGTGGGACCCATTTTCATTATTTACTGAAGGAAAAATGATACAATTAACGTAAATTAATTATAAATATGTTTCCACTCATATCATGATTTTTATTAATGTTTGATTGTGAGGCATTAAAAATCACAAAATGTAACAGGTCCACCAGACCCAGAAACATTGGCTGAGTAAAAACAATATGAACACCACACAAGGGTTAAAGGAGAATTGGCAAACTGGAAGACAGAAAGGAAACAGTACCTCGAATCTCATCTCTGAACACACAGCAAGTTGAAACCTGAAACAGAGGAGCTACAGCAGCAGAGGACCAGGCTAAAATTCTCACAAAAAACATAAAACTGTTGCCTGGTCTGATGAGTCTTGATTCAGCTGCAACATTTAGATGGTAGGGTCTGTATTTGGCATAAACAACATGAAGACATGGATCCTGCCTTGTACTACTGGTTTAGGCCAGAGGGGGCATTTTTTGTACAGTATAAGCCAATTAGAACAAACTGAGCATCATTTAAATGCCACAGAACACCCAAGCATCATTGCTGACCATGTCTTTCCCATTATGACCACAGTGTATTCATTATCTGTGAAAAATGCATGTTTTAAACTGGATTCTTGAACTTGACAATGAGTTTTACACCAGTGGCCTCTACAGTCACCAGATCTCAGTCCAGTTTTGAGATGTTGTGGAACTGGAGACTCACATCTTGGATGTGAAGCTAACAAATCTACAGCAAATGCAAGATGTTATGATGCTCTTAAAGTACAGGTGGTTCCAACCCAATAATAGCAAGGTGTACTCAATAAAGTAACCAGTGAGTGTGTGTTTATTCCTAGAAAATTTGTACTCACAAATAAAAGAAACAGCCCTGTCAATCTACACTAAAATAATGAAGTCAGAATGCATTACCTTATAAACCTCAAACAAAGGAGCATGTGATTAGTTGCTTCATTTATTGGGTGGTATTATCAACTGTTGCAATCAACCAAAAATGTTTGAGAAGTCCTTTGAGGACTGTCAGGAAATGTATAACATACAAAACAGTGCAGTTGATCATATATTTTATGGCAATGTTTTAAACCTTTTGCTATCTTTGTGAGGCTGAATGTACAATTGAAAGAAAATCTGTATGCTCACATTACTACTCTGAGGCAACACAGAGCCTAACTTTGAATAAGAGTTAAAACACCTTCAGCAAGAAGATGCCAATACCAAAAAGTTAGTCAAAGATTACATAACACCCTGGACAGGTTCCCAGTTCATTACAGGGAAACACAGAGACACACAGGACAGAAAAGTGTAAAAAACTCACACTCAGACCTCAGGGCAATTTAGAGTGTCCAGCTAACATATGCTCCTGGAGAACATTCAAACTCCACGCAGAAAGGCATTGACTAGGATTTGAACCCAGGATCTTCTTGCAACTCCCATTTGACATCCAACTCATTCCCTAATTTAAATCAGATCAATCCTATTTGCTACAATATAGTTCAATCACATGGTGCGATTCAGATCCAATAACAGTTCAGTTACATTCAAAATAATTAAGACAATAGCATAAATAGAACTTTATTTTACATATAAATTTGTTTCTGATAGCCAATCACTATTGCATGTGTACTTCCTACATAATAATGTTGTAACAGCATGAAATGATTGTTTAATATTCTTTATCTGAAGTATGTTAAGACAACACGTAAACATGAAGGCAGACCGAGCACAGCCGAGTTCAAACAGCATCAAAATCAAAGGGAAAGTGAAGCAGATCTGAGACAAAGCTCTCATTTATACAAAGCCATGAAAATTAGGGGTAAATGTCAGCCTGTGACATAAGACTGTCTCATGTAAAGGCCCCAATTCATCTGCCAAATGTTAGCCAGTGCTTTCTGAAAAAGCAATCAAGCTTTTGATCTTTTAGTAAAAAAAATAGGTTTATAAAGTTCCTCAGTTTCAAATATCTTATTTTGTTTGTTAATGTTAATTTAACACGTTACAGTCTGATAGATTAGGATGAAGCAGATATTTTTTGAAGTAATATTTTTTAGTCCAAGTCAACTCAACATCTTTCAGGCGCAAGTCTTAGTCAAGTCTCAAGCCTCTTAAGAGATACTTAGATCAGATACATGTTGTCTGGTCAGACTAAACTGCAGATTGCTGTACCTTATAGGTTCAAATTAATGTCTTAAAGCCTAAATTAACACATGAACATTTAATACATTTATCCTATTTTTGAACATTCAGCCTGAAACATAAGTTGGTTAAATGCTGTGAATTGTTTTACATTTACTAGGCTTAATTTTTTGACCACTACAAATGTAAATATGCACTTATGTTCACATAAAATAGAGTTACTGTGTGGTAACACCTTTTAAATGTCCAATTTCCAAACAAAAATGAAACAGGACTTTCTTATTTTCTTAAGAACCTGAACAGTATTTGTAAAGATACTAGCTCAACAGTAAGAGAATAAGATGCCCCTGGTTAAGTCAATTTTATTAAACAATTCACAGTCATTTCAAGCAGGATTGAAGTTTAAGAGATATTCATGTGGTCATTATTATGAAGCTCCAGCTAACATGATGTTGTTATAAACCATTAATAGCCACACATGTCCTTGGTTAATAAATCCAAACACACAGGGGAATTTGTGCATCTCTGTCCGAGGTCTGGTCTATGATTTAATGCGTGTTCAACGGTAACATGAAATAAAACAAACTTGGAAGTTGCTGTTAATTACATTTGTGGCATGTACTCTCAAGATATCTCACAGATAACCCTTGACTGCTATGCATGATATTTCCATTTGTTAAAACTATGGTAACTTAGAGTAAACATTAATCATTCACTTCTAAGATCTACAATTAACAGATTATACCTTGTTCACTAAGCAAGATTTTAAAATTGTCGGTTGATTTTTGAAACCTGAGAGACCCCACACATGATGATAACAAATAGTAGATATAACAAGTTTGGTCCTACAGTGTTTGGTGTACAGCCACATGGCAAGCACAACACACCACACATGAACAGATTATGCTCACAAACATTAAGATGGCAGATGGGAAATCTCGCAAGATCAAACATGACTTCAGAGGAAATAAACATGGCAGACGAGGAATAAGCAATAGCAATAGTTTGTGGAGTAATTTTAACAGAGAAAAAACATTAGAAAAAGAAAAGGTGTTGGTTAAAATTCTCAGGTTTAATTTATTCTTATCTCCCTGTGATGATGTTGATCACTTAACAAATCATTTTAATGATCATTGTTTTTCCATTCTAGATTAAGTTTGTCCTGTTAAAACCAGATTAGCTCCTGCTTCAAAACCTTCACCCTGGGTAAATGACAGCATTTGCTGTTTAAAGCGTGACTGTCGTAAAGTTGAGCGTCTGTGGAAGAAAACTTGTTTACACATTCATTTGCTTCACTTAAAGGATCTTTTAGTTTCTTTTAATAATTCAGTCAAAGATGCAAAGGCGGCTTACTTTTCAAACCTGGTCATAAAGAGTAGATGGAATCCAAAGGTATTATTTGACACAATTACTGATATCCTTACTCCTGTTCTACCTGTTGTTCCAATTTCTTCAAATGAGGATTGTAATAATTTTCTTTCTTTTCTGGTAGATAAAATCAGTAATATAAGATCTAACATCTCCCCATCTGGTTCTTCACTGACCGTACCTGCTCCAGCTCGGCCTGTTGTTATAGAAAGTTTTTCTCCTATTTCTTTAATTGAGCTGGAAAAATTAGTGGACTCAACGAAAGCATCTTCTTGCTCTCTTGATATTCTACCTGCCTCTCTGTTCAAAAATGTTTTCCGCTATATCAGTCCCTGTGTGCTTTTGATAATTAACACTTCACTGGTCTCTGGTCAAGTACCCACTTATTTTAAGAACGTTGTCATTCACCCACTTTTAAAGAAACCCAAGCTTGACCCTCCTATTTTCAACAGTTATAGACCAATTTCAAAATTACCCTTTTTATCTAAGATTCTGGAAAAGGTTGTATCTAGGCAGCTGATAGCCTTCATGGACAAACACAATATCCTTGACAAATATCAGTCTGGTTTTCGTAGGTTTCATTCCACAGAAACAGCTCTTGTTAGAGTTTCTAGTGATATCTTGTTGCGTAGTGATGCAGGAGTGTTCTGTTGTGCTGATGTTGGACCTTACTTCTGCCTTCGATACTGTTGACCATCAAATCTTGCTTGATACGCTGAGACATTGGGTGGTGTATCTGGTTCTGCTTTAGATTGGTTCACTTCATATCTATCTGAACGATGCTTCTGTGTGGCTGCCTCTAGGTACAGGTCCTCTCCAGCCTCCCTTTCTTTCTTGTGGTGTCCCCCAAGGTTCTGCCCTAGGGCCCTTGTTATTTTTATTGTATTTGCTTCCTTTACAGCATATCCTGAGCACTTTTGAGGGCATTTCTTATCACTGTTATGCCGACGACATTCAGCTGTATATTTCCTTTAAGCCTGAACATGTCTTTAAGTTAAAGTTGCTGATTATATGTTTTGAATCTATCAAAATTGGATGGCTGATAACTTTCTCCAACTTAATGATGAAAAAACTGAAGTCCTTGTTTGTGCCCCTGATAGATTTATACCCAGGATAATGGAAGCTCTTGGTCCTCTTGGCAAATTTGCTAAATCTTCCATCAGGAACCTTGGTATAACCTTCGACTCTGCTTTCTCCTTAGATACCCACGTCAAATCGCTGGTTCACTCTTGTTTTTATCAACCTTGCTAAGTTAAGTCCCATTGTGTCACGTTCTGAACTTGAGATTGCTATCCATGCATTCATTTCCTCACGTTTGGATTACTGTAATGCTTTATTTACCTGTCTTAGCAAAAACTCCCTGGAACGTCTCCAGGTTGTTCAGAATGCTGCTGCTAGACTTCTGACAAAATCTTCTAAGTATTCCCACTCCACACCGTTACTCATCCAGCTGCACTGGCTCCCCATTAATTTCAGAGCTCAGTTTAAGATTCTGGTCTTGACTTATAGAAGTCTTCACGGTCAAGCCCCAATTTATATCAGTGAACTCTTGTATCCGTACAATCCCCCCAGGTCTCTGCGGTCATGCGATAAAGTCCTACTGGCTGTACATCACACAAGGCTGAAAACTAAGGGTGATAGAGCATTTGCAACAGTAGCTCCCCGACTCTGGAACTCTATCCCCTTGTGTATAAGGACTGCGGATTCGGTGGTGTCTTTTGAAAAACAGCTAAAACCTCATCTTTTTAGGCTTGCGTTTGGTTAGTTTATTTTTGATTTTTATCTTATCTTCTTTTATTTTACATATATAAATATACTATTCCAATTGTAATCAGTTTTAGTGTTGTGAAGCACTTTGTGATCTGTCTTGAGAGGTGCTATATAAATAAAATTTTACTTACTTACTTACTTAAAGGGTAAAGACAGCATGAGCAGGGGCTCTACTTGCTACACTAAATATGGAGGTCAGTTGTGTTTTTTTTTCGGGAAACATTGTTACACACTGTGTTTAGATTGTTCTCTGTTCTGATATTTCTTTGAGTTTTCCTGGTTAATTACAGTTTAAATAAAATGTATTGATTTCTGGTGCGTCCTGGCAGGTATTGTGTCTTCTGTATTTTGGATTCCTCTCCATTGTTCTGTTACCTTACTTTCTGATTGGCTGCACGTCACATTCAACAGGCTCATTTGTCCTCGGGGAGCAACCCCACATGCTAGGATATTGGGCCAAGACATTACAACATGTTGAATATCTCCGATTTGAGGTTGGAGCGGTCCCAAGATCACTCTTAACACACCACACACAAATAAAATACCTCATAAGATTATCTTTAGAGTTATCACGATAATTGCATTGTCCTTAAGATTAAGCTAAAGATTTGGTCAAAAATTGGCAGATCGTGAAGTCAGTAATAGACTATAAATATTTAAGAATCCGCTGTGGATATACGGGTTAAAGTGGAAGAGATAAGGTGCCATGAAAATTGTTTGCCTCTTTATAGTTTTCTTCTGTTTTTTCTTTTTGCCAAACTTAAATGTTTCAGATCATCAAATAAATTTGAATAGCAGACAAATATATCCTAAGTAAATACAAATTGCAGTTTTCAAATCATGAATTTAATTCATTGATGGAAAAACGATATCTAAACCAATCTGATCCCTGCCTTTTTCAATTATTACTTAACTGTTATTAATCACAGTAGCACAGGTCTGATCATGGCCAGATCTGTAGAATCAACAAATAATTTGAGCAGAATCTGTCTGGCAACATGACATAGAATACAACCTATTATTTCCCGGTCAAAAGACTTTTAAGAAGAGATGAGAAACAAAGTCATTGACGTCTATCAGTCTGGAAAGCTTTGGCACTCCAGCGATCACAAGTGGGAGACATTTATCCACAAAAAAAAAAACAAAAAACAGAACTGCAGTAAACCTTCCAAGGAGAGGTTGGTCTACCAAAACTACTATATGAGCGCACTGATGAATCATCCTGGATGTCACAAGAAAACCCAGAACAACATGTAAAGCTCTGGAGGCCTCATTTGCCTCGGAGAAGTAGAGAGATTGTGGCATGACCTCAAACAGGCTGTTCATGCTCAAAAACCCTCTAATGTGACTGAATTAAAAAACAATTCTGCAAAGAAGAGTGGGCTAGAATTCCGCCAGAGCAATGTAATCAATGCATCACTGCCAGATAAAGCAAAGTCCTCATGGCAGTTGCTCCAGCCACGGGTGCCACAACCAGTTATTAGTTTCACTTTTTTACAAGGTTGATTTGGATTTAAAACTACATTTTGTAATGACTCTGGTTATCTTTTTGATATCAGAATTTGTTTGTTGATATGAAACATTTAAGGGTGACAATGGAGCAAAAAGAGTATTAATCTGTAAGGGGCCAAATACATGTAATGGCAGTGGATTATGATGCAATGCATAGATTATAACGGTTAGATGAACTAAGCTACATCACTTCAGGAAATGCAAATCATTTTGAAAACATGTTCCTCCATGTCAAATATCTTATAAAACGGACTCTATACACACAGAGATTGACGGACAGAAGTGTGTGTGTGTGTTATATAATAGAGATAACTGATATAACAGCAGAAACTACTCAACTTACTTTTTTTCTGTGGTAAATATCCTCCAACAGTCAAAGAGAGATAAGATTTATCTCTAATAAAATTTTGCTGGTGCTCTAATCTATTTCTTATCTATATACTACATATCAGTTTGGTAATCAGAAAGTGTCATGTCACAAAATGCTGCTACAACCTACTCCTTCCCCTTGCTCTCCATTGCTGTGCTCGCATGTTGGCGGTCTGCAGAGGTGAGGCCCAGCTGGCTCCCAAATTAGATTATTTCATTGCAATTAGGCTAATATCATTGTAACTGATGGAAGGCCTTATATTCTGCCCTCTACTATTGGCTTTAAGTGGCCCCTGATGGCCCTGCCTTGTCACTGCCTTGTCTTTGATATTTTATCTGGACTTTCAGCTAAACTGCTGACAGAGACGCAGGAGGGATACCAAATACCAGCCGCTCATTACTCTTCAACCTATAGTGCAGCACAGAAGCACTACACAGAAAAACCCACAGTCTCATCAACCAGTTCTTCAGTATCAACAAATGTGTTCACTGCATTTAAGCTTTTTAATCAGGCCCCAACTTTTATCCACCGTTCTGGCATGGACTAAAATCAATTCACACGAAAACAGACTTAGGATTATTTTACAATGCATTAGAGAGTGATATTTAGTGTTAAAAATCTAAAAAAGACAAAGAAGAATAGTTGTGTAAATGATTTCCCTTTAAGTCTCAAGTTTTCATGTTGCTTTAACGTCAATAAGATATTAGGAAAGGAACAAGCTCACCAATAGTTTTTCTTGTGCAAGGGTATAGAAATCCTTGAAACAAACATCACTTGTAAGGAACCACTGAAGGGGCCATCTACGTATTAATTCTGGACAGTAAATGAGTCTTTGCCCTATGCAGAATGTTTATAGCCAAAGCAGCTCAACCTTTTCAGTTAAAAGCATTTTCATAAATACCAGGAGGTATTAATGTCCTGGTATGGATTTGGATAAAAAGGATTAAAAGGTTCATCTGACTGAACACATTTTCTCTATCCCTGAATTTCTCCACTTTTTACCAAAATAGCAAGCTTACTGAAAACATGCAAAAAAAAACAACTAATCAATTACAGAACTTTATTGAGAACATTTTACAAAGCTTCTGAAGTCCAGAACAAAACACAAATAGAGAAATTTGGGAAGGTAAAATTAAAGAATTTTAGCATCACCCTATGTTTTTGTAGTAAAAAAATCATTTGTTCTAAGTATGTGTGAACTCAGAGGCAACATAGTTTTAAACAGTCTAAAACAAAAGATAGCCTCCTGCCTCTGTGCCAGACCAGTCCATCTTTTCTCATCTGGTTTTAAAAGATATCCAGTAAATAAGCCCAATGTCAGTCAAAAATAACATGCTCCTTCTTGTTCGGTAGGAAGAAAAAAAAAAAAGGTTTAGCACAGCTATTTTCACAGAATCCAATTCCTCACCTTGTCCTGGTAGATATCCACATTGCCATGATCTTGGAAGACAGGATTTGTCTCAATTACCTGCTAAAAGGAACCCCAATGTTGACAAGTCAGAGGAAGGATCGAACAATGGCTTTAATAAGCAAACCGAACTTGGAGAAAGACTTGTAACTGATGACCCTGACCAAACAAAGACCAATAGATATACTGTGGGGATCACTGAGTGACCAAGGGTCCTGCTTTCCTTCATTTTACGCTTTCTGACTGAACCATTTTCTGACCATAGTGAAAGAAGTATCAAAGGAATGGTGGTAACTGTTGCTAACTTTGGTGCCAGGCTGGTCGAGAGACATGACTGACCATGGAGTCCCACTGATGAACCAAGAGTAACAAGTGCTTGTTTTTCCTAAGTGCAGTTTGATCTCACATATCTGAAGGATCATAGTACTTTCTCAATATCCTCAAGTGAAGACAAACACAGTTGTCTTATATTATATAGTTTTAATAAATGAGTTGCCAAAAATATATATATAACTCTTGACCTTCTACTAAATTATAACATTACAAACTGTGACGAAATAGTCCTGTGCTCTTTGTAAAGTCTGGCCTTTTGTTATGGAGATTTTGTCTGTTACGGTCACTGACCTCTAGGGGCTTGCTTCATGAGAGAGTTCCTTCTTCTTTGTTTCAGGTCTGCCTTACTGCTAAAGCTGGAATGTCAATTATTGATCAAAGTTTCATCTTGTCTTTTATTATAAAAATAAATAATTATTCAAAACGCCTCCAGCAGAGTCTGTGTCTGATTTGTCGCTCCAACTCAGATAAAACATGCAACATTGAGTCTGCAACAAGAAAGTTGACTCCTGCTGATATTCAATACACGGGTATTAAAAATCAATAGATTGGTTGTTAATCAAATGAAAAAAGTTAAACAATGGAGGTCAGCAAAGAAAGTAAGATGTACACAGTTATATAGGAAAAAGACTATTTTAGTTATGTAAAAGATAACCTGAGAATGTTTTGTACATTTTTAGTTGCTTTGAGATGGCTTTAAAATTTGGAGAATAACCAATGAATATAGTGACTAATTTAATCAAGTGCACAAAAGGAAAAATATCCTATTCAGATCATCATTCAGTAGTCTCATCATTATGTTGGCTGAAATGAGCAATCTATTCAAGAGGTGGCAGTAAAGCAGTAAAATATAAGGGTTCAAATAGGGGGTGTTCGTCAGCGAGGGTCAGCACTTCAACTCTGGCCTGAGTTGAAGTGCAGCACCAGTGACAATGGCTCCACTGTGGTTTGCAATAAAATGTAGCGAAATAATGAGAAAAATTAAGATTATGATAAATATAGCGAGAAAACATAGTTCACAGACAGAAACAAACCAGGATGCATGAATGACCACTGCATCAATAAATGGATGTGATCAACCAAGAAGCCAAACAGAAAAACAAAACACTGCTTATAAAGAGCACCTGTAACGAGACCAGTATATTTACTACAACACTAGCAGAGCAGACAGCATTTAACAGTCCAATGTGCAATGTGCATTTCTGTGCATGTAGACTAAATCAGTGCATGTGCTTTTAATGACTATCCTGAGGCGCCAGTACCTGGCAAGCATAGCTGTCATGTCAACAGCAGTTATTTAGAGAAAATGTAACATAGCTAAGGATCTCAGCACCAAAACAGACATGAAATAGACAGGCAGGTTCAGCCAAAGTGGCTTGACAAGCCAGCGAGAAAATAAAACTTCAGCAGGCTGCAAAAGCATCAAAATACTGTTAAAGGTAAAAAAACAAAAAACACTTATGCAACTCACCAGGAGGCGACAATTGTATGATGCATACATGACACACATTCTATCAACAGCAGCTAAACACCACCCTCTATCTCTTTATGTAGGCTGCTAATTTGATAAACAGAAGCCATGCTAAAGTAATTACCTCACATCGTGATATGTACTACAGTGACATGCTAAGCGAGCTCATTAAAAGAGTATATCGTAAACTAAACAAAAGAGAAGCATGTCTGAGTAAAAAATAATCAGCCACAAACATCAAAGTTGTCAGAATAAAATGTTAAGACTTTTTACACTTATGTTTACTCAGTGGCAAATTCCAAAATGGTTTTTAGAAAGACAAAAACTATATTTTATGTCATTTCTGTTTTGAAAGAAGAAAAAAACACATCAGTAACCCAGGGATAATCTTGTACAAACATCCAGCAATAGAAGAGTAGGGAATTAAAAAAACATTAAAAGTGTCAAATCAATGCCTAAAATACTGGACGTCTTCCAAATTGATTGACTGTGGTCTTCAAAATACATACGTAAGTATAAATGAATAAACAAATTAACCCAAACACAGGAGAGTACATTTAAAGGTCCTAATTAAAGGGGACTCAATGGGCACAAACATATGAGAGATCAATGGCGCAAAACATGCAAAAACTATTGGAAAATGAAACAAAGAAAGCTGCTAAAATTACAAGATCTAATCTTAGGTCTTTTTGTTTTATTCGCCAAGAGCTGAAGTTTGCCCAACTGTTATGTTCGAAATAGTTCGGACCCACATACAGAGAACACTCAGGAGGAGGAAGTAAAATAAAATTGTTTATTGAAGATATAGTCAGGAACGGAACGGATGAAATATCTCATGAGTTATGATGGTCAGGTCGCCAGGGGGAATGAGATTCAGGATCCAGGTCTTAAGCAGATATATCCGTAGTGAGTTCACTTGGTGCTGTCCTGTTCAGGTTACAGTAAACAAGTTCGATGTGCGGTGGCTTACGTTGGAGGGTGGACAAGGTACGTTTGTGGCTTGGCTCAGGAGACGAAGAGGACAGGAAGCTGCCAGCTTGATGCAAATCCAAACGAAGGTAGATACACAGGATCCTCAAACGAAGACAGAACGTAGTCCAGAAAACTCAGTGACATAGATCCAAAGCTTAGGCTTAAAAATCTGCAGAGGAGCAAAAAACAAAGTTAAACGAGGTCGAAGTACGAAGCATAACTTGGAGTGTGGCTAGAGTTTGTACCACTGTGGCAAAACACTCTCGCATTGAAGTGCTGGCAGCCTCCTGCTTAAGTACTCCTCCTGGCAATCAGTGGAATAAGTCGCACCTGTCATCCAGCACCACCTGAGAGCTCCAGCACCACCTGAGAATGAGCACATGTAGCAAGCACAAAAACAAAAACACAAACCCAGATCCTGTCACTAACAACACAAAGCCTATATAACTATGCTAAGAGCCTGACTTTATGTGGACCACTGCTATTTTAGTGTACGTTGCATATGATCTTCACACTGAAAGTACTCCTGGTTCAGTGCTTCTGTGTTGTGAAAATAAAAATGAGATCTTTTCATGTATCCATGCAAAAATATTCAAATATTTAAAAGATGAAGCTATTGCTTAATCATTTTTTTTTTTTTAGAAAGGATTACTGGTTCAATGCATCAGTGTGTTTCTTTCCTTTATGAATCCATTGACAGAGTTATTATTGCCCTAAGTGTTTTCATCTTTTTCATAGAAAGTCTTTCTGGCCCAGTGCCTCTGTAACTTTTTGTGACTCCTCTGTGTCTTCTAAACCTAGTGAAGTAATGCTGATATTTAGAACACATACGTGTGCCTGAAGCAGGGGCTTCTAAGGAATGAAGATCATGAGCACAGGAAGAAGCGAGAGCTTCTTAGGTCATAACTTCAAAGACCCTCGCAGAAATTCAGAATTTCCAGAATTTGATGCTATTGTATTATAATTAGGATTAAACTGAACTGTGTGTACTTGGCTCTGAATCTGAAAATATGACTGGATTGCATAGGAAAGAACTTACTTGAAATTACAGTTTTGAGAACAGTTTTTGTATAATTAGAAATGGATTGGACTTGGTTGTCTTGTATAGTGTGATTTTATACTGACAGTACCATATTCTTCTGGAATATTAAGAAAGATTACACAAACACTATATTATTACACATATAGAGGTACGTTCTGGTCTTGACAGAAGTCAAAAGTCAACAAATATGTAAGTTTTCATGCTTTGTTATTCATTTTAGCTTAAAAATATATAACTAACATGTATACTTAAAAACACATATCCTGAATCAGAATTGTAAAATGAAAAGAAAAAAAAGCTATTTATTTGAGTTTTTAAATCAGAAAAGAAGTATTCTATCGTAGCGTACACTCAATGAAGGGAGAACAATGCAGCAAGTATAGTGAGCTCTGAATGGCAAAATAGCTGCAGAGCAGGGGTCACATGAAAAATTAACGAATGAAAGATATGGTCATGACAGTATATGAATTAATTATGAAAGAATGAATTCCCTCCATGCATGCTGGAGGTGTTCACCTCCTAAAAGATTGTGTTGGGTGGCACTCTGTCCTGCCCTCTGAGCTACTGAGGTGGTCAGCACCTGCTATCAGCAGGTCTTAAGTCTGGAGTGTTTGTCAAGTTGCTCCCACCACACTTTGTAAGCATAAATAGTGTCTTAAATAGTGCTGTGATATCTAAACCAATGTGCTATTAAAGACAAATACTGACTAAGGTTCCCTTTTACTTTACTATGTGTGATGTGGCCTAATGGGTAGGGAACGAAAATAACATTCATCTAGTTTTAAGAGTTTGGGATTTGATTTAGGTACTTTTGAACATGGTAACTATGGTAGTTTTAAAATCAGTTATATGCCTTCCCACCCAGAGTGCCCTTCTTCGATGGACAGAACAGATGAACCCTACAAAAAAATGTTGTAGCTCTAGGTGTTTTCTGTTGCTTATTTTTATGTTTAGTCAATGTGGATTCGGTCTTCCTCTGCGCTGTGCAGAGTATAAGCTGACTATAATATAGCTATTCACAGCGGGTGGTTGACTGAGTTGATGATGCTAAAGTTTGCCGCTGAGCTATTACACTGTTTTTGAAGGAATCTGAAGTATTTGATCACTTCAACATCAGGACCTCCTTAAACTGAGACAAGCATGAAAACTGTAATATATAGACAAGTCAAACCTGGACTCAATTATTCTTATTCTAAAACTGATTGCACAGTTTTTTAAACAATAAATGTGATACTTATATGTAAAAACCCGAAAAATGCTACAAAAGAAGGGGATTCTCAGTTTTCTCCAAATTTTTCAAAAACCTCACCTTAATCCAACGTTGTGTATGTATACAGTACATATATATCGTGGCCATTTTCTCTTGGCTTTGTTTGTGGAGCAGTCCCTAAATACATATGCTGGATTTAAAAGCAACATTGTAAAATCCTGACCAAATTCTCCTATTTAGCCGCTCAAGGGAACATATATAGACACATAAGTCTGTAAAGATCTGTATTTTTTGAATAAAACCCAATAGTGGAAGCAAAAAAAACATAACAGAATTCACCAGAGTTTTACAAAATAATTGTGACTCAATTTAGTAAACACCTTTGTTTTAAAACTTGATATAAATAAGACTAGAATAGACGGTGTGAAGAGAGTAACATATACAGTGCCTTGCGAAAGTATTCGGCGTCCCTCTAAGCTCTCATCTCGAACAAGGAGAAGACTGATCAGAGATGCAGCCAAGAGGCCCATGATCACTCTGGATGAACTGCAGAGATCTAAAGCTGAGGTGGGAGAGTCTGTCCATAGGACAACAATCAGTCGTACACTGCACCCATCTGGCCTTTATGGAAGAGTGGCAAGAAGAAAGTCATTTCTCAAAGATATCCATAAAATGTCTCGTTTAAAGTTTGCCACAAGCCACCTGGGAGACACACCAAACATGTGGAAGAAGGTGTTCTGGTCAGATGAAACCAAAATCGAACTGTTTGGCCACAATGCAAAACGATATGTTTGGCGTAAAAGCAACACAGCTCATCACCCTGAACACACCATCCCCACTGTCAAACATGGTGGTGACAGCATCATGGTTTGGGCCTGCTTTTCATCAGCAGGGACAGGGAAGATGGTCAAAATTGATGGGAAGATGAATGGGGCCAAATACAGGACCATTCTGGAAGAAAACCTGTTGGAGTCTGCAAGAGACCTGAGACTGGGACAGAGATTTATCTTCCAACAAGACAATGATCCAAAACATAAAGCCAAATCTACAATGGAATGGTTCACAAATAAACGTATCCAGGTGTTGGAATGGCCAAGTCAAAGTCCAGACCTGAATCCAATTAAGAATCTGTGGAAAGAGCTGAAGTCTGCTGTTCACGAACGCTCTCCATCCAACCTCACTGAACTTGAGCTGTTTTGCAAGGAAGAATGGGCAAGAATTTCAGTCTCTCGATGTGCAAAACTGATAGAGTCATACCCCAAGCAACTTGCAGCTGTAATTGCAGTAAAGGGTGGCACTACAAAGTATTAACGCAAGGGGGCCGAATAATATAGCACGCCCCACCTCTCAGTTTTTTATTTGTTAAAAATGTTTGACACATCCAAGAAATGTCATTCTACTTCACGATTTTGTCCCACTTGTTGTTGATTCTTCACACAAAATTAGAATTTTATATCTTTATGTTTGAAGCCTGAAATGTAGCAAGAGGTTGACCAGTTCAAGGGGGCCGAGTACTTTCACAAGGCACTGTATGTGAGGATGAAAATAGATGAACATTGAAGAGGACATTTACTACAAGGGGAGCATCCATATGCATCCAGCATTTGCCCAAAAGCTCATTCTGTTGATTAATCAAGGTCATCTGAGTGTAATTTATCGGCATTGTCATGCTGACACTTACACAAATAATTAATTTCACAAAGATAATTATCAGGAAGATGTGCCATGTGTGAGTGTGAATGATGAATCAATACCCACTGCAGTTACCAAGGCTGCTGTTAGATCCACCAGACCATACATGTTGAAGCATGTTCTCTATTTGTCTGTTCCTGTGTTAATGTATTAATGAACTTTCTCTGCCTCTGTAGGATCCAACCACTAGACACACAGTCACTGGACCTGTTAAATTATGTAAGCAATCCAAAGAGCCAAATGTTGGCTATTAGTGCTTAGTGTGACATAAACATTTGTCTCTTTTCACAGTGCAGCAATCTTTCATCCTGGTATTCATCCCACCCTCTACACCTCCTCTACATCGTGGCATCCCTCTGCAGTGTGTACTACAGCAGCTGGATGAAAAATGACTTCAAAGAGAGGGCTGGTGCAAGGTTTCCAGCTGAGACATAACATATGCATGCGCACCGTCAGACCACTGTGCGAGATTTCTTTTATGACTTTTTACAGTGTTCCTTTGAGCTGGTCTCCTCTGGCATACAATCACTGGCAACTTTACTGGCTACACCTAGTAGTGGGTCAGAAGTTCTTTTGCCATCAGAACTGCCTTAATTCTTCATGGTCTAAATTCAAATAATGATTTTGGTCCATACATACATAAACGTTCTCATTGCATCACCCAGTAACTGCAGATTTGTCAGCTGTGTACCCTTGAGGTGAATCTCCAGTTCTACCACACCTCAAAGATACTTTACTGGGCAGAGCTCTGATTACTGTGAATGCCTTTGGAGTACAGTGAACTCACTGTCATGTTCTTTTTCAAAGCGTGTCAAGGCCAAATTCCCCATAACATTACACTGCAGCTGCCACCCTTAACCGCTGATACAAAGCAGGATCCATACTTTCAAGTTGTCCAAGTTCTCACCATACTATCTGGATTGCGTAAATGAATTGAGAATCATCGGACCTGACAACATTTTTCAAAATCTGTTACTGTCCAAATTCTTGACCCTGTGCAACTTCAGGCATCATTTTCCTTGTCTTAGTTGACAGGAGAGACACCACGTGAGGTCTTCTGTCTCCCTTTAAGGCTTGATGTGTAGTGTTCAGAGATACATAGTGTACCACATACCTTTTTCAGTCTGCTTACTGTCCTCTGACCTCTGAAAACATGGCATTTACGTTTACCAGACTGCCATTCCCTGGATATTTATTTTTCTGTACTATTCTTTGCAGTAATTAGAGGTGGCTGTGCAGTAGATCATGATTTATTTGAACTAGTCTGGCCCCAACAACCATGCTTGCTTTGAACAGCAGCACGTTTTCTTCATCATATCTACAGGGGTTGGACAATGAAACTGAAACACCAGGTTTTAGACCACAATAATTTATTAGTATGATGTAGGGCCTCCTTTTGTAGCCAATACAGCGTAAATGTGTCTTGGGAATGACATATACAAGTCCTGCACAGTGGTCAGAGGGATTTTAAGCCATTCTTCTTGCAGGATAGTGGCCAGGTCACTACGTGATACTGGTGGAGGAAAACGTTTCCTGACTCGCTCCTCCAAAACACCCCAAAGTGGCTCAATAATATTTAGATCTGGTGACTGTGCAGGCCATGGGAGATGTTCAACTTCACTTTCATGTTCATCAAACCAATCTTTCACCAGTCTTGCTGTGTGTATTGGTGCATTGTCATCCTGATACACGGCACCGCCTTCAGGATACAATGTTTGAACCACTGGATGCACATGGTCCTCAAGAATGGTTCGGTAGTCCTTGGCAGTGACGCGCCCATCTAGCACAAGTATTGGGCCAAGGGAATGCCATGATATGGCAGCCCAAACCATCACTGATCCACCGCCATGCTTCACTCTGGGCATGCAACAGTCTGGGTGGTACGCTTCTTTGGGTCTTCTCCACACCATAACTCTCCCGGATGTGGGGAAAACAGTAAAGGTGGACTCATCAGAGAACAATACGTGTTTCACATTGTCCACAGCCCAAGATTTGCGCTCCTTGCACCATTGAAACCGATGTTTGGCATTGGCATGTGTGACCAAAGGTTTGGCTATAGTAGCCCGGCCGTGTATATTGACCCTGTGGAGCTCCGGACGGACAGTTCTGGTGGAAACAGGAGAGTTGAGGTGCACATTTAATTCTGCCGTGATTTGGGCAGCCGTGGTTTTATGTTTTTTGGATACAATCTGGGTTAGCACCCGAACATCCCTTTCAGACAGCTTCCTCTTGCGTCCACAGTTAATCCTGTTGGATGTGGTTCGTCCTTCTTGGTGGTATGCTGACATTACCCTGGATACCGTGGCTCTTGATACATCACAAAGACTTGCAGTCTTGGGTCACAGATGTGCCAGCAAGACGTGCACCAACAATTTGTCCTCTTTTGAACTCTGGTATGTCACCCATAATGTTGTGTGCTTTTCAATATTTTGAGCAAAACTGTGCTCTTACCCTGCTAATTGAACCTTCACACTCTGCTCTTACTGGTGCAATGTGCAATCAATGAAGACTGGCTACCAGGCTGGTCCAATTTAGCCATGAAACCTCCCACACTAAAATGACAGGTGTTACAGTTTCATTGTTCAACGCCTGTATATGCCAAAATGCATTGGGTTCCTGCCATGTAATTGACTGAGTTGTGACCAAGCAACTGAACAGGTGTACTTATAAAGTAAAAAAGAAAATAAAAAACAAAACAGCTAAAGAGCCATTTTTGTGTAAATTCATTAAAACAATGTTAGGTGGGTTCATAGTCATCTAGGTTAAAGATTTCTCTACACTTGTTTTATGGGCATTTATTAAAAGTCTAAACTTAAACCTGTTTTAGCTGATATTGAGATGAAAGAAAAGAAAAGCAGAGAAATGACCTGGACTGAGCTGCACTTAATTACTAATACAGGGTCTTCACTTGCTGAGCTGCAAGGTGGCACAGGTTCAAATGTGTTAATTATATATAAATCCAAAACTAAAGACATATACAAGAATAACTTTAGATAAAAAGTTGTATTTGGACACTTTTTCCATCCATCCATCCATCCATCCATCCCCTAAAACCCGAGTTAGTACAACGAAAGGAGCTATGCAACCCAGAGCTATGTGCAGTGATGGATGACTGAGATTCATCACTGTGCAAGTCATTATTAGTGGGAATTACTATAATTGTCATCATTATATGATATGGACTGCTGGACAAAATGAAGACTTATGGGATGCTGGTACATGCTATATTATTTCCATGGACAGCTACTGATCTTGCCAATGATACACCAACATTTATAACTGATAAGCTGGCTTTGGATAATGAGGAGCAGTCGGCTGTGGCAACTGGAAAAACTAGCCATTAGCATGCCAAAGATGGTACCCACCACCCTGAGACTAGTAACCTATTTATCAAGGTACTGTCCATGGCAAAGGCTTGGCTAGATGAGCTACTGAACTGGTTTCTCTTTCTTTTAACACACTGGAATTAAGCAGCACTTTACCACATGTCATTTAAGATCAAAACAATGTACCTGACTAATTTATTTTTCATGCTTACAAACAGAATGAATGCCTATTTATTTCAAATGCAACACAAAATGTTAATAAAAACGTGTCTACAAACATTTTTAACAAGGTTCTAGTACACATTTTAGCTTAGCAATAGAACAGATTTATCTCGCTACATAGTTCTATTGTCAAATGTACTTTTAGTTTTGTATATGTTATTTTACTTTCTATGATTTGTTGTTGGTTTATTTCGTCATGGGTCCTGTACCATAAAAGAAGGGATACAGCTATCGATGTGAAAGCCTGCTGAAGTTTGTTAAACGTCAGGATGATCAAAAGTGAGCAGTTAAATTTGAGTAAAGATAGATGGTGGGATTCTTTGGGTTAAAGTCCCAAACTTTTATTAAGCAGCTGATCATTTTTATTTATCTAGAACTTGTTAAGCTCAAAGCTTTTCAACAAACAAAAAGACACAAATATAAAAAGTGATATGTTTTGAACCAAACAAAAGAGATAAAAGTACCATTAAAATGATCTCTAAGTACATTGTAACATTTTTTTCATGTAAAAGTAAGTAAACATATTATTCCAGTTTAGAGTATGTCTTACATGTACAGGTACATCTTAAAAAAATTATGTGAAGTGTAATATTTTCTGTCACTTATTTTACAAAGCGCAACCTATATCTTATGATTCATTACACACAGAATTAAATATTTCAAGCCTTTTTTCTTGTAATTTGTTTTTTTGAAAACCCACAATTCAGTGTCTCAGAAATTTTGAATATTTTGAAAAGGTTACATATTGGAAACTCGTATCTCACACCCTATCCAGCAAATTACCTCCAAACACTTGCAAAGGTTTCTGGAGCCTCTAAATGGTCTCTTAGTCTGGATCAATGGGCTGCACAACAATGGGGAACACTGCTGACTAGACTGGTGGGGGGTAAGCTACAAAACGTCATTGCTAAAGAAGCTGGTTGTTCACAGAGTGCTGTATCCAAGCATATTTATAGAAAGTTTAGTGTAAGGAAAAAGTGCGGTAGGAAAAGGCGCACCAGCAACAGGAATAACTGCAGCCTTGAGAGGATTGTCAAGGAAAATCCCTACAAGAATTTGGGGAGCTCCACAAGGAGTGGACTGAGGCTGGAGTCAGCAAATCAAGAGCCATTATGTACGTATTACTCCTACACATAGGCTACAAGTATCTTACCTGATCTAAGGTGAAAGAGAACTGTACAGTTGCTCAGTAGTCCACAGTCCTTTTTCCGATGAAAGTAAAGTTTGCATTTCATTTGATAATCCAGTTCCCAGAGTCTTGAGGAAGAGTGGAGCAACCTAGAATCCACATTGCTTTAAGTCCAGTTTCCACAGTCATGATTTGTTAATTTGGGGTGCAGTGTCATCTGCTGGTGTTGGCAAACTGTGTTTTCTAAAATTCATGGCCAATGCAGCCATCCACCAGGAAATTTTAGAGCACTTTGTGCTTCCTTCTTTCTAAACGTTTTATGGAGATCCTGATTTCATTTTCCAGCAGGACTTGGCACCTACCCACTCTGCCAAAGGTACTAAAAGCTGGTTCAATGACCATAGTGTTGCTGTGCTTGATAGGCCAGCACATGTGCCTGACCTGATCATATAGAGTCTATCAGGTATTGTCCAGAGGATGTTGAGGGATACCAGACCCAAAAATGCAGATGACCAGAAGGCTGCTATAAAAGCAACCTGGGCTTCCATTACACCTCAGCAGAACCACAGGCTGATCACCTCCATGCCATTCAGTGTTTTTTAAACAATAAATCTTGGGTTTTCATTATCATTAAGCCATGATCATCACAATTACAATAAATAAAGGCTTAACATCTTTACCTTATATGTAATTACTAAAAAAAAATATTTTCAAATTTTTATTTTATTTTTTTTTACCTGTACTGGCAAAAGTATTCTCACCCTTTTCAAATCATTTAATCCAAGTGTTCCAATGATTTCCATGGCCATTGAGGTATAAAATCAAGCATTAAGCTTGCAGACTGCCTTCACAAACATTTGTGAATCACTAGGTAGCTCTCAATGAAATCCAGCAATCTAGCAGGCTAGAATGACACCTGTGGAATTAGTCCAGTCAGGAAATTTCATCCAGACTAAATATTCCAAAGTCAACACTTAGTGGTATTATAAAAAAGTTGTGGCGAATGGGGTCTAGAGCCTTATATCTCAAGCAAAGCAAAGTTCTGGATACGGTGGTGCAAAACATGCTGCCACTGTACTATAGGGCACTGCAGACCTGTTCTCTGATGAATTATATCTCTGTCTGATAATCCGATAGATTGCTCTTTGTTTTGCAGTTGCCAGGAGAGCAGCATATGCCTGACTGCCTTGTGTCAAGTGCAAAGTTTGGTCCAGAGGGGATTATGGTGCTGGACTATTTTTCAGGAGGTGGTCTCGGCACCTTAATTCCAATTAAATGAACTCCGAATGCTATTTTGGACACGTTTATGCTCCTACTTTGTAGGAACAGTTTAGGGATGGCTCCTTCTTTCTCCAATCCAACAGTGCACGAGCGCACAAAGCAAGGTCCATGAAGACATAGATGAGTGAGTTTGGTGTATTTGGTGTGGCTTTCACTAAGCCCTGACCTCAACCTGATAGAACACTTTTGGGATTAACAGTAAGCAAGGCCTTTTTGTCCAACATCAGCGACTGACAGATGAGATCCTGTAAATATTACTCCACATGTCAGGAATCTGCGCAGGGAAAAGGAAGAAGCTCAAAACAGAGGAGATTGGGCGCGGTACAGGCAGGCTAGGAACAGACTAACAAAGGAGATCAAAGCAGCCAAGAGAAGCTATAGTGTGAAGCTGAAAAACAGCCTTTCTACTGGTGACACTTCGGCTGTGTGGACCGGTCTGAGAAACCTGACTGCCTACAGGGGCCCCCTACAGGGGCCTGCACTAAAGATCTCAGAGGAAGATGTAAATAGGCTCTTTCAGCGCATGAAAACAAAGAAAGCTGGAGGACCTGATAACGTCTCCCCATCATGCCTGAAAGCCTGTGCAAATCAACTCGCTCCGATCTTCACACGGATCTTCAACAAATCACTGGAGAAGTGTGAGGTCCCCTCCTGCCTCAAACGATCCACCATCATGCCGGTTCCAAAGAAACCCACCATTGTAGGATTAAATGACTACAGGCCTGTAGCCCTGACGTCTGGGGTCACAAAATCCTTTGAAAGACATCACAGGCAAACTGCCGGACCCCTGCAGTTTGCATACTGAGCAAACAGGTCGGCAGATGATGGTGTTAACTTAGGTCTACACTTCATCCTGCAACACCTCGACCACCCAGGGACGTACGCCAGGATCCTGTTTGTAGACGTCAGCTCGGCCTTCAACACCATCATACCAGACATCCTCCACCAGAAGCTCACACAGCTCAACGTCCCAGCCTCCACCTGTCAGTGGATCAACAGCTTCCTGATGGACCGACAGCAGCAGGTGAGACAGGGGAGCATCTTCTCCCGTTCCAGATCAATAAGTACTGGTGCTCCCCAGGGGTGTGTTCTATCCCCACTCCTCTTCTCCCTCTATACAAATGACTGCACCTCATCAGACCCGTCCGTGAAACTCCTTAAGTTTGCAGATGACACCACTGTCATTGGACTGATCCAGGACGGTGATGAGTCTGCATAAAGACAGCAGGTGGATCGGCTGGTCCACCGGTGCGGTCAGAACTACCTTGAACTCAACCCACTGAAGACTGTGGAAATGGTGGTGGACTTTCGGAGAACACCACCCCCATACACCCCCCTCACCATCCTCAACAACACTGTATCGGCCGTGGACCACTTCAGGTTCTTAGGAACCACCATCTCTGAGGACCTGAGATGGTCTTCACACATAGACACTGTTCGAAAGAAGGCCCAGCAGAGACTGTACTTCCTGAGGCAACTCAAGAAGTTCAACCTTCCACAAGAGCTGCTGGTCATCTTCTACACTGCCATCATTCAGTCTGTCCTGTCTTCATCCATCTCAGTGTGGTTTGGCTCATCCACAAAACAGGACAGGTCCAGACTGCAACGAATAATCAGGACTGCAGAGAGAATAATCAGGGCTGACCTTTCCTCCATCCAGCACTTGTACAAGTCTAGGGTCAGGAAAAAAGCTGCTAAAATCTCTGCAGACCCCACACACCCTGCACATAAACTGTTAAGAGTTTTACGCCACCGCTACAGAGCACTGTTCACTAAAACCAGCCGCCACAGAGACAGTTTCTTCCACCAGGCTGTTTCTCTGTTGAACATTTAATAGAGTACCAAACAACAGTATACAGATGTTGCAATGCACCTTTTTATTTATATGTGTGTATATTGTACATTGTAAATATGTATATTCTGTAATGCAAAAACAAAACCAAAGAGCAAAGTGTACCAGAGTCAAATTCCTTGTTTGTATGTACGAACTTGGCAATAAAGCTGATCCTGATTCTGATATTGCCAAATATTTCCATGTACACATTTCTAAACCTCATGAGGCACCTTCCCAAAAGAGTTGAAGCTGTTGTAGCTGCAAAAAGCTCCCTGACATCATATTAAATCCCTTTGAATAGAAATTGGTTGTCCCCCATATTCACGTGAGTGCAATGGAAAGTGACCCAATACTTTTAGCTATATAGCAGATGTCTGACATTTTAATCAGTTAGCAGAACAAGTATTTTAAAAAGCAAAATTTTGATCACATTTTAGCATGGCTTCTGACACATGGAAAATGATGTAAACGTGGGTAGCTAAAAGTGACTGTCAGATATTTTTGTTAGGGCAAGGTTTGGTGCTGAGAGTTTTTTAAATTTTCTTCTCAGCTTCTATGAAGACAGTGAAGAAGCAGAGCCATTTTTTTATCATCTGCATCAGAGGATGTTAGCTACCAGCATTACTGGCATGTTGAGCTGGAATACAGAGGCAGAGAAGTTGCTATGGAACCAGTCAAAAACAAAGGCTCATCTGCAGGTGTATATGCTACATGTGTTCTTACAATTAACTGCAAACATTATATCTCGTTATCCAGTGGGATAACATCAGCAGGAGAAAGGCAGCAGTGGTGTAAGTGTTTTATGCTCTAACCTGCTCCCAGTGTGTTGCGATGTTGCGCACCCACTGTGTTAAAGCAAACTTTTCCATGCATATACCCACCCAGCTTCTTTTCGGTATCTTTAGCTGTTGGGCATTTTGCTAACAAGACATCTTTAATTCAAAAAATTCAAAACTTCAAGCAACTCTGGACAGAAATACATGGTTTGACATTGCAGAATCTTATTGGAACAAAGCAATAACAAATGTATACTGTAATCAAAGCTAAAGGCAGTCCGACAAAATATTAGAGTGCGTGACTTTTGTTTTGGACGGACATTGTATCTAGCATTTGTATTTGCCTCTGGGCTTGCACGATCAACATTAAGCAGTCGGTATTTGACAACATGTTCAGCAACTGTCATATAATTTAATTGGTCTTTGTGCTGTTTAGGAAGTGTCAGAATTGTATTATCCTGCAAAAATACTCTAAAAATTGACCAGCACTACATAGTACTAGGGTTTAAACTTTCAAAGCTCTAAATGTTTTTCAAAAGTAATTTGAATTGCTGGAACCGTGCAAACAAAGAACTGTCAGAATGAATTTTACATCATCAACTTTTGCTGCCAAGGGTCCATGCATGACAGCAAAGACAAGCAGTGATATCTCTCATAGGGAACAACCATACACAAAAAAGACAAATACATATGGTTACACTCAGTTTCTCACTACTCAACTGACATTCACAATTTATCTATTTAATTATAAGATGAAAGACTAGCAGACCTGAGAAGTGACTGTCAATGTAGGTTTCCTCCGGGCCGGTCATAGCACAGTCAGCTGTGAACCCAATGCCAGCTACAAAAGTACATCACATACAAAGACATGGATACTGCGTAGAGGCCAGCTGGCTCCACATGAGGTTAGCTAAAGTGACAAACATTACAGGGTGAGCTAGCCTGCTGACTCAAAGTCACTAGTATATTAGGTAATCCTGTTCTAATCTTGTAGAACAAATGAAGCCTGTTTTTTATATGGATTGCTCAAAAATAAATTTATTATAGATTTAGCAAATACCCAGAGATGCTTATACTTGTTTGAAACACATTACCAAGTATCCCTTTAAATAGATTTTATCACTCCGGTTATTTCAGTGCTTAGAACACATCATAGTTCAAACCAAAGTACTTTGTCATCCCTAAAGGCCAGAGATTTGTGTGGTCTTGATCAAGAGTTCTCCAGGTTTTTATGAAGATTTTCCAAAATTTCTCTTTGGACTTTTTTTTACTGCTTTTCAGAGAATTGCCTAACTATTTCCAAAGGAATGTTTTATTTTTTTATTGTCTATTAAGCTCAGCTCTGACCTAAAAAGAACAGCATTAGAAAAACAGCCAAAACCTAATAGATAAATCTGTTATAATCATTAACTTATGACCTAATTACATACCAACAATTATAGAGAAACAGAGCATAATATCTTAGCTTCAGAGAGCTATCTGTTGAAAACCTGGCAAACAGAAAATGATCAACTAAAGCATGCTGCAGTTCTGAAATTCTTTGCAAGTTGTTTGTTGGATGTTTTCTTGTGTCCTAAAGATACAACTTTCACATAGTGTTCCTCTGCTGGAGATGCTAATCAAAAATAAAAATGTAAAACACCTTAAGAGAGTGTTTTTAAAGAATACTAACATGTCTTGCTGTTTGGATGGAAAACCAATTGGCCACAGAAACCTTTGCACAATTTTGCATAGATTTTACATTTAATTTACCTTAATATTTTTATTTGTTCTTTTTTTCATCTGACATAATATAGAAAAATTATTTGAATCTATCTCGCAAATATATAAATTGCAAAAACTGTGTAAACAGGAACTCCCCAAGATTACTATCGGACCATTTAGATAAAGATTCCTCAAGTGTTATTTAGTAACATAAGCTGTTGAACTATGCTGCTGCACAAGAGGAGAAACTCAACCTTCATTCTGCCAGGCTCTCTAACTTATTTCAACAGATGTCCAAGCTGTGACACTAACTTGCCTGGTGTGTATTTCTTACAGAGCAGGGTGCTATGAAGCAGAAGCTGCTTGTGTGAAAATGTCACTGCAGCCTGTTCTACTTATGTGCTTCATATAGCCTTCAAGACTACCTCAGAGGTTAAATGCTTGAGTTTTTTTGTTTCATTTTTTCCGTGAGGTCTGGTCTTCTGTTTTGCTCAGAAAACCTTTACATTCCACCTGCTCAGAGCAGACAGCATTAAGAGGTTGGACATTATTCATGTAGGGTCAAATAAAACTTATTGTTCTGCCCCATATTAAAGCAGACCTTTTCATTGACATCGCCTAACTTTCCCACAAGCCTTTATCTGACTATGCCTTTATGACTGAGATTGACTGATGGAAGCTGACCGAAACAACACTAAAGTTAGCATCCTATTCGTAGCGTGAGTAAACGGGTATTTCGGTGGTTTTAAAGATTCTGAACTAGCTCTAGTTCATTATCTAAAATACTTAGGCTGGTCAAAACTGGATTACACTATTCTTAGTTAAGAACAGATTATTCAAAAACAATCTGCATTGTGTCAAACTGTATCCCACAATTTACTAACCTTTAAAATCTTTGGTGTATTTTAGAATTTGAGCTAATCAAATGTAGTCCAGATCTCTTAAAAGCAGCAAAATAACCCTTTGCTCAAACTGAGATCCATACAGTAACTTTAACATCCAGCGGGTGAGAGATGACACTAAGAAAAATAACAGAAATCAGCAAAATTAACGTATAGTTCTCATAAGCATTTAAATATAAGTTCTTGGTTTCTGGTACTCCACAGTAAAAAAAGCAAACACAAAAGAGTTTAAATGATCTTAAGAAATATTGTTTTAATTATTTATTATTGAAATGCATGAATAAATTAGGCTTAGTCAAATTCTTGAAACTAAATGAAAGGTAAAATGTATTTACTTCTGAAAGGAAGACTTTGGACCACCAACCAACAGTGTAGTCCATTTTCTCCTTTTTCCAAGCCAGACATTTTTTACTTTGTCTCTGGTTCAGAACTCAAGGACTGTCCTGGGTATGTCTTTGTGCAGTGAGTCTTGAAGCACTGACTCTGACCACAGTCCTCCAACCTTGTGAATGGGATTTACTTCCCATTCCTCTCAAGCCTGCAGTTGTTCCTGTTATTTCTTCACCTTTTCGTAACACACTTTTTTATTCTACTTAACTTTCCATTAAAATACTTGAATACAGCGCATTATGAGCAGGCAATTAAGTTTTGTGGCTTACCCTCCTGAGGGTGTGTGTCAGTGACAGTGTGCTGGACAGTTGTCAACTCAGCAGTGGCCCATGATTATTTATTTATTTTTTCATCAGAATTACTGAAATAAATTACACATTTATTGTGATGGACCTATATTACCACCAACAGTTTTTTTTTTTTTTTTTTGCTTTCGCTCATGTTGTAAAACCTGTTAATACGTTTACTGTCTTTAGCTACTAATAAATAAATTAGGGGAATATATACATTTACAAATGTACAAAATAGATTGTTAACCATCATGTAAATTATTGCAAAGACATAAAATGTGGCTAAGGAGTAACCAGCTATAACACGGTACATTGTCATGAAAGCAACATCAGGACTCTAACGCATAATATGAAAAAAAGATTCTGTATTACTTTTATTAACATATTCAACCTAAAATGAAAACTTGAATGATTCACATTGCCAAGGCTGAGAGAAGGATCAGGAATCAAAAGGAGTATTGTAGCACCATAAGGCTTAAACAAGGGAATGCTGGACCTCTTGTCACATGAATGAAGACCGACGGGCTTAGGGGAAACTCACAGAAGATATAGACACAGTGGAGAGAGATAATACAACACAGGCTTGACTGACTGGAACAGACAAGGAGGGACAAGAGCAAGGTGAAAGAAACAGACTACAGAAAAGAGACAGACAAAAGGTGCTCTAAAGCAAACAGGTTGCAGTTTGAAGAACTAATTGACAGAGTAAATCGTTCCAATCTTGTTAAAAATAAAAACATTACTGACCGAATTTAAACACAATCAAATTGACTGTGAGGCCAAAAATATTGTATCAAATCCTAAATCAGCTTGTCTGCATTTGAATGGAATATTCTGCTTCATGTGGGAATTTATGGCTGCATGGTGGCACAGTTAGCAACACTGCTGCCTTGCAACAAGAAGGTCCTGGGTTTAAATCCTGGCCTGGGGTCTTTCTGCATAGAGTTTGTATTTTTAAACTACTTGTATGATGTTTTTATTAAAGGTTTTTTCAAGATCTACCCTGATAGGCTCTGACCAGTACTCAGGACAACACTGACAATTTTAATATTGTTCTTCCAAACCATTAAATGCCTCAAAAAAACAACTTCAAACATGCTTAGTCTATAAATGAATCAACTGACAGCATACATCTTGACGTTTGTTTTACTTTAATAAAAATCAAACAAAGCTTAATCCGACATATGCTTTGATTCATAAATAGAGAAGGCTTTGTAAATCTTTCATTTTAGCCAACTCTAATGTAAATAAGTTGCAATTTGATCTAAAATGTCTGATTGTAATGCATTTGGTGCACTATAAAATAGCAACTCTCCATTTTAGTGTTAGTCTTGTTTAAGTAGCGAAAACATTCAAAAAACTTAACCCAGCGTATTTTGACAATGAACCCTTAGCAAGAAAGAGCACAGGAGTGGACCCACGATAAACCCCGAGGTTTATGAATTGCAGATACTCTGAGTGTGACCCATGTACTAACCCCTCTGCTGTACATTTGTGGTAGCTGTAGTTTATTACAGGAAGCCTTTTGTTGTTTAAGAATATGAACAAACTATCTATAAGGTCATGTTCGTGTGTAGCAGTAGAAAGAACATGTCATTACAGTGAATTCTTGCAGCTGATGTGAACTGAAACGTGGAACTCTATCAACATTTGCTCTTCCTCAGCTCCTCCTTAGTTTCTGACTCTTTCTTGTGGTATTTTATCACAGACACATGGACAGAAAAGTGGGCCAGCACCAGCCAGTGTTTGAAATGCAGGACAAAATTAGAAAGAAATGGCAGAACCAGATGGGGTCACAACATCTGGGCCAAGCCTGAGCTGTAGCTGCTTTGCTGCTGCTCCCAATTAGCCAAAAAAGGAATAAAAGGGGAAGTCTGTGTCTGATATATTCAACAAGACCAATGTCTGCCACTGTGCTTCTATCTGTCAGAAAAAGTACGGAAGAGGGAAAACAGGCAGACCCACTCCACCATCCCATATTTCTGCCTCTCCCTCTCATTATTTCTCTCTTTCTCCCAGGTCTGCTGTGTGCAAAACTGAAGTTAGATTCTGAAGTTCTTATTAATATCCTAATGATTGGGTTAGTTTGCAGCTTGTGTTTTGCAATGTCACATGTCAAAACAAAGCAAGATCACAAAGGAGCACAAGCATATAGGCAGACTGTTACATGTCCTGCATGTTGAAATGAAAAGTATAGCCATGTCACATATGCAATGCTAAATACATTAAGATATGTTTCACCGAAAATGCAGAATTCAAAATAAGTAATGTGCAGAAGTATTTCTCAAAAGTAATGAAATGAACTTGTAGGTTCACTGTGACTTGGATACTGAGGGGAGGTGGTGGAGGCGTTGGAAGATAGGGTTCTGTAAAAAGACACCCAAAACGGTTATAGCGCTTGTCATGGCATGTCTCATAATCATGGGTGGCTAATGCTTCAAATTTCAGGATGGGAACCCTTGTAGTAAACATCCATATCATATGAATCTTTCATTGGGGCCAATTACTCGCTTGTTTACTTATTAATCTGATTGCTGCTGCCAGAATAATCTACAGCTCTGCATGAGGAGAATACGAGTTTATTTGAGCAGAGCAGACTAGAGCAGAGTAAAGCACGGGCAGCCCCCACACAGCGTTTAGGCCTATTGCTGGGGGAGAAGCTTTTTATTGTTACTGAATTTTAATAATAGCTTACAGAATAATGTCATGATCGAGTTAAACTTTCAACGTCCTGAGACATAAGTCCCTAAATCCCCTCCATATGTCTGTCCGAGGCTACCACTAACACTTTACCCAAGGAGACTACAGAGATATTGCCAGGAAACATTAAACGCTTTAGCACCTATGCAAAAAAAGTGCATATTTATTTGGTAAAATAAATAAGTGTGACTTTTAATTTGGGGCTTTGTTCTGCTGTGTTTTATTTGGGAGATGAATGTACAATGTCTTGCAAAAGTGTTTTTACCCCTTTAACGTTTTGGCATTTTGTGATGTTGCAGCAATCATGTGAAAAACCAACAAAGTAGAGTAGAATCATGAAAAGGGGGCAAAATGATACATGGCTTACATTCACAAACAATAATCTGAAAAGTGTGCCAGACATTTGTATTACAATTTCAATGCGTGGCAATGTGTGGCGCACTTAACCCTGATATCCTTAAAAAAACATTGCAATCAATTCACCACAGGAGGCACTCAGTGCATGTATGCATGTAAAGGCCCCAGAGTTGTTTTTTTGTAAACACTGAACAAACAGCACTATCAAATTCAAGGAACACACCAGAAAGATCAGGGAAAAATTTCGAAGAATGCCAAAACAGGGTTAGATTATAAAACAAAATCCAAAACCTTTGATATCTCACAAAGCACTGTTCAATCCATCATCCGAAAATGGAAAGAGTACCACACAAGTACAAACCTATAAAAGCATGGCGGCACACGTAAACTGAGGGGTGCAAGGAGAGTATTAATAAAAGAAAAACCCAAAAGGCCAGTGGCAACTCTGGAGGATTTACAATGATCAATAGCGGCTGGAAGAATTCTTTGAGATAACAATTGTTAGTTATGCACTCCACAAATCTGTCCTCTAATTGCAAGAAGAAAGTTATAGTTTAAAGGGAGCCCTATGACATCCAATTTGCAGTTGGCAATCCATTAACTGGACGCAGTAAACATGCAGACGAAGGTGCTCTGTTCAGATGAGACCAAAAATTAGCTCTTTGTTGGACATTCAAATGCTATATGCAGAAACTACGTAGGGAAACCTAGCACTGCATGTCACCACAAACACCCCATCCCCACAGTAACACATGGTGGTGGCAACATCATGCTGGGTAGAAGTTTTTTTTTTTCCGAAGGGACTGGGAAGTTGGTCAGACCCGATGGAAAGATGGATAGAGCTAGAAAAGCTCTAGGTAGATGCTCGTTTGTAGACATACAAAGCCATACCTTCAAAAGACTTACACCTGTAATTGCGGTGTTGTAATTGCAAGCATTAGTTCAAGGTGGCTGAACACAAATGGACACCAGACTTTTCATACTTTTAGTTTTAAAATAAACTTATGTGGTTGCAACATGAGAAAATATTAAATAAAGTTCATTGGGTATAAATACTTTCACAAGGCATTTTACATGCACATGGGCTGCAGGCACAGGTTGTTATTTTTTAGGCAATCTTTACACTTCAACATCATTATCCAAGATGACAAAGTTAGACTAAACAGTCTGTCACTTTCTACCTCAGCTCTAATTTTGTTCAGTGTGCGGGAGTTGTGGAGATTTGGAGTTATGACATTTAGTAACTGGCTTTAGGATCAAATTGTTTAGGTGCAAACGCTTGTTAACACTTTTTATCTGCCAAAAATTTCTAAAATTAAATCTCTGAGCATCAGTTTTATTTTTGAGAGAGAAAAATATCAGAATGTTTTCAAGGCAAGCTGTATTTCTCAAATTTTATAATGTTTTGCTTCAACTTTTGCAACCCCTCCCTGATTAGTCCCCGCAAAACTGAGAGACCAGGCATAGTCAGTAATCAGCATCTCGGATATATTTCTAGCACAGAACATTAAAAGACAATATGTTGTGGCTTTAATTAAATGCTAAATGTGCTTTGCCTGTAGTGTTTCTCAGATTCTCATTAGGGAGGCTAGTAAGAAGTGCACAGCAGCATTTCACCCTGAAAGTAATTAAAGCTAAAATTAACGTTTTTTTATGTGTTTAGGTTATAGGTTTCTCATTTTTTTATATAATAGAAGACTAATTTATGATTACAACTTCACTAAGACAATCATATTGTATATTTAAACAGACGATTTCTGATGCGCTCCTGATCTAAATCCTAAGAACAGAGGAAAAGTTAAAAGTATTTACATTACATGCTGCTGAATGATAACCAGGTTCAAAAAGAAGAAGCTGGACCGAGAGATAAAAAAAATAAGACTGGGCAACGTATTGAAAGCAACATTTGAACTCAAACAGATTTTTCATTAGCTGATCAAAGGTTTAGGAGCATTGCATTAAGGACTCAAAACAAAATTAAATATGTCAAGAAAGGAGTTGTTCTTGTCCAGACCAGGGATGGTATTCTCCTGGATGCAGTCAATTAAATTATTAGTAATTATTTCATAAAAATTTTACTTCATGGTCATTTGCTTTAGCACATCATGAGTTTATTTTATCTCTCAGCTTAAAATATAAAAATCACTCAGCAGGACTAAAAGTACTATGGGTATCTGCACTGGTCTGCAGCTATGTAACACAGACACAACATACAACAATGCACTGTGTATTCTGACTACTGCTATCAGAACCAGAATTAACTTTTTCAGGAATTTGAGCAACTGTAGCTCGTCTGTTGGATCACATGCCCACCACATTAATTAATGAGCCTTAGACACCCATGACCCTGTCCCTGATTCATCACAGTTCCTTTCTTGTACCACTTTTGTACCAAAAATAAACACTGCAGACTGGCAACATCCCACAGGACCTGCAGTTTTGGAGATGTTCTGATCCACTCATCTAAACAACACACTTCGTCAAAACTCGCATAAAACCTTAACATAATTTTTTATGTTAATCTACTCCTAACACATCTGCTATGATGGCATGTCCCACCCAATAACAAGTGAAATAATGAAGAGATAACCAGTGGTATTCACTTCACCTGTCAGTGGTCATAATGGTATGCCGGATCAGTGTAAATGCCGACAGGCACATAGTGTCACAGTCTCTACAGGCTTAATACAACTGAAGGGCCTACTGAAATGCCTGCCTGCCACCTCATATGTTCAATATTTGCCATGGGTTTCTCATAAAACACAGGTATACTGAATTCACATTTAGCTCTTACAAGAAAAAAGCAGACATAATAAACAAGAATGACAGTAAAAGCCATTTTTAGCTGTGTTCTTACAGGTATCCTTGTCCACATCCAATATTTATTTGAACAAGAACATGGCTAATTCCATAGGGCCATGATGACAAATGGACCATCTAAGAGCACTGTTGGTTAGAAAAGAGCCAGCCTCAGGGCCCAGCTCACCACTGCTTAGGGGAGCTGATATATGAGAGGATTAGAGGAGAGCAGAAGGGACGAGAGCACCTTTGGGGCAGCAGCAGTTTCCCATAATAGTAACACTGCAATACTCATGATCATCATGCTTTGTGAAAAGTACAGGTCAATAGACATAACAGAGTTTTACATAAATGTGGCATGGAAAGTATGCTGACAGAAGTGTGTGTTTGTGTGTTTGTCTGAGTTAAATGTCCCAGGGTCAGGCTCTTTATAATCCACCCATTTTCCACTCCGTCGCCTCCACTGTGAAGGAGTGAGGACCAGGGAACCCCTCCTGCACAGTACTTCACTTCCAAATGTGGTGTATGCAACAATACCTAATCCAGCACTCCAATCTCATCAAGTATATATCCTCTTCAACTCTAATCACTGTTACCCACTCATAAATGACCTGTTTAATGAGGAAATCTTTCACCAACAGTCTGCTGTGATGAAAGTAAAACACTCTGTGCACAGTAATACGAGATAACCAATATCTCCCTTCAATAATTCATAGCCGATGTCTCAGTGCATTCCTGGGTCTGCTCATAGACGTTTGTGCTCAGGGATCTTTTACATAAATCTTCTAAAAGAATGAGCAAGCCTGTTATAGGGTTACAGTTCCAGCAAGTTCAATTCAGATTTACCTTTTGCTTTTGCTTGACGAGGGCGGTGATGGTCTGATTCAGTCAACGGATGCAATGAAATAAACATGTCTGCCTGTCCCCCTGTGCTGCTCAACTAAATGCATGAGTAGCTCTCAGCGCTAAGCTCATTCATATACTCAGAATTCATACATATTTAAACAGGTCTGAATACTGCTCACTACCATTGTAAGGGGCAGTACTTTTAACTAACACTGCTTCAAACTGGAAACGTGCATTTGTCTGGCTATTTTTAGCAGAGCTTTTGACAGGCAAAACAGTTGAGCAGCATGAGCAGAAACTGACCTAAAATAAATGCTTATGGTAAACGAATAGAAACGTCTTGCAGCTCTGTGGCATTATTACTATTTGTGGGGAATAATGGAGCATCAAAGCAAAGAGTTTTAAACAGAATTCGAACAAAAGGAGCAATGCTTGTATACCAAAGACATACATTTACAAAAAGAAATCACATGCCACAGTAAATTAATGACTTTATTCCAGACGTAGACTATCCATTTCATACCTGGAGAAATGAACATAGGAAAATTCAGTTATCAAAGCACACTATGCTTGCTTTTGGGTAGTTATCATGTCAAACACATTGAAATTACTTTAGCTCCCTCCACTCATATATAGCTGCCACTTATATATATCAGCAAAGCTTGATTTAATCTGTATCTTATGAAAAAAGAGGTATTTCTTCAAGGTGAGCCTAAAAGGACTCAGGATCAGTTCCCGGCTCATATCAGTGCTTTGGCTCTTAAAAAAAATCTTTGGATTTGTGGGGCTCTGTAGGACTGTTACCTGCAGTCAGTGTCTTACCTGCAGTAGAAGGAGCTTAGAGTTGTCTCATCTTGAAATAATTTAAAGAAAATGGCAGGCCAGTTAATGGCTATTACAATCCAGTCAGACCACCAACGTGTAAATGTTTAAATACATCTTTATTAGCCAATATAGTATAAGTTTGAGAACTGAATTTGCTGTCTTAGTTCCGATCTCATCACTCCATGGCTATGCCGTCCAATGTGTTATGGAAGGATGAGCACATCCCTACCCCCCTGAACAAGTCTTCTGCATATTAGGAAGTGAGAAGAGGATATCTGAGCTTGGAGGCGATAGGGTGGTGGAGGGGCTGAAGAGAACCAAGCAGAAACTGGCAGCAGCAGCAAAAGCTGGCAGGCAGCAGCAGTGCAGGAAATGCAAAGTGCAGCTGGAAGCCTTGCAGCTTAAATAGACCACCCAAATCATTACAGCATGCTTTATAAATTCTGCAAAGTGTGAGGAAGATCACGTGTACAGCATCATCACAGCTCGATTTGATTGCATGAACTATCTGACAGGCGTTACCTCATTTAATTATTTTGCCAGTTAAAGCAAACACTTTTTTATGAACTTTTACATCATTTTCACTTTTAAGTTTAGATATAATGTTTTGAATGTTCACTCTCTTGTCATAGAACCTACCCTTTTAGTGTTGTGTGTTGTTAGAATTAATATTTGTTTGTTAGCCTTTATATTGATTTGTGTTTTCTTTTTCACTTTTAATCAGTGACAGTAACGATTCCGTTAATTGATAATAAATTCTTGATTCTATTGAATACTAGCTCTTGCTGATTATTCTCACAACCTTTCGCTTAAGTGCAATTATCTTTGATAAATAAATAAAAAAGATCCTGGAAAACACACACAAATTTCCTGATTCTTCTTGAAATGTTAAAAAAAGATCAATTGATTTAAATCCTTTACATTTTGTGAGAATATGAGACTGATTGGTACATGAACATTAAAATAGTTAAACATAGCATGGTACCTTTACACAACACAATTTTATTGATTTTTGCACTAAATTACTCTCCCTTAGCAGACTTCTAAGTAACCTTCCAATGCTAAAGTGACAAAAGTGTAAAGGTTTCTGTAATAGTATGAACCATAAATTGCTGTAAAATGTTTGACATTGCAGTTGTTTTAAGATGGTTGTAAGATCTCTGTTTTTCTAAACCGCGGTCGTTCAGACTTCTGTCTGATGCAAAAAGATTCTGTCTGCAGAACACAGCTCCACAGAAACCCCTTCCAAAAATTTTAAAGCTTCCTTTAAATTATGCAAATACAGGCTTCTCCTTGTACTATAAATAATCCATTAGCCACAGCACAAATGTCAGTTTTTGGACCCTCTTCATTGGCTACACGTTTCGATAATATCCATATTATAAGCTTGAAACTACCTTTTTGCTTTAACAACAAATTTAGGTAAAGCATTTTGTATAGACACCCCTAATGCTCATTTTAGTCCATCTACTAGTCTTATGGGCATACATAGGTTTTACAATAAAAAAGTGGCAGATATTTATTCTTACAAAAAAATACCTATGACATACACCCTATGGGCAACAGATGCTGAACTTCTACCCTAAGACTACAGATTAGGACAAGGAGCATTTTATAAAACAAGTGGTAGAAATTCTTTCTACCAAAAGCATTTTGATATTGTAGAGAATCCCCTCTGGTTTTACCCCTCTGGTCATCAACTGCCTTTTATGCACAATTCTAAATATCTTTGTAAACACTTAAATGGCCCTCTTCTTTTCAATCGTCTCTTCAGTGAGCTAACATTTCCCAAATTTGCATTTAAATTGAAATCAGAACAAGATATTCCTTAAATCCTTGAGTGTCCACAGTACGAGATGACCCCTCCACTCCACAGTGTCCTCCCACACACATCTAAAAGAACAGAACAATCTTTTCCTGGATACCACACCGTGCTTGACACCTCCTCTTCCACCCCCACAAATGGGGATTTACATAGACATTCGCAGAAATTGAGGCCCACTTAAACATACTGCACATACCAGATCATATGCACAACGTAATGTCGAAAGAGGACAGGCTACAATCTGTTACTATGAGAAACACAATACCTCCCATTAATTGTGATCTAACTGGCATCATAATGATAACTGCATACAGTGGCTGCTGCCTAAGGAGACACTTCGTCCATTGGATATTATGGACGGATAAAAGAAACTACTGATGTGAGAAAAATGTATCTAATGATTTACACTTGCAAAACTTCAACAAAGTAATAGTTGTTTGTATACAGTATCTTAAAACCTTTGGTTAATAATATTGGCTCAGTGTAATTATGGAAGCTATTATATTTCATATAACTTATGAAACTACTTCATCTGTAGAAGGTTACTGGCCATTAAGCAGATTAGTATTACAGGCAGGATTTCCTTTCTTCATCTGTTTGATAGATAGAGACCTTAAATGAAGTCATTGAAGAGTCAATAGCTGCTGCAAACAGATAATTTTTGGACAAACTGTAGCCAATTGTTTTTGTCGTGACAAAAACATCTCTTTTTTTTTTCTTGTCCAATACTTGATGATCATCTGATCAGGCTGGAACCTGACTACATTATAAACATTCTAAAAATGCCATCTCAGGGGCTAAGACAGCACTTAGATTGATCATGAAATAAGTCAAAGTTCCCTGGCACACCAACCAATTCAAGTCTTTGGCATGCTAAGGTAAAATCTTCATTAGTGTAAATAGAGCATCAGCATGTGTACTAAAAAAATGTATAATATTTTTTTATTGTGACATTGCTGCAAACTTTTGGTAGCATTTACATCAATTCTGTAGCCGTGGCGTTTATGTGCAGTACTTGTGGCATCTAGGAGTTGCAGCCTTCATGCTGAAAACATTTTTCAACATTTTTCAACCCAAAAATGACTGCTAGAGAAATTGTAGCAGCCTGGTTTAGCTGGTGATCATATCATGTATGCTACAGTGTCAGGACAGGCAACAACAAGCAAAACTGGATTTCTCTTTAGCCTGTGGTGGTTGTTAGTTATTTGTTTTTCTTGTCACCAGGTGTTATACAAAGGTTTACTTTGGGGAAAGAATGGTCAACCAGGCCTCTGGAAACCATTCTGTTTTTTAACAAACTAACTATAAAATGCAATGAGATGGATGGAGTTGTACCACCCAATGTGTCAAAATGAAACATAGAAAATCAGAATAAAACACACAAAAGACAAGGGTAGTTCTTTTAGTATGGAAGACATGTTGCTGCTACAGTATGTCTTCTCATACCTAATAAATTGTTGCAAAAAATTCTGCTTTAATTTGTATGTATTGTATTTATTAAGATATTTGATTTTCTCACAATATCTACTGTGGGATATGATTTCAGCCTCATAGATTTTTTTCAATCATCTTCTTGAAACTATAAAAGAGTTGTGTGTGTAGCATTTTGTATTTTGCATCAGTGGCTGGTTTTGATTACAGTCATATTTAATTAATTAGAATATGTGTTCTGATGAGGCTCGTCTGTCAGATTAAAAGAACCTTTTGAAAATAAGGTATTAAACAAACTTTTAATTAAGCCCACATTTCTGTGCTAACATTTTTTTTTTTATTGGTCTGATGTAATATAATTTTCTAAGAAATTAAATGTTTTGTTTTCATTAGATTTAAGAAGAAAATCATCACGATTACCAGAAATAAAGGTTTGAAAACATCATTCTGTGTGTAATTAATCTATATGTGTTTCACTGAGTTACTGAAATAAATTAACTTTTAAATAATAGTCTAAATTATTGAATATCAATTATTGGGTTTATATCGATTATCAGCCAAGGCACCTTTCCACCTGGGGGTGGGCTGATTACTCAAAAAATAACCAAAAAAGAACACATTGCTTGCATGTCCACTTGAAGGGGTATAGACCAGCCCCATGTTGTTACTGTATATAAATTGTAAAACGGAACCATACATTGCTGAAGACAGTGAAGTATGAAGCTGTTATTTGAGTGATAGATGCATATTCAGCGCTAAATGAAATGGCGTTTCATTCTTTTTAATGAAATGGATCGATCTAAATTGAACAAATGCTTTAAAACACAGTTTGAGATTAAAGAAACCTGTATGCTATTTATAGGTAAACAAAAAGAGCATGTTTAATGTCTTTCTAGCAGCTGGACCTCCAAAGATTTGAAAAGGTGGTCATGAACACTGCTTACTTTGTAATCCAGTTAATTCTGAACAAAATCTGTCTACACATATCACAGATTCCTTGAATCTGTTTAGATTGATGTGAAACCCTGAATTTAGATGTAAAAAAAACTAAACTAATTCCAGACAGAAGAAAAAACAAATAATATCCAACAAAAACATTTGAAAGGCCTTCAGAAAGTCTGGAGAACCACTTTAAAGATTAGAAGAAAATCTGTCTCTTTTAAAGTAAAATTTGAAGAACGTCAGAACATCTCAAGACTTTTGCCCAGAAATGTAGACGATGTGAGTTATCATCAAATTTTATTTTGACATCAGAAAGAATTGGGTGTTTAAGAACATACAGTATATTTCTGCTTCCTCGGGTGGTCTGTTACTTAACATAGCGAAGCCTAAAATGTGTTAGCAGTGTGTATTATGCCATGATTTAGCACAGTGTATTATGAGCAGTGTGTATTACCACACTGCTAACAGACTGTGGAATTCATATGTGAGTGCCGCATCCCATCCCACTTTTGTCTACCTACTGTATCTGGCAGTTCTGACCTGAAGGCCTTCTGAATAGTAATAACACCAGCTGGCTCAGTTCTGTTATCTTACCACACAGTCCTCCTAACCCTCTGAACCGCAGTGATTTTTCACAACAAAGGTAGATCTGTCTACATCTTTTACATCAAGATATAGGTAAACAGTACAGTGCCTTTTGTGCAGTTTTTTATTTTTATTTTACTACCACATATTGAAATGTATTTTATTGGAATTTTGTAACATAGACCAACACATAGTAGTGCATAGGTGTAAAGTGGAGGAAAAGTGAACCATAGCTCGTACTTGTTGTCTTTATCCGGCATCAAGCCGTCCCCTGTGCCTCCTCCCAGTGGGACGTGCCTGGAACACCACCCGAGGAAGGGTTCCAGGAATCATCTGGTATAGATGCCCGAGCCACCTCAACTGGCTCCTCTCGATGTGGAGGAGTAGCGGCTCTACTCCGAGCTCCTCCCGGATGGCCGAGCTCCTCACCCTATCTCTAAGGGAGTGCCCGGCCACCCTACGGAGGAAGCTCATTTCAGCCGCTTGTATCCAGGATCTTGTTCTTTTGGTCATGACCCAAAGTTCATGGCCATAGGTGAGGGTAGGAACGTAGACCGACTGGTAAATCGAGAGTGTCGCTTTTCGGCTCATTTCTCTCTTCACCACAATGGACCGGCACAGCCCCCCCATTACTGTGGCAGCCGCACCGATCCGTCTGTCAATCTCCCGCTCCATTCTTCCTTCACTCGTGGACAAGACCCCGAGATACTTGAACTACTCCACTTGAGGAGGAACTCCCCTCCAACCTGAAGAGGACAAGCCACCTTTTTCTGGTCGAGAACCATGGCCTCGGACTTGGAGAAACTGATTGGACTGGAGAACTTTCAGTTCTTGTTTTCATGAATGACAATCTGAAAAGTGTGGTGTGCATTTGAAGTCACCTTTACCATGACACAATAAATAAAATCCAGTCCTGTCGCACAGCTTGAGGTACAGTTTAAGGAGCAGAATCTGTAACATCAAAACTTCTACTCATACACCCAATAAATCAGGCTTTTATGGAAAGGTCGCTTGAAGAAAGCAACTGTGAGATAAAATCAACAACATATTCTGCTTGCAGGTCCCACATGCTGTTTATGGTAAATGGCCTGTACTTGTATAGTGCTTTATCAACTATGAGGACCCCATAGCGCTTCACACTACAATCAGTCATCCACCCATTCACACACTGACAGTAGTAAAGTACATTTAGCTACAGCTGCCCTGGGTTTAGACTGACAGAAGTGAGGCTGCCATACAATCAATGCCACCGAGTTCTCTGACCACCATCAACAAAGCGGGAACCTTTACCACCGTCGCCACTGTTGCCCCATTTAGGCGACAAAGCAAAAGTGGAAGAAGTAGCTCTGGTCTGATAAAACCAAAATTGTACTTTTTGTACTACATGCAACAATGCTCTGCATTACAAAAAAACGAATACACATCAACCTAAAATCCCCCCACAGCGATGCATAGTGGTGGCTACATCATACACTGGGGATGCTTTGCTTCAGCAGGGACAGGGAAGCTGAACAGAGATGATGTGAAGATGGCTGGAGCTAAAGCCTAAAGGTAAGCCCTTGACGGGCTGTAAAACACTGAATATAGTGCTCGACCTAATCCTCACAGTTTTAGAGTACTTTGTGTTGGTAAAATACTATTAACGTGATAAAATCAGAAAACTATATATATAGCTATATTTTGATGTCCAAAACATTATGTCTGAGTGTATAAATATACATATATATATATTTACCGTATATATATATATTTATATATATATATATATATATATACATATATTTTTATATCACGTAGTGACCTGGCCACTATCCTGCAAGAAGAATGGCTTAAAATCCCTCTGACCACTGTGCAGGACTTGTATATGTCATTCCCAAGACGAATTGATGCTGTATTGGCCGCAAAAGGAGGCCCTACACCATACTAATAAATCATTGTCATCTAAAACCAGGTGTTTCATATATATATATATATATATGTATATATGTATGTATGTATATATGTATGTATGTATTAAAATGCCATGAATCACATGAAACTACAGAGATTCACAGTACAGTAAGATGACACACTAGCATCAATATTGACTGAATTTGAGTACATAATCTATGTTCATATAATAAGATCGTTATTATGTTGCAAGAGTGAACTTCACATCTGAGTTGATGGTGTTTATATGTTTTATCATCTTTTGTCTTAAGGGATGGCATTTATTTTTATTAAAGTACATTTCTTAGTTAGGCAGGGTTTACCTTAATATACAGTACCAATATATTAGCATATTTACTATCAGGGTGTTTGCATGCATGTTTTGTGTCCTCACAGGATACATTATGTTGTTTTTCTTCCTGATATTCATGTGGTTGATATCCAGTCATTATAATATGGCAGCAAAATATTTCTTTCAAGTTGATCTGCACTTTGTATTTACTAAAAAGATTGTCACTTTGTGATAAAAAGTGGTTTGAACATCACAATTCAGATGCCACAGAAAGAAAAAGAAAATCAAAAGGGCAGTTTCAGGCAGTGTAATGGTGTGGATCAGTATGAGGTCAGGGAAGATAATTGAGCTGTTAAAACTGCTGTAAAATCAAAAGGGCATAGCCCGGGCTTCTACAGAGTAAACAGTATAAAGAGACATGACATAAAAGGCAAACTACTGGTGCAAGATGGTTGTTTAGCATATCTGTTAACATATTTCCCCCATGTATGCCTACACAAAAATTATTACATATGATTAACACAAAAATGTCATGTTTAATTATTAACATTAGATGTCTGATACAATTTCTATGTAGTAATTGTGGAGTTTGAGTCCAACTGGAAGCAACCACATTTTTCCACATATACTTAAATGCTTTTTATTCAGTTTCTCTCACTGTTTTGGTGTTTTTCACTATTCAAAATGCCTTGTCTTGTGAATAAATGTATTTTTTCTCTGGTTGGTTTTGTATGTATCTGCTTGGTTCAACTGATTGACCAATTGTCTCTCTTTTCCAAAACGTTTATGTGAGGGACAACCCATATGGTTCAATGAGGCAAACTAAGGCAAGACAAGACAAGACAAGACAAGACAAGATAAGATAAGTTAGCTGTATATGCGAAGTGATTACTAGCATTTTAAAAATAAGATTAAAGGGAAAAATACAGATTGGAACAGCCCAATATTTCATTTAATTTTTAAAACCCTGTTCCATTCAAGCTAAAAAGTGGTTTTGCTGTAATGTTTTATTAAATTAAATTATTTTCTATTGTATACCATGGTCAACCTATTTCCTGAGCTCAACAAATAGCAAAACCTAACAGGTTTTCCAACTTGCAGCCTGAACACCTTTGGGAATGACATAATTCTGAGATATGAACTCTGACATAACTGCTGCACGGCATACAGTCCATGATTCAGTACGCAAGCACTATGACTGCTCCGGGTGCATAAACCTGCTGGCCACAAATCAGCACAGCTTGGCAGTGACACAAGTCTTTAGCTGTACACTCTGATTCAACATTCATTCAGTATTCTAAAGAGGTGAAACCAAGAACTGGCAACATCAAAGTTAAATGTGCCATCAACATCATGATTAACATACATACTGTATACTGGCAAATCAGACAACTACTTTCACAAATAGAGCCATTAAATCAATGAATTCTTCAAATACTGTCAGTGCACAGTAATCACTTGTTTTGTACGTGGTTGCTTGCGTGTCTGCACCTGCTTTATCCATTGACATTTTCAGAGTGTGAGTGAGGATAATGAGACTGATGCTCTGAAGAATGAGGGAAAGGCAGAGACACGTACAGAGACCAGGAGGGAGGGAGAGAGTGAAATGAAGGGTTAGCTCTCACAGAATGCACAATGGAGCAAGCAATGAGACAGGAATGTCAATAGACCCAGTCAGTACTCCTTGGAATATCAAAACCTTCTCCCAGTATAAAGACACAGTAGGATATCTCCGCCTTTAGGTGATGGTGGCTTCTGTGTGTGCACGTGTGTGTTTCAGTAGTGTGTTAGTGTGTAACACCTAGTATCTGTGGGTCAAAAGTTACCAACATCACCAAAACCATTTCTACACACAAAAATGCATAACAAGAAGTGTCTCGCAAGGTCAACATACAATTTCCTAGTCATGAAAAACATAATTGAACCCAAATGTAGCACTGACTGTGTCATATAACTCAGTGCACTCAGGGTTTATGGTGACAAATGCAAACACACACACAAACACGTGCATGTGCGGTGCTTGTATAATGACTGAGTAAGGGAGACAGATGGTGACTCACATCCCACTTTGAATTGCCAGCACTACATTTCCCATGAGGCCACTCATAACGCCTGCTGTCAGCAGCAATGTTCTTTGTGTTTTTCTGTGATTGGAGTGAAGCCTTTAGGGAGAAGGTCGGGTGCCTGTACAAAAGAGGGTGACCAGCTGTAATACGTCACTAAATAGACTTCCGTCAGTTTGTTAATTTCACTGTAGCTCAGGATATATTTCCAAAATAAAATGTCTGATTCGCATTTCTGTGCCTGTCTGATCCTGTTTTTATCACCTACATCTCCAATGAAAGCAAATTAAATTACCCTGTGTTTGTATACGTTTAACTATTTGAATAAGAATTTCTGTATGGTAACTAGGCAGTACCTAAAGTCTGTTGTGATACGTCTTTAATTGTAGGGAAAGTAAAGTGATTTTGAATCACAAGACCTTTATTTAAGACATGACATATCCAACTTGTTATAACATTATATGATATTGCATTACAGACAGAAATAATTTCTTATTTAAAATATTTTTAAGCATCTGTAATAAACTTGAAATAAACTAATCCTAACAAGGCCAGGTTTACAAACTGTTACAATATCTAGGAAGTTGAAATTTGTAGTTGTTTTAGTTTTTGTGACACGAAAGGGAGGAATATAATTTCAGCCACTAGGATTGAGGATCTTGTTCTTTCGGTCTTGATCATATCTCATTACTATAGGTGCGAGTTTGAACATGGACAGATGGGTAAATTGAGAGTTTGGTTGTTTGGTGTTGCTCTTTCTTCACCATGACAGAACGCAGCAGGTTGTGCATCACTACAGAAGAGACCCCAAACCATCCTTCCAACTCCGGCTCTATAATATTATTTCTAGTGAACAACAAACCAACATGAACTCATCCACTTAAGGTGAACACTGACTCCTGAGGGGAGCAATGCACCTTTTTTCTCGTTTAAAATGTCTGACTTCACACTTAGAGGAGCTAATTCTCATCCCAGATGCTTCACACTCAGATGCAAATCACTCAGAAGGATGACATTTTTTTAAGTCAATAAATTGCATACTTGTTATTAACAGCAGAAGTACTTTTGTAAAACTTTTTAGGTGTTACATTTTATGTTTTGAGAAACAAACTAAGTACATTTTATTGGCTGTTTTACTGCTATGAATCATCACAAACATTGACTGAGCACTATATCATGTACTTTTCTCTTTTATGTAACATAACATGAAAATGTTTGGGGGTAATGTCAAATTGTTAAAATACCCAATTAAATTATCTCTTCTAATTTTTCACACCACAGCAAAACCAGTTGTTGGAGAGATAGTTGTATTCAATAGAAACCACATTTGAATTAGATTTATTTACTTTTATGCCTTGAACCGCCACCTTAACATGGTGGAGGGGTTTAATTGCTTCAATGTTGTGCAGGGCTTAAATGCCCCTGCTACGGTCTCCTCTAGCAACTAGGCTCTGGGTTACGAGTAAGACAAAGAGCAGTTCAGAATCCTTCAAGGACCAGTAAACAAGGCACGTGACATCGCGCGGTACGGCGGAGCTGGGGCCCCACCCTAGAGCCAGGCCTGGGGTTGGGGCTTGTCAGAAAGTGCCTGGTGGCTGGGTTACTCCTCGTGGGACTCCACTGAGCCAAGCTCAAACGAGAGATGCAAGGACATCCCCCAGTGGGCCCACCACCTCCATGAGGAACCAGTGCAAAGAGGATCGGGCAGTGGTCGAAAGGGGAGACCTTGACAACCCCAGATCCTTAAATTAGCTCTAGGGATGTGGAATGTTACCTTGCTGGAGGGGAAGGAGTCTGAACTTGTGCAGGAGGTTGAGAGATATCAGCTAGAAATAGTTGGGCTCACCTTCACGCACAGCTTGGGCTCTGAAACCCAGCTCCCCGAGAGAGGTTGGACCGTCTTCTACTCTGGAGTGGCCCGAGAGGAAATGTAGTGGGCTGGGGTGGGTTTGCTTGTTGCCCCTTAACTCAGTCGTCATGTGTTAGGGTTTACCCAGGTGGATGAGATGGTCGCATCCCTGTAGCTTGGGGTCCGGTAGAGGTCTCTAACTGTTGTTTCAGCCTAAGAGGCGGGCAGTGGTGCGGAGTGCTGGGCGGTGTGCTGGACGAAGCCCCTCTCGAGGTACTCTATCATTCTGCTGGGGGACTTCAACGCTCATGTGGGAAATGACAGTGACATCTGGAAGGGTGTGATTGGGAGTAATGACCTCCCTGACCTGAAACCAAGTGGTGTTTTGTTATTGGACTTCTATGCTGGTCACAGATTGTCCTTAATGAGAACCATGTCCAAGGATAAGGGTGTTCATCAGTTCATTTGGCACCAGGACTCCCTAAGCCGGAGGTCGATTATCGACTTTGTAGTCATGTCTTCAGATCTTCGGCCACATGTCTTGGACACTCAGGTGAAGAGAGGGGCTGAGCTGTCCACTGATCACCACCTTGTGGTGAGTTGGATCCAATGGAAGAGGAGGAAGCAGGCACAAGTGTATAGTGAAGGTCTGCTGGGAACATTTGGCGTCAGCAAATTATTCAACTCCCACCTCCAGGAGAGTTTTTCCCAGATGCCAGTGGAGGTTGAACACATAGAGTCCGAGTGGCCCATGTTCTTCACCTCTATTCTTGATGTTGCCGCCCACAGTTGTTGCTGTAAGGTGCCTGTCACGGCGGCAATTCCCAAATCTGGTGGTGGACACCAGGAATGAGAGATGCTGTCAAGCTGAAGAAGAAGTCCTATCTGTTCTGGTTGGCTTGTGGGAATCCTGAGATAGCTGACAGGTATCATGAGGTCAAGCATACTGTGGCCCAGGCAGTACCAGGGCCAAACACTCGGGGCTGGGAGAAGTTCGGTGAGGCCGTGGAGAAGGACTATCAGTCAAACTCTGGCATTCTGTCTGCCGCCTCAGTAGAGGGAGGCAGTGCTTTGACAACACTGTTTACAATGGGGGTAGGGAACTGCTGACCTCTACGGGGGACAATATGGGATGGTGGAAGGACTACTTCGAGGATCTCCTCAATCCAGCTGTCCTGCCTTCCTTGGTGAAAGCAGAGACTGAGGACTCGATGAAAACGGACTAGTTGGACTCATTCACCACCCGATGTGGTCAGAAAGCTCTGAGGCGGCAATGCTTTGGGGGTGGAGGAGATCCTCTGACGTATTCCAGTTTGTTCATGTAAATGATAAATCATCTTCAAACTCCAGGGTTATTGTGGAGTACCACAGGGTTCCATGATTTGGCCAATTCTCTTTACTATATACAAGGGTTGGATAATGAAACTGAAACACTTGTCATTTTGGTGTGGGAGGTTTCAGGGCTAAATTGGACCAGCCTGGTAGCCAGTCTTCATTGATTGCACATTGCACCAATAAGGGCAGAGTGTGAAGGTCCAATTAGCAGGGTAAGAGCACAGTTTTGCTCAAAATATTCAAATGCACACAACATTATGGGTGACATACCAGAGTTTAAAAGAGGACAAATTGTTGGTGCATGTCTTGCTGGCACATCTGTGACCAAGACAGCAAGTCTTTGTGATGTATCAAGAGCCACGGTATCCAGGGTAATGTCAGCATACCACCAAGAAGGACGAACCACATCCAACAGGATTAACTGTGGATGCAAGAGGAAGCTGTCTGAAAGGGATGTTTGGGTGCTAACCCGGGTTGTATCCAAAAAACATAAAACCACGGCTGCCCAAATCACGGCAGAATTAAATGTGCACCTCAACTCTCCTGTTTCCACCAGAACTGTCCGTCGGGAGCTCCACAGGGTCAATATACATGGCCAGGCTGCTACAGCCAAACCTTTGGTCACTCATGCCAAACGTGTAAAATACGGGAACTCTTTATAGATTTCGGGGTAATAGAAATCCAATTGAAGATCCAGATATTTGTATTGCTCAGGAAGAAAACACACCTTATTTCCTTGGAAAGACAGAGGGATGCAAAACTATTATACCAGTTTCATGTGCCTTGACCCACAGAAATACATCTGGACCATGTCCTATCAGAACTGATCCATATACCATTTCAGAATCTTTGGCTGCAGAGCCTTTTGTGTTAACTCTTAATCTTACAGCCTTACCGAATTGAAGTAAATTGTATGGCCAGGCAGGTAAATTAACCAGGGTCCTTGTTACTTTTCCTAGTAGAGATGGGTACTCGTGTCCTAAGAACATGGTTTGGATGTGTGGAAATAGATCATATCTGTATCTGCCTGCTAATTGGTCTGGAGTATGTTATCTAGCTCATCTACTACCTACAGTCACAACTTATACTTCAATCACCCCATTATTAGAAAGGAAGACAATGCTCAAACGGCAAAAGAGAGCTAGGATTCCACATTGGAAAGGGATTTTGGGTACACTTATTCCTAGTTATGGTGCTGCTAACGCCGCCCATAGGATTAATAAATTGTCAGTTGAGTTGGAAAATCTTACAGCTTTAACTGAGGTAGGTTTCACTGTTCTGACCAAGGAGCAGCAGGCTATTAGAACGATGAGTTTGCAAACTAGAATGGCTTTGGATTACCTGTTAGCTGAGAGGGGTGGTGTTTGTCATTTAATTGGAGAACAATGTTGCACTTGTCCATGATAAATTTGAGGAATTGCTGACGACCCAACATAAGGAAAATATGAGTTCCTCTTGGAATCCTTGGTCCTGGTTCATTACTGGTGGTTGGACATCCTGGTTAATAAAGACTGGAGTAATTCTTTTCTTTTTCTTTTTGATTTTGATGTTTCTTTCATGTTGCATTATTCCAATGGTTAAAGGGATGGTAATGAGACTGATACATTTTTCCATGTTAAAAGTTGATAAGGATGTAGACTTAATTTCTGTTTGTAATGACTGTGATGATTATGCATTTGAGATAACAGATGGTATGGATAACGATGGATTTTATGTTGCTTAAGATGCTATAATGATGTGATAATTCTAAATTGTTTGGGGAGTTAATACTGATGTTCAGCATTCTAGTGGTATAAATAGAGCTTTGGTGATTTATTCTTTTGAAGTGTTGTTATCCTTGTTATTTCAGTTTTGTTTTACTAGTGATTTGCGAACCTTAGATCTTAGTGAAGACCATAAACATAACACGTGTGTTTGTTATATATTCTTTTCTTTTTTCTTTTCTTTTGATTATTTTCCTGGGTGATGGTTTTGTAGTATTTTATATATATATATATATATATATATATATATATATATGATTATCTTGTAATCACAAGGGGGAGGTATGATGGAAATTCTTACTGTTAAGTGTTCCAAAGTGTATGACCTTTAGGTTACCTCTCACCTCAGAACATCTGTGTTGGAAGCTGTAAAGCCATTATCAGAAGTTTAATGGTTAAAACCCATCCTTTAGGGTGATGTCTCAGGAAGCGCAGGTCTGCTCGTAGATAACTTTGTAACCTCTGACCCAAGGAGGGTCTAGGGCCATAAAACACAGACTCTTTTAAGTTGAGATAACACTGTTATGTTTGGTATAAATACATGTGTGGGACTGGTGTTCGGGGCTCTGCTTCACTGACTAACCTCAGTGACAGGGTCTTCAAAAGCTGAATGGCTTTGAATAAAACTTATAAAGACAAAGCCCGGATTTTCTCTTGTTGTGAGTCAACTTCTCTCCCACTTTGATAAGAAAATTCCACTACAGGAGGCAGATCCTTTAGTTATCAGGCTCCTCTCTTGTGGAACCAACTCCCAGTTTCAGACTGTGAGGCAGACACCCTTTCTACCTTTAAGGCTTAAAACATTTGTTTTTTAAAAAGCTTATAGTTAGAGTGACTATCTCTGTAGTTATGCTGCTATAGGTTTAGGCTGCAGGAGGACATGATGACCACTTTTACTCTCTTCTGCTACATTCTCATACTACTCTCATATTTTGCATTATTTGCTGTTGTTTCAGCTGTTGTTTTGCTGTTGTTTTCTCTCTCTGTGTTTTCTCTTTCTAGAAGCTACATCTGATCTGGCTCTGTGTTTAGCCGTGGCACCTTCCTGGAGGGAAGCATGAGGCTGAGCTGCTGCTGCCAACAACTTAATGCTCACCTTCGACAGTGTTCAACACTGTCTCTCCTAGACATAGCTGCTGGCTGAGCTTTTACTGTGACTAACTGTATGTGCTCTCTTTCATACTCTAGACATGAAAACTGTCTCAGTGTTCACTTGCTTAGTTGTCTTTCTCTCCTAGATGAAACCACTAAATGAGCTACAACCAATAATGTTTTACTTTTCTTTCCCATAGAAAGTACTCCTGCATCAGTGCTTCTGTGTTCTTTTGTGCTCTGTTCTCTCGAACCCCCAGTTGGTCATGGCAGAAGGCTGCTCACACTGAGCCTGGTTCTGCTGGGGGTTTCTTCCTGTTAAAAGGGAGTTTTCGTTTCCACTGTGGCTACATGCATGCTCAGTATGAGAGATTGCTGCAAAGTAAATGCAAGTGATTGTCCACTGTCTTCTCATCCAGGAGGAGTGAATGCTGCAAGTCACTGACTTCAAACTGCCCGGTTTCCTTAAATAGAAAAAATGTTTCACCAATTTGAATAATAAACTGAATTTGACTGCACTGTTTGATAATTAGGATTAATTGGAATGTATATACCTGACTTGAAATGTGTGTGATTCTATTGAATTAAAGTGCCTTGAGATAACATGTGTTGTGAATTGGAGATATATAAATAAAACTGAATTGAATTGAACTGAACTGAACATGGAGAAGGACATCCATCACCTCTGAGGAGATTTTTGAGCAGAAGCTTATCTAAAAAGGACACATACTGTAGATGTGTGCTCCATAGTCAGATGAGTACACGTTTCATCTGGCCTTTGCTGTTGAATGAAAAAGAATGTAAAGATTTTATCAGTAATAAGTCCAAAACCAGCTTCAAATATAGTTTGGAACTGTGTGGCAGAGGTATGTAAAACATGGACAAGTGTTAAGGAAACATTGATGCAGAGGTGCATGCATGGATTTTAGACAGACACATGCTACTGCATGCTGTATGCATTATTATATTTCTTCCAGTACGTTCAGTGATCGGTTCTACTGAATGCTCTTAGATATGATTCCTACTATTTTAACAGTGTGGTTTAATAGTTGCAGTGTGAATATTACTGAGAAACCTAAGTCTCTCTCTTACTTCAATTCTATGGGATATCAAGGACAGGAGTTGACAAATGCAGACTGCTGATCAGCTGTAACAACAAAATACAGTAATGCAAAACAAGTTTTATGTGAAAGCCATATTGAAAATCAGTTATACTATTATATAACCAAAAAAGCATCCCAAACATTGAAAACAAAATGAATGTTTTTAGTTTTAATAGACATATGAACAATTGGAGGAAAAATAAGATTGGGGTAGGCCAGTAAAGACCAGAAATAAGGCAGACAGAATTAAATACTTGGTAATTGACCATGACTTCTTTCTAAATTCAGGCTAGATTAATTTAGTGTTGATTGAAAAGACTAAAATGCCTAAACTCCAAATGCAAGGTGTCTAACGTACCATCTGAAATTAAAGTAAAAGAAAATATATAACTACTGACCAAAATGTTAAGAAACCATGCTTATACTTAACAGGAACACAATAAAACAGTGAATGATGAGTTTTACGATAAACACACCAAAACAAGGGCTATACAGGTCCTTCTCAAAATATTAGCATATTGTGATAAAGTTCATTATTTTCCATAATGTCATGATGAAAATGTAACATTCATATATTTTAGATTCATTGCACACTAACTGAAATATTTCAGGTATTTTATTGTCTTAATACGGATGATTTTGGCATACAGCTCATGAAAACCCAAAATTCCTATCTCACAAAATTAGCATATTTCATCTGACCAATAAAATAAAAGTGTTTTTAATACAAAAAACGTCAACCTTCAAATAATCATGTACAGTTATGCACTCAATACTTGGTCGGGAATCCTTTTGCAGAAATGACTGCTTCAATGCGGCGTGGCATTGAGGCAATCAGCCTGTGGCACTGCTGAGGTCTTATGGAGGCCCAGGATGCTTCGATAGCGGCCTTTAGCTCATCCAGAGTGTTGGGTCTTGAGTCTCTCAACATACTCTTCACAATATCCCACAGATTCTCTATGGGGTTCAGGTCAGGAGAGTTGGCAGGCCAATTGAGCACAGTGATACCATGGTCAGTAAACCATTTACCAGTGGTTTTGGCACTGTGAGCAGGTGCCAGGTCATGCTGAAAAATGAAATCTTCATCTCCATAAAGCTTTTCAGCAGATGGAAGCATGAAGTGCTCCAAAATCTCCTGATAGCTAGCTGCATTGACCCTGCCCTTGATAAAACACAGTGGACCAACACCAGCAGCTGACACGGCACCCCAGACCATCACTGACTGTGGGTACTTGACACTGGACTTCTGGCATTTTGGCATTTCCTTCTCCCCAGTCTTCCTCCAGACTCTGGCACCTTGATTTCCGAATGACATGCAGAATTTGCTTTCATCCGAAAAAAGTACTTTGGACCACTGAGCAACAGTCCAGTGCTGCTTCTCTGTAGCCCAGGTCTGGGGAATGCGGCACCTGTAGCCCATTTCCTGCACACGCCTGTGCACGGTGGCTCTGGATGTTTCTACTCCAGACTCAGTCCACTGCTTCCGCAGGTCCCCCAAGGTCTGGAATCGGCCCTTCTCCACAATCTTCCTCAGGGTCCGGTCACCTCTTCTCGTTGTGCAGCGTTTTCTGCCACACTTTTTCCTTCCCACAGACTTCCCACTGAGGTGCCTTGATACAGCACTCTGGGAACAGCCTATTCGTTCAGAAATGTCTTTTTGTGTCTTACCCTCTTGCTTGAGGGTGTCAATAGTGGCCTTCTGGACAGCAGTCAGGTCGGCAGTCTTACCCATGATTGGGGTTTTGAGTGATGAACCAGGCTGGGAGTTTTAAAGGCCTCAGGAATCTTTTGCAGGTGTTTAGAGTTAACTCGTTGATTCAGATGATTAGGTTCATAGCTCGTTTAGAGACCCTTTTAATGATATGCTAATTTTGTGAGATAGGAATTTTGGGTTTTCATGAGCTGTATGCCAAAATCATCCGTATTAAGACAATAAAAGACCTGAAATATTTCAGTTAGTGTGCAATGAATCTAAAATATATGAATGTTAAATTTTCATCATTACATTATGGAAAATAATGACCTTTATCACAATATGCTAATATTTTGAGAAGGACCTGTATATAAACGGAGAAAGATAATGGCTAAATGTATGCAGGTAAGACAATGCAACTCAGAGACAAGTGTGACAGTGAACAAGAGGAATAAGATTACCTAAATAAAAAGAGAAAACATATATTAAAGACCACACACCAAAAAAAACTAAGCAAGAACATGAACAATTAAAAAAATAGAAAAAACTTTCAAATTATGCTCTAAGTCCTTAACTTATGACTCTAAGAACTTTTCGGATCTCAGATACAGATATACCACAGAGATAAAAAAAAAAATCAAGTGGACTGGGCTGAAAATAAAACATTCAGTGGCTGATAACTCCAGGCCAATAGGGTGCTATTAAAAACTATGATTCTGCAGTGGAAATTCTAACTGAGGTCAAGAACACTGAGAGTAAACAGTTTGATGATGCAGCCAAAAATGCAAATTAAACTCTATTGAGCAAGGCTTAAACAGATGAATAAATGTAGAGTTTAGATGGATGAGAGGTGAAGGTGAGGTTGGATTTAGATGAAATATCACCAGATGAAAGAATTCCTCCTGTCTCTTTGGGTAAAAGCAATTAAAATGGCAGATCACAGTTACACTTCAGATGAAAATCTATCATTTCTCCCTCAAAAATAGATTGTAAAAAGTACACAGACACAAATGGCTAAAATGCTCAAAGAACACATTTTCACCCAAGTGCACACAGGTGTTCTAAGGAGTATCTGATTGAATTTACGCCAGCCCAAGCCCAGTGAGCAGAGACCAAATAGCATCCGTAGCGTGTGTTTAGAGGCCCCCTAGGACTATTAAATCAGCCCAGAGTGGATCAGGAAATCATTGCTATAGTGACGGAGAAAAGAAGAAGCCTGATTTACGGTGTCCTTTCCTCATGCTGTAAACACATCGTGTCCAGTCACTCACACAGACATGCTTCTGGGTTATTTCTGCTTTTCAACCATTTAATCTCATGGGTTTGATGGTGTGAGGATAGCCTCTGCTCAGTTCAAAGCAGAGGAAGTCAGTCAAGGCACTACAGATGAGAGAAATAGCCTTCTGGCCCAGCTCTGCACTTGAAGCAGGCCAAAACTCTCTGTTACACACTGAATTCATTGTGTTCTGTTGTTTATAGTTTTATTGATTCTATAAGTCACCAAGATATACCAGTAATTTTAGTACTTTAGGAAAGTGCATACATTATCTCATGGTGAGCATCAATTTCACCAGGCATTGGCATATAAACGGTACGATGCAATATTATGCTCATACTACTAGGTCATTTTTGCTTCATCTTTCTTCCACTTGGTTATTTTAAAAAATGATGCAATGTCTACTAGCATTTGTTTTCCATTGCAAGTTGAGCTTGCACCTCTTTCTCTTTATGCAAGATGGAGGCAAAATTAGGAACATTTGTAAAAAATACATACAAGTCCTTCTCAAAATATTAGCATATTGTGATAAAGTTCATTATTTTCCATAATGTCATGATGAAAATTTAACATTCATATATTTTAGATTCATTGTACACTAACTGAAATATTTCAGGTCTTTTATTGTCTTAATATGGATGATTTTGGCATACAGCTCATGAAAACCCAAAATTCCTATCTCACAAAATTAGCATATCATTAAAAGGGTCTCTAAACGAGCTATGAACCTAATCATCTGAATCAACGAGTTAACTCTAAACACCTGCAAAAGATTCCTGAGGCCTTTAAAACTCCCAGCCTGGTTCATCACCCAAAACCCCAATCATGGGTAAGACTGCCGACCTGACTGCTGTCCAGAAGGCCACTATTGACACCCTCAAGCAAGAGGGTAAGACACAGAAAGAAATTTCTGAACGAATAGGCTGTTTCCAGAGTGCTGTATCAAGGCACCTCAGTGGGAAGTCTGTGGGTAGGAAAAAGTGTGGCAGAAAACGCTGCGCAACGAGAAGAGGTGACCGGACCCTGAGGAAGATTGTGGAGAAGGGCCGATTCCAGACCTTGGGGGACCTGCGGAAGCAGTGGACTGAGTCTGGAGTAGAAACATCCAGAGCCACCGTACACAGGCGTGTGCAGGAAGTGGGCTACAGGTGCCGCATTCCCCAGGTCAAGCCACTTTTGAACCAGAAACAGCGGCAGAAGCGCCTGACCTGGGCTACAGAGAAGCAGCACTGGACTGTTGCTCAGTGGTCCAAAGTACTTTTTTCGGATGAAAGCAAATTCTGCATGTCATTCAGAAATCAAGGTGCCAGAGTCTGGAGGAAGACTGGGGAGAAGGAAATGCCAAAATGCCAGAAGTCCAGTGTCAAGTACCCACAGTCAGTGATGGTCTGGAGTGCCGTGTCAGCTGCTGGTGTTGGTCCACTGTGTTTTATCAAGGGCAGGGTCAATGCAGCTAGCTATCAGGAGATTTTGGAGTACTTCATGCTTCCATCTGCTGAAAAGCTTTATGGAGATGAAGATTTCATTTTTCAGCATGACCTGGCACCTGCTCACAGTGCCAAAACCACTGGTAAATGGTTTACTGACCATGGTATCACTGTGCTCAATTGGCCTGCCAACTCTCCTGACCTGAACCCCATAGAGAATCTGTGGGATATTGTGAAGAGAACGTTGAGAGACTCAAGACCCAACACTCTGGATGAGCTAAAGGCCGCTATCGAAGCATCCTGGGCCTCCATAAGACCTCAGCAGTGCCACAGGCTGATTGCCTCAATGCCACGCCGCATTGAAGCAGTCATTTCTGCAAAAGGATTCCCGACCAAGTATTGAGTGCATAACTGTACATGATTATTTGAAGGTTGACGTTTTTTGTATTAAAAACACTTTTCTTTTATTGGTCGGAAGAAATATGCTAATTTTGTGAGATAGGAATTTTGGGTTTTCATGAGCTGTATGCCAAAATCATCCGTATTAAGACAATAAAAGACCTGAAATATTTCAGTTAGAGTGCAATGAATCTAAAATATATGAATGTTAAATTTTCATCATTACATTATGGAAAATAATGAACTTTATCACAATATGCTAATATTTTGAGAAGGACCTGTATTTCACTCCATATTTATTTATTTCATAACTCCCATGCAGCAGTGTCATGAATTAATTTAAACTGTCAACTTCACCCATCAAACCCAGTGGGCGGGTTCAGATTGGCTCCTCATCAAACCCTGACATCTGATTGGTTGCTTCACACAGCAAGTCAAGACAGCTTCTTCCAAATTTGCTATGACTCTGAGGTTAATGTCTTCGCTGGAAAGTACAGAAATAACTCCAATAACTTCAAGAAATTGTTGCAATATTTTTACTACAAAATCTTGTTGAGCAACTCCACCTTCTGTATCCCTAGTTCTATCTAAAATATTTCTAACCAGTTCATGAGAGAGCTCACTGAGGTCCAGCGTGGTAGAAGCTGGCACAGAATTATAGGATCAGCGTTAGCTCCGCCCACTGAGGTTGATGGGTCAAGCTGACAGTTTAAATTATTTCATGATGACACTGCTGCATAACAGCTATAAAATAAATTAATATAGAGTACAAAATTAGATTTATTTTTAAATGAATTTATAAAAAATTACATTTAATTGATTAATTTAATAATTTAAAAGGTATGTTTGATTATTTAATAGGATATTTCATTATTCAATTGTGCATTTCATTATTTAATGGTATATTGAAATATTTAATGAACTAAATATAGTACATTTATTTATTTTTTATGATATATCTTTTTATTAAATTTTTTCTTTTTTGGCCTTCCATAATTATAGACAACAAACATAATTTAATTTGAAAAAAACTATAAAAACCAAACAAAATTAAAAGCTAAACTGGAAGCAAAGAAACAGTAACTCCTTGCTGTCACATAAAGCCAAATGATCTGGCTTATAAGACATAATTCCTTCCTACAGAAACAGGAGCAAGTTAAGAATCTCATGTTGTTCAGCATCTTTCCTGCCAGATAGCGTACCTGGTTGTAGACTGTTTGTTTTTAGGTCAGGTCAGTTTATCTTTGCCGCCAAGTGAAATGGGTGCATTTAATGACATTTAAAGTCATTTTAATTTGAATTAAAAAAATCTAGACAAGACAAAAGAAAACAGACAACATATGCTTTGTTTCTATAGATACATCTGACTCAACACATTCAGCTACTGTCTTCAATAAATTCACAACTTGCTCCAACAGAAAATTTTTCAACACCAGAATTTGTTTTTCTCTTTTTCTCTATATCTGTTTTGATATAACTTTTCTAACATTGTATTTTATTTTGTTATATTCTAACATGTCATACACTCACTGGCCACTTTATTAAGTACACCTTGCTAGTACCGGGTTGGACCCCCTTTTGCCTTCAGAACTGCCTTAATCCTTCGTGGTATAGATTAAACAAGGTACTGGAAACATTCCTCAGAGAGTTTGGTCCATATTGACACGATAGCATCACACAGATGCTGCAGATTTGTCAGCTGCACATCCATGATGCAAATCTCCCGTTCCCCCACATCCCAAAGGTGCTCTATTGGATTGAGATCTGGTGACTGTGGAGGTCATTAGAGTACATTGAACTCATTGTCATGTTCAAGAAACCAGTCTGAGATAATTTGTGCTTTATGGCATGGCGCGTTATCCTGCTGGAAGTAACCATCAGAAGATGGGTACACTGTGGTCATAAAGGGATGGACATGGTCAGCAACAATACTCAGGTAGGCTGTGGCGTTGACACGATGCTTAATTGAGGAGCCCAAAGTGTGCCAAGAAAATATCCCCCACCATTACACCACCACCACCAGCCTGAACTGTTGATACAAGGCTGGATGGATCCATGCTTTCATGTTGTTGATGCAAAATTTTGACCCTACCATCCGAACGTCGCAGCAGAAATTGAGATTCATCAGACCAGGCTACGTTTTTCCAATCTTCTATTCTCCAATTTTGGTGAGCCTCAGTTTCCTGTTCTTAGCTGATAGGAGTGGCACCCGGTGTGGTCCTCTGCTGCTGTAGCCCATCCGCCTCAAGGTTCAACGTGTTGTGTGTTCAGAGATGCTCTTCTGCATGCCTTGGTTGTAACAAGTGGTTATTTGAGTTACTGTTGCCTTTCTATCAGCTCATCCAGTCTGGCCATTCTCCTGTGACCTCTCACATCAACAAGGCATATGCGCCCATTGAACTGCCACTGACTGGATATTTTCTCTTTCTCGAACCATTCTCTCCAAACCCTAGAGATGGTAGTTAAATCACCTTTCTTCCCCATTCTGATGCTGTTTCAACTGCAGCAGATCGCCTTGACCATGTCTACATGCCTAAATGCATTAAGTTGCTGCCATGTAATTGGCTGATTAGAAATTTGCAGTTGGACAGGTGTACCTAATAAAGTGGCCGGTGAGTGTATTTCATAGAAGCTTTTCAAAAATTTACATACACATTGTGCATAACCCTTTTTCACATTCAAATGTGTTAGCACTGCAGCCCAGAAAGCAGCAACTGTCACAATGTGCCATGTCTGGTGTTTGTTTGTGTTTATTTATCCTGGTCTGGTCCTTAGTTTACCCTCTGTTCTGTGTTGTGACTAGTTAATTGGTTTCACTCCCTGCAGTCTGACCCACAACTGTTCCTTGTTCCCCATGATTATTCTTTCCCTCTGTTCATTGGTTCTCCCTGTACTTTCTGTTTGTTCTTAAGCTCTTTAGTTTTCATTGTTCCCCGCTGGTTCCTCGTTGTGTTAAGTCCTGTCTTCCAAGTCGGGTAATCGGGTCTGGTTGGAGCGTGCCAAACACCTGTTTCTATGCCTGGTCCTGTGAGCAAGGATATTAAACCTTCTTACATGCATTCTCCGTGTTTCTGCACTTTGGTGCTACCACTTAAATTCTATGGGACATCTTTTCTATGGGATATCTTTGCAGTTTGTGGCAGGACACTTTGGTCCTACCACAAACTGCAAATCATGACAGAAGGAACCAGCCTAATGGACCAAGCCGGAGAGGATGCAGCAGGGGTTTGAGTCTGGACAAGTGCTGTTCGGTTGACTTTCGAGCCTCGTGGTTGCCCGCAGTACATCATGGCAGAGGCTGGAGACTGTTAATCAGCTGTGGGACTGGCTGGAGGTGTTGGGGTTATCCCACAGATTCCCCTGACGCCTGACTCATTGCGGAGGGAGCAACAGAGGGCTGTGGAGAAGACTGGTCACCTGTTTGACCTCATTCCTGGAGGTCCAGACTCCGTGGGTTGTCTGCTGCCACTCCTGCTTTCTGATCCTGTTTCTGGGTTGTTCGAGGATAAGTCGCTGTTCACTCCTGTTCCTGTTCCTGGTTCTGATCTTGCTCCCGTTTCTGGTTCTGTTCTGGAGGGGTCCGAAGATGGGCCGCCATCACATCCTGTTCCTACCCGTGAGGGCTTTGGGGACAGACTGCTTCCACTTCCGGTTCCTGTTCTGGAGGAGCTCGAAGCCGGGCTGCCTCCACTGCCTGATCCTGTTCCTGAGCGGTTTGCGGATGGACCGCTGCCTGATACTGTTCCGGAGGAGCTCGGTGACGAGTTGCTTCCACTCCTGGTTCCAGTTTCTGCTTCGGAGGAGCTTGTGGACGAGATGCCTCCACCATCCGTGAGGGGTGCGAGGATTCACTGCCTCCATCAGCTCTGCCTCAGTGGCACCACCGCGCAGGTCGCGAGGGCTTTGCCGCAGATCTCCACGGCCTCACCAAGGGCTTAAGCATTTTCTGCACCGCTCTTCAGAGCTCCACCGTGGTTCTGAGCCATCCGAGCTTGGGGTCTGCTCGGGACGACCTCCGGGCCATCCGCCTAAACTCTGGGCTTCGCACCGGTCAAGCTTCGGGTTGCCCACCTGAACTTTGTTTTGTTTCTGGCACTGGTTTTGTTCGGTTAGTTTATTGATTCCTTCCCTGTTTGGGTTACTATTTAGTTTTCTCTTGCCACCAACTTATTTATTTGTTCATCAATTTTGCTCTGTTGCAAGGATTTATGTACATAATAATTTTAATGAGTGTATTCAGTAATTTTTCAATATTAGTCTTGTTGATGATGTGTTGATTTGATGATGGTAATTAATAGCCACCATATTAAAAGTTTTTTTTTTTTTTTTTTTTATCAACTGAGCAGGAACGTTGGTGTAACCAGTGAAAAACTAGATCTTTTCATTTTAATGGTTTACATAAAGAATACCTGTTTAAGGCACTTATTTGAAGGATGAACAGGCATACAATTGAAATTGGTTGAAGGACCTAGGGAAAACCATCTTCCAGCGTGTCTGCATGGACTGTGGTTTTCTGCTTAAGGGAAAGCACTATGAAAATGTCTCATGATATAAACATTGTGTCAGGAGTCTCAATAGACAAAGTTCGAGGGCTCAGAGTATTTTAGATTACTACAACATGAGATTGCCTCATAAAATAAGTCCATAGCTGTACGCTGCAACCTCCCTTTAAATTTCTCAGAAAACTTTTCTAAGGAGAGTCATCAGTCCTTATTTGATCTAAAGTCAGCCCAAACCTGATTATACCTGAATTGACCTCTCAGCATTTTACCGGGAGGGAGATACAGGGACAGAAGCAAGAGGTAGGAGCTCTTCAGAGCACTGTATCTATTGGCCACAATGAGATGTTAAGATGGAGGTGAGAAATAACTGCTGCAATGCGGGCAAGTGAAAAAGTGGTTTGGGGGGGGGGGGGGCAAATGTCAGTCCTCTGAGTGCTTTGCTGAAGGAGAACATCAATCCAGAGTCTACTTAGTTCATCTCTGCCTTCAGACTTTAACAGTCCCAACACTCAAGGCAGGAAGGACATAATCGGGCCCTGCAGAAATGACAGTGCTGTGCAACTGAATAACTTATTTTCACCAAACATGCAATTACTTTCTGTTCTGGCCTTTAATCACCCTCCTTTTTAAACAGATAATATTAAATCTGCTAAGCTTTACCAATGTTGCAAAGGACTATCAGGTTAATTATCTCTATGTTGAAAATGACTTTCTTCCTGAGAACATTGAATGTTTTTGCCCATAATATTTCTGCTGCAGTGCCTGTTTGAATGCAGCCCTTCACCTTAACTAAACTGCAGCATTAATATTCACACCAGAAATGACAGTCTTTGCACGAAAGTAATGATTGCAGAACGTGACACAAAGTGTGAAAAGTCTACCTCAGCTGTCCAATACCAAGCATCTAAAACAGGATTTATTACCAGCATGACTCACATATGATATGTAACACATTGGCCTCATTTCCATTTCTCTCTGAGTAGTTTGTGTACATTATTATGCTATTCCCTCTGTGCTGTTTAGTTTGCCTCCCATTGGAGTGTTGACAGACACTGGATGCTCCATGCTGTGGAGATGCAGAGAGTGTGGGAGTTGATGGCCAGGATTATGTGAAGAGGCGCAGTAAAACTGTACTTTCTCAGCAGTAAGGGAAATGCATATATTCTGCATCAAGCAAAAGGGAATTTCATCTAATATTTGATTTTTTGATTATAATTTCAGCCAGTTTTAAAATATGTACCCTAAAAATTAATACAAAGGTTTCATTTAAAGAAGAATTGAGGAACATAAAGGTAATGTCATATAGACTATATACTTTTGTTTTTAATCAAATCTTTTTTTTGTAATCACTTCCAAATTTTATTTTAACCTTATATTTGATTTTATGCAAAAACATTTGGTCAAAACACATCAAATGTGTGACTATCTTAGCGATTTAGCTACACACATCTACAGTACATCTTTTTCATTTTTTTTCTCTCCCATTCTGCAGATTAACCTGTCCTTTTGTTTGCCTCCTTTGTTTTCTCTATGCTCTATATCTATTTTCTGTTTTTATCTTTTTTGTTAGAACACGAAGAAATAAAAGACACGGAATGCATTTTGTGTTTAGTTTTGTATTTTACATGTAGTTGAAAAGCAAACAGACAGCCCTCTAAGTTCAAGCCTCTCAACATTAAGTACAACCTCTTTTTAAAAGGAAGAAGCTACTCTGCAAGCTGGATTTTTATGTTTAAGGGACATGTTTTTGGTTTTTATATCACAATTGAATCAGAAACTACTTATACAATTGCATTATCAAAAAGTTTTGTTTCAGTGGTCATCAATCAAAATTGATTTCATATTGCCTTTGCAGACATGTTCTCATTTGTTCCGACTTTAATAGTATATGGGTCATTGTCAAAGTAATTTTGATTGTGATAAATATTAATAAGCAACATTAATTATTTTTTAGCAAAACTAAATACTTTTTGTGCAATAATTATCTGCCTTATGGTTGCAACAGGGCAAAAACAATGGATTCAAAAAAAGTTTTTAAGTTAAGCATAGTCTCATAGTAGTTTCAAACTACCGTGTACTTGATTCCTGTGGTGGCTAGCAGTGCTACATTGCAAACACTATTTTGTACATAAACATAAACAATATGTCTAGATGGGTTTTAGCTTAGTTACTGTTTTTTCCCTACTTGTCTATAGCAGGGCTTGAAGCAGCGAACGTCTTTACTACAGGTTGATAAAAATCCTATCAGGGCAGATCAGGGTTTTCTTTTCTACCACATGTTACTGGCTAAAACCAGTGGATTCCTTTGGAGAGGCTGAATTCCAGTCCAGTACAAGTTTTTTTAGTTAAAAAAACTCCAATCACCAGTTTTTGTAAACACCCTTCATAATAAAGGATTACTTATGAAAGAAGAAAACATTCTTTGAGGTGGCATTGTTTTTTTAGATGTAAAGTTTCTGTTTAGGTAAAAAGTTATATTCACTGGCCACCATCAGGAAACAGTTCACCTACTTTCAACACTAGTTTATAGACATCTGTTCAGATTCCATCATGCAAATGTTTTGTTTATGAACAATATACCTTTGAAAGGATAATTACAAAATAACGTGGCAAATGTTTTTCATCTAGGTTTTACAGTGGTGCACTTTTAGACAACTTTAAAGTCACATTCTGTCAAGTCAACGAACTAATGTAAAATTTTGGCAACAAACTTCACACCTTGTAATGTATTGTGGAAAGTAAGATTACAGTAAAACGTACAATGGAAATCAATATGAGAGTTGAACACCTATTATTTGGCATTTAACATTTAACATTAGAATTCAATCTACAACAATATGCTCATTTACATGACTTTTAAGTATACTGAAATGATTTCATTTCAATGTTTATAACTTTCAGGAGTGGTATGCTGGAGGACCCCAGAATGCAGATGCACAGACATCTTAACTGTATGTAAGAACTGTTTATTTTTTAGCAAGGCAAATAACTCACAAAATAGGCAGGGACAAAACAGGCACAGATGACAGCAAGGAGTAGTGATGTTTCCACGATGAGTAAACAGAATGATTGTGTATATATGGAGCGTGGTACAGGTGAAATGAGAAGACTGATTACATGAGCATTGCTATGGTTGACAGAGACAGGGAGAAACAAAACGTGACTGGGGCAAAACCGAAATCCAGTGATACCAACTAATAGAGAGAAACGTGATTTACACAACATAAACTAGAAATAAGAAACTAAAGCACAACCAGAAAATGATAAACAGAAACAAGATCCAAAATGTAAACTGGAAAAAAGAATAACTAAAACCCAAACAAAACCCCAAAACACCATCAAATCATGACAATAACAGACAATTATTAATTACATATATGCAACTTTGATGCTCATCGTCTGGCTATCGGAATAGGTAACTTTGTGTTTTGAAGCAAACACTATATAATACTAAAACATAACCTAAATATGGCTGTTCTTAAAGATGCTTTAAAACCTCTCCTTTGATGTCTCTCTCAGCAATACTGAAAGAAAGTATCTTGTGTAACCCATGGCCAAAACACAAGCAGTTTTCCTTTTCCTAACTGCATTATCAGTTATCAATAGTCATTATGGAGAGGAGCTGTCTTGGCCTATAGATGTTTTGTGTGTGCCAGGAGTCAGGAGTCACTGATTGCTACAGTGCAGGGTTAGTGAGGGCCAAAGACTTTCCTCTGCCAAAAATATCACTGCCAGTAACAACATTGTCTTACAATAACTAACTTCAATACAACAACTAAAATGTATTCACTTTCCCCAAAATATATATCTAGTGTTATGAAAAAAATGCTTCCACATTGTGTATTACATTTATTTTGTAGTTAATTATAAACGCCAATGAGTCAAAACATGATCAATATTCAACATGAAGCATGCAATGTTAATTATTTTGCAATCAGACAGCATTTCTCACAGCTTAAGATTCACATCATACAGGACACACAAGATCCAAATGTAGCTCAGTCTCTGTTTACAAGAAGAGCCAATGAAAACGGGATATTTTCACATTTCTGTTAACACATCTACATGATGTTTAAATTACAATCTCCATTCAGATCGCAATAGTAGAGACGCGACAAAGTGTATAATTCCCCCGCCATGCCACTAGTAGGCGGTATGTTCTTTGAAACTCAACAACATGCGCAAACATTTCCTGCTTTTGAAAACAGGGGAGAAAATGAGGACTTTGTTGGAGAACCACTTTGTTGGGGGGAGGGGCACCTGTTTTGTGGTGGCTCCCTCATGTCTTTGGGGATCTCTAGGGGGTCCCTGGCTTCGGTTGGCACTGGGCTGGTATGGATGCTACTGGGACTAGAGGGGATCAGTTGGAGAGCTGGCCCCCAAGAGTGGAATCATGATGGTGCCTTGGCACTCATCCCCTCCTCCTTTAGATATGCAAACACTACAGCAGTAGGGTCTTGGGATGTGGGACGATGGGCCTTGGGGGCATGGGGGGAGCATCATGCAGGGGCTGGGTGGGCTCTGGTGGGTATCCCTCCCTCCAAACCTCTCCAGAACTGGCCCTCACAGGGTGAAATACTACATTGGTCCCTCCCGGTTCCAACTGCTGTGGTGAACTAGTGCCTGCCTGACGTTTCAGGGGCACTGTGGGGTCTCCCCTGCTTGGTGCCAGTATTTTCGGGGCGGTTTTCATTTTTCCCGTCCACACATTAATGGAAACCGGGACATTTTCAAACCATTACACTCTTGAACCCGTTCTAAAACTGTGCAATTTCCAGCAAAAACGTGCACTGTTGTCATGAAGATGAACAGTAGAAATGCAACTCACCTTTTCATTTCACCAGAAAACTTTGACGAGCAAACATTATGGCTGCAGTAATCATAATCAGTTTGTTAATTTGTGCATATTCTATGGTGGCATATCACTGCCAAAACCCGCAAGCAAAAAAGTGATTCTGGGAGGGTAATACAGTTCCACGCACGCGTAAATGAGATCAGCACCTGGGAGCGAGCAGGATGTCTCTCCTCATCCGCGAGGAGAAAAATCCTGCTCGCTCGCAGCAGATGAGCTTGGAAAAACATGGATATGGAGACATGGAGAAACACAAGACGACTGTGATTTGCCTACTGGACAGGCCCGTCACCTCAGCGGAGACAGAGAGAGAGATTTAGGCTCCAAATTGGATTCAACCATCATTGTGCAGTGTGCTTTGGTGCCAACGTCACATGTGCATAATTTCTCTGTTTTCAAGATTAGAAAACTCAGGTGGTAAAAGTGAGAAATAAAAAATGAAATCTCTACAATGTCAGTTTTTTTTTTTCTAAAATGGTGAATAGTAAAACATAACAGCAATTTGCTGACATAATTGAGGTACTTGTGCTTTAGTATATGGCTTTAATGAAAATATATCCATATACTCTTCTTACAATTACTTAAAATATTTTCAGGAAAATGCAACATACACATTAATGCAGCAGTCTTATTAATATAAAACCATAATGGTTTCACAATGACCGAAATATTTTCCTGTGCAATGAGTATTTTTATTTCATGCTCAATACTTACATTTTTTATTTTTTTTTACAGTGTGGTATTAGTCCTTTTACTTAAGTAAATTAGCTAAATAGTTCTGCCACTGATTACAGCTTACAACTCAAGAAAATCAAAACTCCATATCTCAGAATATTAGAATAAACAATACAGAAATATCAACAGGAGAGGAGTTTTTAATCTCTGTCTGGTTTAGAACTTCATGTTTCCGTCTGTTGACAAACGTCATGGAGATGCTGGTTTGCTTTTCCAGCGGGACCTACCCACAGTGCCAAAATGAGTAGTAACTGGTGTTGTGAAGATGGTTCAGCTTCATTAGCCAGGGCACTCCGTAACAAGGCAACCACCCACCTGGCAGCGTTTTGTAACTGTGCCTGTTATATAGACATAAACAAACAAGAAAGAATAACATGCTATTCAGCTTGTGTTAGCTTACGTCATGTTTACAACTACATGCTGCCGGCAGACAATGTAAGCTAAGTTACCAGAATATTTTTAATTGAATGTCAAGCTAAGGAAATGATAAGATGCACTCAATATGCACAGATAATTATGCAGTGTAAGACATATGTAACCTACCTCCTGAGGGTGTGCCATGAAGCTCTCCTGGCTTTCACACTACCACTGCTTGTGCCGTGTTCCAAGTGGGAGTTTAGGTCATCTTCGAGTTGTAGCGTTTTCCATTTTCCTGCTTGCATTTTTTTATATTACTAGCAACTGTAACAGCAGTCTCAAAACAATAACATTGACAATAACTCTATTCTACGCGGCATTTCGAGCATATAAACAGTGTTGAAACATCTTGTCTTATAAACACTGAAAAGCAGTATGAAAATTATGACTTTAGAGCACAAATGGAACGCGCCATTGTTCTTCCTCTTCTGACTGCCAATCACAGAGGACAGGGACTTTAACCAATCATGTGTAGCGATATGATACCAGCTGGATCAGCCCACCCACTGCCAAAAAGTGAACATGACTTCTCCTCGCGCGTGAGGACAGACATCCTGCTCGCGGATCTCTTTTTTTGCTCGCGGGTTTTGGTCAGTGATATGCCACCATAATATTCTGTTGAGAAATTAGTTTTAAACTTAAATTACTTTTTATATGTACAGTTTGTTAGTCAGTGGCTGACTGACTGTGGGTTAACTTGTTAGTATGTTATGTGATCCTCAGGCATAAAGCTGCTGAGCATGCATTGTTTATGTAGTAGTGTAAAAGAGGCAAGCAACCAGGTCAGCATACTGCTGCAGTGTTTAAGGAAGCACTTAAATATCAATCCGCCTTTTACAATTTAAACAACTTTAGGTTTGAGACATTCTTTTCTATTTATATGAATTTCTATTCATGACTAAGCTGGGGTATCTGTTTTTTCTTTCTGTGGTGTTTCACTGAAGAGTTTTATTTTTCATTTTAACTAAGAAGCATTCTGCAGTAGCTTTAATCCTTGCTGTTTTTAGAAAAAATTTCATACAGTCCTGATTTCAACCTGCTATGACTCAGGACTACTAATTGTCTTCATGGTATGAAGGAACCCTCAGGGGTATCAGAAAATAACCTTAAGTGATAACTCACGTTCAGACTTTTTTTTCAGCCAGACCTTTACTTCCAAGTGTATAATGTGATCATGTGATAGTCCGTGGAGTGGTCCATGCAGTCAGAGAATTGTCTACTCCTGTGTCCTGCGTCTTTCCCCTCAGGAGTGAAGGATGGATGGTTTTGAAAGCACAGGGGGAAGTCAAAAAACATGACTCTCATAGTGTTCCCAGAATGGTACAGGTATAAAAAGGTGTTTTAGTGCAATCCTCTCCATCGTCTTTATATGAAGGTAACTCTCTAGAAGTCGTTTGGCTACCTTGGGTGCACAGTTTTGGGGACTGGAACCACATAGGAGGTTTTCCATCGGGCAGGTTCCTTCTCCAGACTGAGGCTCAGGTTAGATATGTACTGAAGTACATCGCCAAGTTGGTCAGCACAGTCCCTGAGCAGTCTGTAGCTGATACCGAAGGGGCCACCCATCTTACAAGCCTTGGTCTTTCTCAGCCCTCTCTTCACCTGTTCAGAGGTGATGAGGAGTGCAAGAGTGGAGGAAAGGGAGGCCTGAGAAGGGAGTAGCGTGGGAAAAGGTATAGCTGAAGATGTCAAGATACAGGAGGAGGAGGTGGTGTGTCACAGCAAGTTAGTGTTTTAGGGTGAGGGGGAGAAGGGGGCAAGTGTAGTCAAATCTGTAAAAGAACAGATTCAATTCATTTACCCAGTCCCTGTCTCCAGACTCAGGCCCCCTCCCACTGTCCTTACTGTGGCCTGAGATGATCTTTAGGCCTGTCCACACCGCTTTGGTGTTGTTCTGTTGGAGGCACTCCCCCAGCTTCCTCATGTAGCTGTGCTTGTCAGTACGAGACATTTCTACTGACACAATTACTGTATTTTGGTGTTTCAAGGTGATTTATATATAGCTTTGTATATCATGTATTATGTCATCACCAAAGATTAAATTGTCACAATACCTGTGGAAACAGAAACAAATCTGATCAGCAATTAAAACAAGGGTTGGATAGCTGTTAGGTCAATAAAGATTTTTCTATTCATTTTTGAGAAGGGTGATAATGATTATTATCATTATTATTATTATTTATAACATTTACATATGCGTCTGTACTTTCAGAGTAGTGTGCCTAGGTGCAGAATACTTTGTGTCTCTTATATGGTATACCCATACCATGAAAATATTCAAGACATCTAAAAAATTACATACACTACAAAGATGATGGAACATTATGCAGTTGTGATGTATATTTGAGTACTACTATAACGGAAGGCAAGTATGCAATTGTATAACATATATAAAAATTATGTAGACTACAAAGAAGATGTAGTGTTCACTGTTTAGGCCTGTTGAGAAAGATTACAAAACAACTTTATTTCTGTGGTTCTAGAATGAAGTTAATGTAAAACATTCTAAAATATCAATTATGTAGTAAAATATATATTTGTACAAAACAAAAATATGCACCATATTGTTGGTGGAAATAAAACACACAGCAGCATACAGTAAATATGAATATTTCCTTAAACAACAAGTACAATCTTAGGTCTTTTTGTGTCAGGATCAAGCTCCCATTTTTATTTATTTCTGCCAACACCAAACTCACTGTGATTAATATGAGTCGTCATTAAGACATCAGTGTCTTTTTTTTAGACCCAGAGTGACGTTCTCACACCCAAACATCTTTTGTGGGAAAATTTGTATTCTTATCTGTCTTAACATCTATGTCTGAAATAGATATGATAATTAAGAAATTGCCAATGTTTCTTGTTTCAAAAACTGTTTTACTGTGTTTTCTTTTGTTCATACACACAAAAACAATATACATTTTACTGTCTCTTTATCCAGCAACCTGAGGTAACTTCTGACATTTCCATGGTTTCGCTCAGTGGAAGTCAACGCCTCCAACTGTTTCCTTCAGAACTGCCCGTCTGTCCTTGATTATCCTTTCACCGTGTCCTAACTTTCTCTTTTTCCCGGTCTTAAGCCCATGTTGTTGAATAAATGCAGAAAAAGCTACGCTTTACCAAAAAGATGTAATGGCAGCAATAACGACAGTAAGCCTTTGCATTAACTGCCAAACTGTGCAAATCATGGAATCATAAATTCTGTTTCATCCCAACCTTTATATATTTATTTTTGCAGCAGAATGTAAGTTAGTTGATTAAAAGTTTTGCATTTACAGGACTGTGCAACCATTTTATACTACACCTTTAAATACTTTATCCTTTGCTCCTATGAAACAATAGACTTTCATGTAATCTTTCAAAGAGGTTTTAATCAATATCAGTCTATGCTCTCGGAATGTCTTTCAAAGTTTTTCTTTGCAATTTTGCTCCGCTTTGTTTTTTTGCAAACATTACACTGGTTAATGATGTAAGGAGTGTTTAGCACCTGAATGATTAATAGGTCAGAGTAGTCTGGCCCTAATACACACCAATAAAATGGAAAGACAATAGACTGAAGGTGATTGGACCAAAAAAGAGTGAATGTCTGAAGAAAAACAGATCCAATACACTGAACATCTTTATTCAAGAGGTTTTGTTTAGAAATAAACTCAGAATACTCCCCTCCTTTGACCTCCGTAACTAACCGTCCCATCTTCCTTACCAATGGATCTTGCTGCACTATCGTCACCAACAACATCAGAAGATCTAGGTGAAGAATCAGCTCAAGAGACCAAGCTAGAACAAAGCAACAGGTCCAATTGTTGTCAGACATTGAGTCCTGAAGGGCTGTGTAGACCAGCTATGCTGGATTCTGCCGCACTTATTTAACCTTAGGCAGATCCAAGAGGACGTTCCAGTGCTGTGGAAAACCTCCTGACTAACAAATCTTATTGATCTGTCCATAATGACTACAGACCAGTTTCACTAACAATGTCATACATCATAAAAGTCTTTATTTGCCCACCTAAGTAATCAAAGAAGCAGCTTGTTTAGTGCTATAAAGTTGAAGTTGATGACGCCATAATACACCATCAACAAACCCACTGTCATCTGGACAAGGCAGGTAGCACTTTGAGGATCGTGGTATTTGATTTCTCCAGACCATTTAACAGAATCCACAAAGGTTTTACTAAGCTCCAGAAGAAACGGGTGTATATCCCACAATGTCCTTAATTATTGACTAGCTGACAATCAGACTGCCATTTTTTTTTTTTTTAACTGTCAGTTTGTTAGACTGACGGGCTGTGGGTCTGTGCAGATGGTCAGCCCCACAGGAGCACAACATGGCACTGTTGTTATGGCTTGGCTCTAAGGCCACAACAAAAAGAGAGACACAAAAAGAGTTCTTAAATATAAACTTATTCCACACAAATTAAGGGTAAAATCAAAACTTCCAATATGTGGTGTGAAAGTCTGTGAAATCATTGGTGTATGGTGTGCATGGGTGGAGGATGAATGTGAAGGTGTTCTAGTGTGCAGTGAAATAATCTACAAAGAGATTTTGTGGCACGCTGTAGAAACAATTATTTATTTTCATTTCATTTCTTGAATATGAACAACAGAAAGGATATTATTGCAGATTTTAAGAGAAGTAGGAATATGTAAAAAAATGTCAATCATGGGAGAAAAAGTGGAGTATAATTACCTTGATTTTCACATGGACAATTTTACGGACTGGAGAGACAACACTGATACTGACTGCAAGAAGGGACAATTTAAACTGTATTTATGAAATCCAAAATTCAGAACAGTGTTTGTCCTTCAGGGTAAGAAGAAATATTTAGAATTTCTTTTATTTTTCTTTTGTGAAGAGTTCAATCAAAACTCAGCAACAGAGTGTCTTCAGATCAACCCAAAATACAGACTACTACAGAAGATCCTTTGTTTCCAAAGTCATAACAATATATAATGATTCTTATGAAGTAAGCAGTTGTGTCTAAACTTTTTGCCACACAGTCCAAAATTACTGAGGTGAATGTACCCGCTGGGCACAAAAATTGAATTTTTATTCAATTAAAAATTGTATTAGCATTAAAATAGAATTTTAACATGTTACAACAATTAAACAAAGCAGGATGTTTTTTCAGTAAAAAAAGGGATCTATAAATTAATTTACCTTCTAAACATAAAAATTGGCATGCACATTTGCTTTATAAAAAGAAAGGCATGCAGTTTTGTTGGTCTCAGGAACAAGATCGAGATATGGGTCACTATTTGAAAAGCTTGCTGTGTTTAGCCATGTTTAATGAATGGGAGCTTGGTGAATGTTTGTGGTCCTATTTAGAGTAGAACTAAAAAACAAGAAATAAATGTGACTAATTAAAGACCAATACCTTGTGTTCTACAAACATCTTTCATTTTAGAGATTTAAATTTTCCTGTGAAAACCTTGCCCAAAACAAACAATAAAGCATCCATCTGCATCAACTGCTTGGGACGGTGGCCCAAATTTGCACCGTTTTTGAATTGCAGTCAGAGACCGCAAAAATCATTCCAAGGGCCACAAATGGCCCCAGGGTCCCACTTTAGACACCTCTGAATGTAGGAAATAGATGTTACAGATTACTAAAGTATAACTACTGAATTGAAAGATCTTTAGAAAGCTTGAAGAAATAATATGCAACACTGGTTTACAAGATTATGAGAAGGTGGGACATTTTGGATGCAACATATAAAGGAATGAGGGAAGATTTCAGAATTTTGCACAGTGCTGTAGCATCAACCAATGTAAAGTATGTGCTTCCATGTGCCTAAACCTCAACTCAGCTTGGCGAGATGTAGCTCTTTTGGTAAGCTTGTAAGGACAAACAGCATACTGTAAAGGAGTACCAACAATATTCTGGTTTGTCAACTTTGTAGTTAATACTCGGTGTTGACTCTATAATTTTCTTTTTTTTTTTTTTTTTCACTTTTGTCAAACCTTTCTGGTTTCTGGTTCTGGTTTCTTAGGTAGCTCTGGTGTGGTTATAGATTATTTCACCCTTTTTTTAACCTTTCCACAACAGTTGAACCTATATGAAAGCCAATTTTAGTTTTAACTTAATTTTGAGTCTTTCTGTATGGTTCCAATTTTTCTGTGTGATGTTTATTTTTATGCCTGCAACTGGAAAAATGGGCCAACTGTTTTTTTCTTATCATATCTGACAATGCAATGCAAAAAATTCCTAGTAGGGCATTGCTGCATAACTAGATTTGAAGGATGCATTGACGCAGAAAAAAATTGCTTTTTTCTTTTTTTTACAAGATGACACTGATTTATTTCCCAGTCCAGCTGGGACTTGTGATGGCATTTTAAATCTCTATTTATATGAATATAGTCATAAACCATTAAGTGTGCAAAGATTGTGTCTCCTAGTACAATGTTGCATCTCATTCAAATAAAGAACTTTAGTCCTCAAATAGGGCATGTGTCAGTCCAAAGTAATAATCAATAAACCTCTCTCTCATTCTCTCTATCTTTCTCTCTCTTCTTAATGATTTAAAATGCTTGTACCACACACAGAATTCCCACTAAATTAAATGTTAATTAAATGTCAAAATACCATACTTTTTCCAGGTTCGAATTTCCATAGTTCACAGCCTTTTTTGTCATAATGTTAATGTCAATTTATGAAATATGTTTCTACAATGGCCAACTTTCAGCATGGAATCTGCAAAAACCACAGTAAGAATGGGTGTGGCGGTGGACAAACCGTTTAATGGAAAGACGGAACAGCGGACGGATGGAACGAAGGATGAATGGGTATAGAGTGGTGAACAGGTTATCCCTCCTTTTGGATGGACAGATGGATGGACGGATGTTTTGTCCTTCCAGCATTTTCTTCCCAAACCTATCCAAACCTGTAAAATACTTAAATCAAGACCCATTCTTTTCCAGACTATATAGGAATCCTACACACAGTGTTGAAATAAAACGTTAAGCCAGTTATGACATTTTGGTAAAACGTGCAGCTTCAAAGTCAGTTTTGGGATTCCTAGCATCTTTTATTGTCCTTACTGGTTGCAACATTGTGCAGTTGGGTTTAAATTCTCTTTGATAATACTCTTTTAAAATTAAAGAATTAAGAATTTACAGACTAAATCACACTGAAAATCAGTAGTTAAGTATATTTTCTGTGTGGAGAAAATGAAGCCATGCTGGGTCCATAACAAGCAGCTTGACATAGATCAATCATTTGCTATTTTGGTAACCTTGTGTACTTAGGAGACACAGATACCAGAATAGCCGGATCAACTGCACCAGGTTTCACTACACTCAGGCCTTTTCTTCTTCTGAAATCCCTTCCCCTTGGTTTGTCAAACTTTGAAAAGAAGTCCCAGTATTGTATTTGTTGTAAATTAGAGGCCATCGGAAATGGGATTGCACAGTACTGTAAGTGATGACTGCGCCAGCCACAGTGACACCAAGGAGCCTAGAGCTACTGAACACTCGCTCAGAACATAGAACAGTCTCTAATTAACTAATAAAATATTAACCACCTCTTCATTTTCCCCTTATTCTGTCTCCCTCTATCTACCCTTTGCTCTCCGTTTTTCTTATTACCCATCCTCTCTACCCCATTTTTCAAAAAACTGTCATATGTTCCTACATACTGTGGAGACAAAGTCATTCTTCCATAAAATATGGTAAAGATATAGTCAATGTACCTGCATTACAGTCATTTTCTATATCAGCTCAACAATATGACTTTGGAGCATTAAACACAAAAAGCATCCAGCAAACAGAAAAATGAATACAGATTGTTCTTTAAAATTCTAAGAATATACCAATACATATAATATAAATTCACCCCATTCTAGACACATATAAAAGGCGTGAATGTCAGCATCAATTTTTGTGTGTGGGCTTGCAGCTTTTTTCTTATATGTTCACAAGGGACTTTTCACAAAATGGAAAACAAAAACATACAAGGAAAAAAATATAAATACCATAAAAGAGACACACACAGTTTGCAGAGCACAAAGGATTCGATACTGTCCCCCAACTAATACACAAACACATACACACACTCTGAGCGACAGCCTCCAGGTCCATGTGCTGCTGTGATATTGGCAGCTCGGCTCGGTGCCCATCAATAAAGCTCTGGAACAGGCCAGAGGGCCAAAGCCCCCACGCTGTTCTCCCAGGTGCCTGATCTATATTAAGGTGGGTTGCAGACCAGCTAAGCCAGCAGGGTGTGCACAGCGAGAGAAGATAAGGCAGCTTGAACAGTGGTGGCTACCTCCTGCTATGACTCTTTTAAAGGAAGATCCTTATTAGCTAAACAGAGAAAAACAGTGAGAAGGGTAAAATGTTCAGTCTTAAACTGTGTTGGTTTGGCAGAAGAGGTTGCAGAAGCAGCCCAAACAGAAACATGACATTTGATTAGTCAGTCAGTGTCTTCATGGAAGTCATGACTTGATGGGACAACCAAAAAGAGTTAAAATATAACTTGTTAAAGTTGTGTCTAGTTTATCGCATTTGCATTCAGATTAAGTTTTTTGACCCCAAGTCCAGGTCTAGTCCCAAGTCTTTAAGGGCCAAATCCCTCCCCAAGTCTTTAACCTCCAGACTAAGTAAAGTCTTTGGTCTTTGGGGGATCCATGTCATCTTTAAGTCTTTTAGGGGCAATTCATTCATCAAGTCTTTCAGGGACAAGCCTAGTCTCAAGACTTTGAGGGACATGTCAAGTTTTAGGTCTCTGATGTGAAACTTAAGCCTTTACTCTTCACGAGCAAGTCAGTCCTTAAGTATTTGTGAGGCAGTTCAACCCTTAAGTTCCCTGTCACTGTTCTATAATATAATATAATATAATATAATATAATATAACATAATATAATATATTGCCTTGAAGCAAGAAGGTCCTGAGTTCGATTCCCGTCTGGGGGTCTTTCTGCATGGAGTTTGGATGTTCTCCCCATGCATGCGTAGGTTCTCTCCGGGTACTCCAGCTTCCTCCCATAATCCAAAAACATGACTGTTAGGTTAATTTTTCTCTCTACACTGTCCTTAGGTGTGAATGAGTGTGTGCATGGTTGTGTGTCTCTGTGTTGCCCTGCAATGGACTGGCAACCTGTTCAGGGTGTACCCTGCCTCTCGCCGGTAGACTGCTGGAGATAGACACCAGCTTCCCCGTGATACACTATGGAAGAAGCGGTATAGAAAATGAAAGACTGACTGATTATATAATATTTTATATTTTTGGTAGTTTGGAGGCACATTTAAAAAACTTCTATTTTAAAGTCTAAACACTAAAAAAGTTCGAAACTATGATAGAAGCAAGTGAAACAGAATATTGAATTTCTGAATGAATAGAACAGTACTTTTGTTTTGAAAATCCAAAAGTGTTTTGTAGCAGCAGAAGAATAAAAGAGGTCACAGAGGTCCTTTAGGTCAGTTTTTGCATTAACATGAACGTCTAAAGGAATGGCTTTTAAACTGCTACTTCAAGCAGTATTTAAAATTAGGAGAGCACTGCTGCAGAGAAAAATATTCCTTTGTTCAACAAGTGGTAGCTGGGCAAGAATCTATACAACTCTAACAACATAATTTGAATGCATAAGTGTCACTTTGAGGTCTTTGAAGTTCATATTATATTTTGCAATAAATGTTGCTTCAGCTGTTCATGTGCTTGTAAAAAAAAACGTGCTTGCAGGCTCTACTCTGCTGTATGATCGGCAGAACCTGTTATTGTACACATTGTCTTTTCAAGCCTTACTGACTCAACTGAGAGCAGATATTGTATACTGTTAAAGCCAAACAGGTAACAAGGCATGCACAAAATCCTATCTCTTTACTGATACATGCCAATGGACTAAGTGGCATCTTTTCTGAGCAGGTTAAACTAGTCAATGTAACTCATTTATATTAATAAATGAATTCAGTTTATCAAACTTTTCCATAAAATGTATCGATTTCTATCTCTTCTCTTCATGAATATAGCAATGCCAAAATCGCTTTAAACAGTATTTAAAGCTTCTTAAAAGACCAAAACAACCACAGGAAAACACTCGTTATTTCTTACTTGTTGCTTTATCCTTTCGGTTTGCCATTGAGTTGCAGTTAATTTTTCCTTCTTCATCCTTCTTTGAGTTATCTTTCATGACACATGGTCTTTAGCTTGCAAACTGTCAGTACTTTTCATTTGGTGTTATCTGAAGCTCAATACAGTAAATGCACATATTTACATTTAAGACAAAACGGTAAAGGTGACATGTATCCACTATGAACAGAAAAAATAGAAAATTCCCTCAACCCACATTACGTTGAAGAAATGTACATTTTCTTCTTTAGTTCTGTAAACACAATATGCTTTTAACAATTCAAAAGCACTTGCAGGGTGCAGGCAGCCAATGAATTTAATTTGTGCTCATTGTTTTGTTGAGTGTAATAATTCGTTTTTTTTTTTTTTTTATAATGCCAATTCAGTAAAAAACATAATCCCAGGGCACCTCACAGTTTTATATTTTTTTAAGATGTTTCTTTCTTAAAAAGCAGTTTAGAACGTTCATAACAGGTGAACCAGGGAGGTGGGGCTGCTACTTTTTGATTTAGTCAGACCCCATTAGAGAAGTCTCAGGGGGATTAGAAGTCACTTTTGTGACTATATATAATAGTACTTTTTAAAAAAAAGACACTGCACGTTATCAGTTAATAGCTAAATGAATGAGTACTGAAGAATAGTATTGATTGTGGTTTATGACTTTACAAATGTTATTATCGCAACGCATTTCTAACAACTAAATATCATATTCAAATTGTTAATCAGAACCCCAAGTTGAACATGAGAACTCACAATACATTTTCCAACAAAGTGCTCACTAGTGACAAAATTGTACAGAGACTATTAATTATGGTGAAACAAAATGCAGAGCCACCATGTTCAGTCTATGGATTGGTTTGATGGATGCTACAGCAAAATGCTATGGGAGATGTTCAAAGTTTTGGATAAGCTGGGATGTTTAAGAAACTGACTGCTATAAGCTTAATGCATGACCTGTTTGTCATGTTCCTTGGTTGAATAGGTGTAAGTAATTTTGTAAGGTACTGTAAATCCCATGTTACCCAAAATGCATTTAGTAAGTGATTTTACTATTTCAAATGTATCCCTGTAATAAAAAGTTTGATATAGAAGGTGTGTCATTGTTTATTTTTTTACTTTTCTTCTGAAAGTAAACAATTACCTTAAATACTAATGTTAAATCTAAAGTTGTTTTATTTTTGGTCTAGGTTGTTTAAGCATACTGTAAACTTTCTATGAAATATACTGTCCAGCCACCAATCTTCAGCTAGGTCCACAGATGTTTATTTTCTTTCCAAACACACCTGGAAGTTACAAAATCGACCTTTCATCACAAAAGGCTGATAGCATCAGCCATCAGAGGGGCCATGCTGAACCAGGACAAAACATACACAGGTGCACTGCTGACTCCCTCTTGTGCAACCCAGCTGCCAAAGAGGCACTTTGAGTGGCAAACCTCTGATAGATAAAGGGAACCCTTCCGGTACCAGGTGGTCTGTGCAAGCCCAGCTGTGTTAATATAAGCTTTTAACAGAAATCTCAGCATAGGCTGTGTAAAAGTTGAGTTTCTAATCTAGCAAGTTAAAGTATCACTGGTTTGAAAACATTAAAAGCTACTTTGGGCAATTGTTGGTGAGTTGATTAAGATAATACAAAGTCTCTTGATATTTCATCCTTCTAATAATACAAATTACAATTGTAATTTGTTTTAATTTTATACAATCAATTTTATATTAGCAGTTCAATCTGTTATATCTATTGCCTCAGGGTGGAGATTTTCACTGATCTCCAAAACTGCACTGATTAACAAACAGGCACATTGAGCTCATTTCAATAAAATTCAAATTAGTTTACCCAGAGCAATACTGCTAATAACCAAGAGCTTGCCATTGACCAAAGGGGCAAATACACTACTAAGTAACCATTAGGCAGTCTTTTTTAGTTACCGGCAGGCACATTCTCAGTAGCTTTTTTTTCACAATAACCTCTATTGCTCCAGGATAGTTTACCTATTTTTAATTCCATTTAATATGATGCTTTGTTTTGCCAGGCCGGTATGGAGGATAAGCTGTATGGCCTACTGCTGAGTAGGCAGCTAGCTTACCCAGCTGACCAAATGAGGATGCACCTAGTGAGTTGTGCTTAACAACGGATGCTTTTCACCTCTAATGGTATTCCCTTTGATAACAGGACAGATTATTTACAGCTGCAAGCACACATGCAGCATGCACAGTGACAAGCATAAGAGCCAGGTGTGCTTTTGTTTTTGACCAGCTCCCAGGCAATGTCTTTCAATCTAGCTGGGCTAACTAGCCCAGATAACTACGTACCATCCTTGCATCCAGACAACAAAGTAGTGTGTCTGCTTCAAAATCAACACCCTGATGCTGTTGTGCATATCTGAGTTTAAATCCAAAGTAATAATGGAAGTAGTTGTGACTACCACCACTCATTGGCTAATACAGCAGTTATTTAAAGAGATGTTGCTGACCAAGAGGTCAACTTTATTTCTTGGGAAAGTTATTTTGCTGCTTGGGTGCTAAAGGTGTGCCATGTGCTGCCCCCTCTAAAATGCTGTTTGAGCTCCTAAAATATAGATGATCTACCATTGAAGTTCTTTAGTCAAAAAGAAATGTTATGTTATGTTATTCAAATACAATTAATCAAATAAATATAGAATAACAAATGAATTACTTCTTCCCTGCTAATCATGTACTTGAACTAAACATTCATCCAGAATCAGAAAAATGACAGAGTCTGGACTCTAAATAATCCTTGTTGAATCCAGAACATGGTAACTTAAAGCAAGTCTCAAAGACAGGATCGCTACAGGTCAGGCAAACATGTGGCTAATACCATACACACATAGGATGCTATGACATGGATGGAATCCATAAAGAAAAATGAAAATGGGAAGAAAAAATGTCACAATTTAGCAGTAATGGATGATTACCAAAGACAACTAGAAGTTAATACCAGAACTAAGCCAGATAGAAATACTGTAAAAACAGAAAATGCAGAACAAACAATACAATCTTAACCTTCGAATTAACTCAGATCTCAGTATTGTAGCTGAGAGTGCATTCAAATGTTACGTCCAAAGGAGCAAAATGTCATCATAACATGAGTTGAGATTTATTTGAGAATGTAACAAGTGGTAGAAGGAAATCATAATAACATTATTCCAGTTTTTAGTTTTACTGTATGATCAAGACATTTTTTTCTTTTCATGACTGGTAAGATAGCACAAATTTTAATTCGAAGACCAGTTGAAATTATTTCTTTCTTATAAATAAATTACAGTAGGTTTCAATAAGATTGGGGATTCCTTGGGACAGACATTTGTACAAACAGAGAACTTTGGAAAGTTTTATTTCTTGGAAAGGGGAATTTATTAAAGGTCTGGGGTAATTGGGGAAATTGGGAAAAGTGATATCTAACATACTAAAAGTAAATGCACTCTACTGTTGCAGAATTAAGAGCTCTGTCTTGAATGCATTAAAGTTTTATAATTAACCGTACGTTTTAGCAGTTCATTTATAGAGACACTATTACAAATGACAGGGTAAAATTATAAAAGCCCCAAAGAAAAAACGGGTATTTAATAATTTCTGTCTACTTTACATTTAATTTATTTTTCTGGTCATTTTACAGTTTGCCTTTGCTATATACAATTCAATCAGAAAGTATTCAGACCCCTTGACTTTTTCCGCATTTGTTGTGTTACAGAATATTTTTATTTTTATAAATTTACAAATGTGCAACTTTGTCATTGTGGGGAATTTTTAAGGTCTTTGTAAGGAAAACTAAACCTATATCAATTTTAGAACATGTCACGGTCTGTGGTTGAATCGGACCAAAGTGCAGACAAACACTGGGCAGCAGCATGTTAAGAGAAGGCTTCATCTTTAATCACAGATTTCTTCAAGCTTTACATGAAAAGTTCTCCAAAAACTTACTTGAATCGAGCCAAGCATACAAAGTCCTCTGAGTGAAAACCAACAGAACTTAGACAGGGAAGAGAACGGGATAGAATGGGAGGAACCAGCAGAGAATAATCAGAATAACCAGGACTATAAGCAGGGGGAAGAGGAGAGTGGACCAATGAGAGGAAAGCTAAGGTAATCAGAGGAGAAGTGGGAACAGGTGCGAGAATCGGCTGTGAAGACTGAGGGAATGAATGGTTACTATGGTGACCGGACTGGGAGACAAAGGGACACTGGACAAACTATACTATGAAATAAACCAAAGGGAAAACTGGATCAAAAGATAAACAACACTAACTCACAAAGAGGAGCAGGGACGCTGAGGAACAGGTGAACTGACTACAAAACTAAACTATGGGAGAAGGGACTAAATAACAAACTGAGGGAAACAGATCTAAGAAAACTATAACAACCTAAGATATAAGAACCTGGCAAATAAGAATTAACAAAGAAACCATAAAGGAAACCCTAACTGAAAAAGTAAACAAACCCAAACAAATACTGACTGAAACTAACTGGGAGGGAAGCAGAGAAAGCAAAGACTTAAAATAAATGCAAACCAAAACGTAAACAATAAGTGGAACTAAGTATAGTGGCAAACAATAACTACAAGCTAACCTATCAGAATGAACTGAAACAATAAAGACTAACACAGGAAGCTAAACAAGGAATAAGGCTGGGAAGAACTACAAATATAAAGGAAGACGAACACTGAGTAAATAATAACTGAAGGAGAACTAAGGCCTAGGGGAGGAACTAGTAGGGCACAGAGAAGGGGAAAGGAGAGCACAGGAAAACAGAGAAAATAATGAAACGCAGTAAATAAACCAAAGGGACAGAATATACAAAACAGTCCCAAATGAACAAGCATAAAAACCCACAATGGCAGATCCTGACAGAACATATCTGTATTGTAACAAAATGTGGAAATATGAGGGGTGTGAATACTTTCATGCAGCACTGTAGACTGTGCATGCTCAAGTAAAACTGTTTTAAGTGTGTTTTGTTGCTGTTACAAAAGCACCACTTAGCAAGCGAGCAGATTAGTCAAACACTGGAGCTATCATCGAGTTAGCTCTGCTTTAAGGGGGCTTGTTCTTCTTCTTATTGCCCCTTTCAGAATTTTATAAGATTTTACAAGTCAACAAGAAAAGTGGGAACAGGCCAGACACACAAATGAATCCCCTTAATCTCTAGCCACTTTCACAAAACTCTTTAGGCCAAGACTTAGACCCCTCCTCGCCGTCCGTATCTCTGTGATTTTTGAAATGGCCAGGGCAGCAAGAGGGAGCTGAAGCCACTGTTACACCTCACTAAGCAAGGTCATGACAGTGCCATGAAGGTCGACTTATGTAAGGGTAAGCTGGCTTCACAGCTCAAAGGTGGGATGCAGTCTTGACAGATGGTGTATGTCAATCAGCAGCTAGCAACAGGGCTTGAGGCGAAAACACATCTGGTCACCGTGAGGTGTTTCATTCGATGCAACATTAACACACTGGGTGGGTTGTGCTGAAGTGTGCTAAGAGAGAAAACATCATTGGACTTTAGCCATGGGTAGGTATTGGTGAATTGTTTTTACTTGCATCACGATACACCTCAGATATTTTTCACACTATTGCTCAATATTGACCTACCTGAGTCAGGACACGGCTGGCTCCATTGTGGATTTATGAACAACCACATGCAGGTTAGTGAGAGGTTTGTTTTTGCGTTTATATGAGAGAGCTGTTGTGTGAAAGCAAATTTTTATCTGGTGGTAAAACATTTAACAAGTGGAACGTAATTAATTTACCTCCTGGTACAAAAGACAAAGTTTGTCATGTACAGTTTTCTCTTGTCGTAAAATAGGTAAAGAAATATCAGTACTAAACATGTTTTATTTACTAATATCGAAATTTGTTAGTGGAGTCTGGTTTTGCTTACTTCACAAGCTTTGAGCAAGCATGCACAAAGACAACCTTTCTGGGTGTTGAGAGTGGCTATGGACCAAATTCGACATTGTTCTCTATTACCAGAAAATGCTTCATGTTAAGGGTAAATGATATTAGGAAAGCGTAAAATTGCAATGTTATTTTTCTATGTTTTGATGACGACATCGATTGTGATTAACCCACGTTTTCCTCACTACTCTCGCTTTTCCACCCAGTGGAACCTCTGCAAGGCTCTGCATTTCAATAAACTTTTTACCAAATGTTTTCTCATTTTTGTTTCAATCTATTTTGATACATTACATTGAATTAAATATGCTGAAGTTCTTTAAATATCTTTACTTAATAAACTACTTTTCACTTCTAGCTAAAGGTTGTGTTACCTTGATTTTATTCAACCTTATTCACAAACTTAAGTCCATAAATACACAGACAAAGCCAAAAACACAATATAAATAAAGGATCAAACATAAAAGAGCAATGTTCATAAAGTCTAAGAACATATTTAAGAAGATATAATGGGTTTCTACAAGTTCACCATTAATCTGGATGAATAGTTAGAATAACTCCCAGTGGGATTTATGAGTGTTGCAATAATACTCTTTACAGCACTATGCAAATGTTGCATAAAGTTAAACACTCAAGCTTCTTAAAAGTGTATGAATTTGTGTATATTGCTGATAAACATCCAGCCGGTATTTTAAGGGGAATCCTGATGGCATCATAGTGTGCAACTAAACAGAAGCCAAGCATGTGTAAAGTTGTGTTAGTCTGAGCTTAAAGGCCAAAACACTGTTTGGTGCAGCTCAGTAACTTGGAATATCATTGAAAAGGCAATTTCTTTCAGTAATTCAGTTCAAAAAGAGAAACTCGTGTTATATAGATTAATTACACAGAGTCATATATTTGTAGTGCTTTTTTCTGTTAATTTTGATGAGTATAGCTTACACCTAATGAAGAATTCCGTTTCGCAGGATGTTCAAATATCAAATCTCAATATTATTCAAGATGACTAAAATGGGATTTTTAATACCTAAATATTGGCTGACTGAAAGTACTTGTCCATACTTGCTTGGGGCAACTTTTAGCATTAGTTACTGCATCAATGCAGCGTGGCGTAGAAAAAAACAGCCTGTGGCTCTGCTGAGGTGTTGGTGAAGCCGAGGTTGAATTAATATCAGGATTCAGCTCATTTGCGTTGCTGCATCTTGTGTCTTATGTCTCGTGTCAGACCAGTTTTCTGGCAGTGGTATCATGGTCACTGAATCACCTTTTAGTACCTTTAGCAGTGTGATCAGGTCCAATGTTTCAAATTATCTTTTGTCAGACTCTGGAACCTTAAATACCAAATAAAATGCAAAACATACTTTCGTCTGAAAAGAGTACTTTGGAGCACTGAGCCACAGTCTGGTCTTTTTTCTCCTTAGCACAGGTAAGATGCTTCTTACAATGTCTTGGGTGGCTTTGAAATGAGATGCAACAGCTGTAGCTTACGTACTGGATATGTCTGTGTATCTCCCCAAAACCCTTGAATAAACTTTGCTTCTCAATCCACTCAAGGCTGCTTTTATCCAACTTGCTTGTGGACCGTTTCTTACCAAACTTTTTCCTTCCACTCTACTTTCCATTAATATGCAATGTGAACAGCAGTTTTGTAATAAAGACTCTTTGTTGCTTACCCGATTTCTGGAGGGTATCTGTGATTGTTGGAAAATTGAGAAGAAGCACTCTTCCTCATTATTGTGTCGGCCATAACATTACCAAGATAGTGTATTTTAGATTTTCATTACCTGTACATATACATATAAAGTAGTAGTCAATAAATTAGAATGTGCATTCCAGTGAGGCTTGTTTGTCAGATTAAAGTCCCTTTTGAAAAAATCATAATTTAAGCAGGTATTAAACATACTTTTCATTAAGGCTACATTTCTGTATTAAAAATGCCATTTCATTGGTCTGATGTAAAATTCTAATCTTAAATGTTATTTTCATTAGCTGTAAACAAAAAATCATCACAGTTAACATAAATAAAAGCTTTAAAACATCTGACTGTGTCTTTATAATGTGTTCCACTAAGTGAACTGAGTTACTGAGAAAAATGAACTTTTCCACAATATTGTAATTTTTTCAATATGATTACAGACAGACAGACAGACAGACAGACAGACAGACAGACAGACAGACAGACAGACAGACAGACAGACAGACAGACAGACAGACAGACAGACAGACAGACAGACAGACAGACAGACAGACAGACAGACAGACAGACAGATAGATAGATAGATAGATAGATAGATAGATAGATAGATAGATAGATAGATAGATAGATAGATAGATAGATAGATAGATAGATAGATAGATAGATAGATAGATAGATAGATAGATAGATAGATAGATAGATAGATAGATAGATAAGATTTCAAGTCCAACTTTGGAACTAATTCTACAGCTTTGTGCTTTGGCTGTGACCAGCACTAAACTAACCTCTATTCCCTGAGTGTTCAATAACATGGCGAATGTGGCTAGAACTGCTCTTGGCTCATGAGTAAAGTCATTCCCACTTATACTCCTACTTTCAAGATAAACGGAAAGGTCACTAAATTTTAGTGACTGATTAACTTAGAGCCTGTACAATTGCCCATACTCTGACCCACTTCTTCTGTTTAATTTCTTTCTTAATGCTTAGACAACAAATAATATGGAAAGACTGATGCCCTGTGCAGTCACCGGACTGCTCACAGAATGCAAACAGTGTTCAGAGGTGGGTCAAAGAATCAAGGCCAGCAGAATGTTTTTATTTACAACCAATAATCACACAGCCGTTTAGGCGTCTCAGGAAACAAAAGCAGTGGTAGAGCTTTGGACGCAAAGGATTAGATTTGTTGTGGTTTTGGCTCAGTAAAACAATTGACACCACATCTTTCACTCAATACCAACCCATTTTCTGTTACCATAGCAACCTAACTCTTCCCTCTCCATTGCTATTCTCCAAATCTTTCCACCTCCTCTTTATTATTCATCCAGCTTTACTTCAGCCTAAATCACATAAAAAAGGGCTACAAAGAATGTGTTATTTAATGGAAACAGGTTGAGGAAATTGCCTAACTTGGTTTTGCGAGTCAAGATGAAAACATATTTTATTCCTGACAGTTTTTAAAGCATATAGCAATGTTAAAAATTCCAGTAAATGACCTGTTTGCAGTTCATATGATTTTGCTGATATACTCAACGGCAGGCTAACAACAAACAGGGAAAGAAAATGAGGAGAATGTGAGCAATAAATCCCTCAAACTGTGAACTTAAGCTTTTAAAGCCTCCCTCCCTCCCTCACACACACACACACACACACACACACACACACATGCAAGCACACACACGCACACAATAGCTACTGAGGACTTTGGTGCTGTGGATGTGTTGCTGGTGTCTTCACAGTGACACTGGTGCTGAGTTACAGTGCTAATGAGAACTTTAATGTCACCCACACACAGAATCCTTGCAGAAAGATTAGAGCTGTGATTACACTGAGCCCCGAGAACACACAGGAACACAGCCATAATACACAGAGACACGGAACACACATATTCCCTAATCGCAGTCACGCACGTCAACAAATAAGCACAAATGGGGTTGAAGTTTCGCAAGTAAAGGCTGGTAATAGCATCCGGGGCTCCGCCATTGATCCTCTGCTTTCTGCTCTCGGATGGTGCTTCTGTTGCCACATCAAGCTAGCGAGAGGCAAAAATAGAGAGAGAGATCTAGATAGAAAATTGCAGACAGACAGTGCAGGAGACTAGGGATGCCAAAATCTGGACTTTTAGATCCACTGCACCGTACTGGTATCACAAAATCAACATAAATTAGCACTGACCCACAGAGCAACAGGCACCGTTTAGACACTCACAATGTTGGTCTCATTTGGACCTAAATATTTAAGGCTAAATTTAGACAGTGACTAGTTCCGGCAGTTTTTGTCCTAATAACTTTAATTCAAAGCAAAGTTGAAATATGCTGAACAAGACAAATATTCTCCCAAAGTGTAGATGATGCACAAATTACAGCATGGACAGGCTAGGAAATATGGAAAACTAGATATACAAGATGTGCATGGGCAACAAGATGAACAGAGTTGAATTTATTTACATAATAGTTTGGCATGAGCTCAAATTTGTAACCCTTGTGCAGTTAAAGTCTGATCAGCATCGCTCCTTATCATTATGTGTCAGGTTAGCTCAATAGATGGGGAGATTTAGCTTTTCTTCACTCAAGAGGGCAGTGATTATTGATGTATCGTGTATTCTAGCTAGGTACTAATATCTTTCTTTCAGACCAACTTTGTTGTGTAATTTACAAATGTCATCTTTTTGGCTTACAAATATTGAGACATTTGTGTAGGATTTACAGCCTCCTCAGCAGAAGAGAAAAAGGCCAAGAGCATCATGGATCGTCTGCCATACTAAAATGGGAATGAGGTGTTTTTCCACATTTATACAAATCATCTTTGTTTTATACCAGACCTACCTGAAAATCTTTTTTGGTGTGATCTGAGCGAACACCTCCAACTAAAGTCCAATTGGCTTTTAACTTCACATGCTTACATTTTAAATAACACCCAAAAAGTAGTTTAGCTGCCACTACTTTGTGTACTACTCTGTGTTTCTACTCTGCCATTTCCTGTCCACATCTGGAAATCATCATCTCTTTGACTGAGAAACTGACGACTGACCGATCCTAAGCCCTTTGGTTTTCATGGCTCAGTAAACTATGGTAAACTGAATTATAAATAAAATGTACTATTATGAAAAGTATTAATTATTACTTTGTCTGTGGACATGGGCAAGTTTAGACCAGTGGTATTTTCTGTCTTTCATATTATTGTTAGGTGTACCACTAACTGTGACACCAGTTTGAAGTCAAAAACATTTATTTCTAAACACTGAATTTTTTTCCAGTTTATAAATATATTTGAAATAAAAGTTGCATTTTATCTAAAATTTTTAGTGTTACATTATGCTACAGCAATTTATGTATTATTATTTTTTATTTCCAGGGTTTTGGTACAACTTAACCAGATGCAACAATAACTGTGAAGTGCACTGTATGTATATATATGCTTAGGCCAAATGGAGCTAAACTTCAAAATATTCAGGTCTAAATAAGGACAATGTGTTGCTGAATCATATCTAATTAAGTTTGAGAGTAGCAATAGCTTTTAATCCTGTAATCATCATCCACAGGTAATGTTCTGTAAAGAGAGAAAATGTGGAAAATGCTTTTCTTTTTAGCCACCTTTAGTAGCTCAGGTGAATTAGGCTTAAAATTTTGGGCTGACAAAGAAAACAATTCACAAAAGAGTCAGGAAAATAATTACACCTCTCTCGGACTTGGAGGAGCTGATCCTCATCCCAGCCGCTTCAAAATCGGCTGCGCACCACCACAGCGCATGCAAACCAGGTTTGGGGACCAGTGGATTTTGTCTCTTGTTTTTGCGGATGACGTGGTCCTGCTGGCCCCCTCTAGCCAAGACCTACAGCATGCGCTGTGGCGGTGCGCAGCCGATTGTGAAGCGGCTGGGATGAGGATCAGCTCCTCCAAGTCCGAGGCCATGGTACTCGACCGGAAAAGGGTGGCTTGTCCTCTTCAGGTTGGAGGGGAGTTCTTGCCTCAAGTGGAGGAGTTTAAGTATCTCGGGGTCTTGTTCACGAGTGAGGGAAGAATGGAGCGGGAGATCGACAGACGGATCGGTGCGGCTGCCACAGTAATGGGGGCGCTGTGCCGGTCCGTTGTGGTGAAGAGAGAGCTGAGCCGAAAAGCAAAGCTCTCAATTTACCGGTCGGTCTATGTTCCTACCCTCACCTATGGCCATGAACTTTGGGTCGTGACCGAAAGAACGAGATCCCGGATACAAGTGGCTGAAATGAGCTTCCTCCGTAGGGTGGCCGGGCACTCCCTTAGAGATAGGGTGAGGAGCTCGGCCATCCGGGAGGGGCTTGGAGTAGAGCCGCTGCTCCTCCACATCGAGAGGAGCCAGTTGAGGTGGCTCGGGCATCTATACCGGATGCCTCCTGGACGCCTTCCCCGGGAGGTGTTCCAGGCACGTCCCACCGGGAGGAGGCCCAGGGGACGGCCCAGGACACGCTGGAGGGACTATGTCTCTCGGCTGGCCCGGGAACGCCTTGGGCGCCTTGAGGAGCTGGAGGAGGTGACTGGGGAGAGGGACGTCTCGGCGTCTCTGCTGAGTCTGCTGAGTCTGCTGCCCCCGCGATTTTTGTAAAAGCCAACATCTGTGGATGTAATATTGTACATGGCTCGGATAACATGCACACTTCTGGAGCCTAAAATAATGCTCCAGGACAATCACAGCTTTGGAGGAGCATGAGCTGCCATCCAGACAATGTCTTTTATCAAAGCAGATCTGAAAACGGCCTTGCCGAGCCAGCTTGTATCACAGCATAATAGCTCAGCTGTTAACTACAGATGCAAAGCTGTCTTCCCATTGGTTCAGAACTGTCACCAGCTGAAAACATTCATAGCATAGGAATACAAGCATCATTAGTCTTTCTCCAGCAAAAAGGAGTAAAAAGAGAACCTCATTAAAAGGTGAAATGTAGCGTTTAGGTAAAAAGGTAAAACCATGTTAATAATACAGATGGAAACCGGCCAGGTTTGTCTGATCTGACACAACAGCAAAACATAAAAAGCTCTTTCAAAGAAAATAACATGTTGGTATGTCATTGTGATGGCTGCAGTTACAGTCACACAAATTAGGTCATTTCTATCCAACATCATATTGCTACAGTAAAGAATTACCCATTTCACCACACTTATATTTTGCTCTCTTTAAATATAGTACTTAATTTACACATTAACCCTTGTGTGGTGTTCATATTGTTTTTACTCAGCCAATGTTTCTGGGTCTGGTGGACCCGTTGCATTTTGTGATTTTTAATGCCTCACAATCAAACACTTAATTAAAATCATGTTATGAGTGGAAACAAATTTACAATAAACTTTCATTAATTGTATCATTTTTCCTTCAGTAAATAATGAAAATGGGTCCCACAGACCCAAACACCACACAAATGTTAATCAAGAATTTGTTTATTTACACAATATGGCACTGTATTCCAAAAGGTGTGCACATTTTAGTTTACCCTATTATGTGTACTATTTGTAATCCTTTTTGTTTTCTGAGGTACTTCAGTGGCAGCTGCTCCATTCCTGTGGCTGAACAGAGGTGGAAAAGGGGCAGAACAAGCAGATGTGAAGACCTGCAAATTGGTTCATACTATAAGTCAGGACGATGGGGGAGAAATGGGACTTGCTTATATTAGTTTTCATCAGGCTTTTGTTTGTTTGATCCTTTTTTTTGTCTGTGTAAACTGATCAGACACTATTACCTGTTACCATTCTGTTTAAGTCAGGCTGCTCTGTTAGATTTAGTGCCGTTTGTGTCATGATTCCAGCCCTTCAGCTCTACCTTGACTGTGCTGATTACTCATTACCTTCATCTGCACTGGGCTGCTCCCTATTTAAACAGCTGCTTGTCACCAGCTCAGTGCAAGATCGTCTGTTGCCCCAGTCACAGCTTTCAAGCCTTGTTTCATGTTCCAAAGGAGTTTTCTGGTTTTCTGATCCTGCCTGCTTTTTGACCACAGATTTTTGCCAAGTCCTTCTGCTGTTTGGAAGAGTTCTGACCTCCCGTTGCTGAAACCTGCCTGTCTCTGACTCCGTCTTCTGATTACTGGACTTTCATTGCCTGAGACCCTCCCGTGCATTACCCTGGATCGTTTCATGACTCAGCATCTGGTTGGTGGATTTTGTCCCTGTCGTCTGTTTGTCCCCGGAAACCCGAAGACTTCCCGTTGTTCATTCCACCCAACCTCCCTGGCTGGATTCCGGCCCCCTGTGGACCCTCCATTCCTGACCTACCAGTTTGACCACACCTTGTGGAGCCCTTCCTACCCTATTATTTTTGTAATAAAACTTTTGGTGAACCGCCCTCTTGTTTGGCTGCGTTTTGGGTTCTGGCTGATTTTGCTTTAACGTTACAGTTTGTTGCCAGTTTTATGAGTAAAGTTGGTTAGTTTGACCTCTTTTATGGGCCTAATATCTTGATTTTTGTATAATTTATTTAAGTTTGTTTTTCTGGGTAAATAAAAGCCCCTTTTTTGCATTTTAACTTGTGCCTGACTATCTTACTGCTCGACCTGCCAGTCATGCTGCCACTTTTTGACAATGTTTTCAGTGTTGTTGATTATATTAATGTTAAATGAAGGGTTGTATAAAATACATGTACTTATTTTCTTATTGTTATCTTTTTACCCATTTTCTTTTTTTATATCAGACTTTGAATGTCGTGAATGTTTTTGTCTTTTTTTAAAACTTGGTTGGAACACGACATTGAGAGAAGTTGAGCTATGATAGTATGTATGATCAGGAAAATGATACCAAGATAAATAAGAGGACTGACTGTGACAAAAACATATGAAATAGAAATAATTAAACATGACTAGATTAATCTTTATCTCTTATGTGCATAATGTTTTGCTGAAAGCATCAGTCCCCAGTCATCAACAGGCCCTGCACCATTTCATCCACCCAACCTCCATGAGTGCATCCTACGTTTCATTTTATAATTTTATACATTTTGTATTAATCTGTTACAAATAAGAGACCCAGTGCCCCCATCTTTTTGTGGCAATTTTCTCTACATGATCATCTTTTTCTTGATGGCTTCACCTCTCAGTCACTCACATCCAGTACCTTATGCCTGCTTTCAAACAGAACAAAAATCAAAACATACAAAGGGAAAAGTTGTTCTTGTTCCTAACGCAACTGTTTTACTGACTCACACAAATGCAGTCACATGTAGGCATGTAGACAGTTTTGCTTTATTATAATATTTAGAAAAGATTGTACAATATCATCCAATTGCTTTTATTTGAAACAGAACAGCAACAATAATCCCTACTTCTGCATTAATAATGCAACATATTGATAATCTGTTATTTTAAGACTTAACATACTTAATTTGATAACAAATTAAGTATGTTAAATGCTATGATATTGGGAGTATAAATATGATATTTGATATCTGTTTTGGTAGTCAGCCTGTAGTTGGTGTCTTAATAGAGATGCTGCTCGTAGCTTTCCAGATGTACAGTAGTTTCAAGACCACATTCCTTTAATAAGAGAGATAGATGGTGCTTCTTTATTTTCTACACCGTGACCACCCATGTTTATTTGAGACCTGATATATATCCACTTTGGTACTCTGGTTCCTGTTACTGCTCCATGCCTGGTCTCAAGAGATATTCTTTTCATTAAATACACCAAACTCTGCTCTTAACACAAAAACCATCATGAAGCCTGAAATCGTTCTGACTGAACCCCTGAACCGTGAATAACTTGCACAGCAGATGTGCAACAAGATGTGCGCTGTTGCAAATGCATTGATGGAATTCGTACTACAACTAGTTAACACCATACAGACGTTATGAAATGTATTACCAAATAAAAATGAGTATACTTTAAGGATAACCATTTTGAAAGAGGACACTTCCTGTTTTTAACCACAAACTTCCTGAAATGCAATATAGGCCCCTTTATAGTCAGTTACTGTTAAACAAATATCTGAAGCTGTTCATGGTAGACATCTGTCCAGCTCATAGAACATGCAATTGAATTACAACTAATATTTTTTGGGGGAAAATATTCCAGAACTTTACTTTTCTCCCTCTGGCCTTCTCCCCATTTCCTTCCACCATCAAATTAAGAAACATTACAAGTGTTAGGACTGTGCAATATGAGGAAATTATTTAATACAATTGCTTAACCCACATTTTAACCCACATTTTCTGGACACTTTTCTTTCTTTACTTTTATGCAATCTCCCCTTAACTCCCTATTAGCTTTAGCATCTCAGCCAGTAAAGGTAGAGATGAGGTGTGGGGATTAATGGCAGTTAAAGCCAAATATATTATCAACATGCAGAGTGTGAATGTTCGTTGTGAAGATGCAAATGCAAAAAAAATTTATATTTTGTTTATTGCAGTTATCCATTGTTTTTGATTCTCTGTTTTCTCTTGTTTATTAGTTTTGTTTATTAATTAATGTTAAAATGCTTTGCCAACCCTTTTTAATCTTAACTGTAAATAGAACCAGAATAGAATAGAATAGAAATACCATTTATTATCCCTCAGTGGGGAAATTTAAATTATAATTATTAGTAGTAGTAGTAGTAGTATTTATGTATTTATTTTCATCACTAGTCTCCATACTGGTGTTTTTTTAGAAACTGTATGAGTAATTTGTGAGGTAGGGAGAGTTTTTATGCTCCCCAAAGAGCATAACCTTGCACCAGTGGAAGCTACCATAAGAGCACTAAAAGAGCGCTGTGGATGGGTGCTGCTGTAAATCCTGCAATAAAGAGAAAGGATAGGAGACAGTTTTAACCAGCTAACAGCCTACACATAGGGATTAAGGGTTACAGCAAGACAGTGAGAGAAGTAGGAGGTGACGAACAGGGGTACCATGTGTGTGATGGGCAAGCACCTTGATAAAAATGGAGGCTGGGGAGGAAATGGGTCGGGGAAAAAAGGGATAACAACTGAGAGAAAATGTCAGTCTTCTGCTAAGGTCAAATTCTATAGGAAGGTGGAAGAAACCTTCACTAAAACACAAACATGGCCTCCAAAGGAAAGAGATGTACTGTTCCCCTGAACATCTTCAATAGTTTCCTTTTTAGGTGAGACTAATTCTTAAGATCTAAATTCTAAAAAACTGAAAAACAGTTTTTTTATCTGAGCTCTAGTTGATTCAAGACAAGAGGGTTGCAACACAGATCAGAATTTGGATTATAGCACATGCATTATGATGGATCCCACACACTAAAACTAGTGTCTCTGATAGACTGGCAAATCAAATGATGAATGGGCTTGTTGAAGAGTAAAACAAGAAAAGTCATTAGCTCGATGGATGAAGATGATAATACCTGAAGACAGAATTTTCAATAATTAAATGAACCCATGGGAAAATGATGCCTCTTGATAGAGTGTATAGATGGGCCTGTGGCTGCATTAATGGATAAAGGCCACTACTTCAGGGCAGGTCACAAGGTAGAGAAGGGTTATCTGCTGCTGTCATTAAAAATAAGATAACTAACCCATTTGTGAGACAACGATGACGTGTCACAGCCATTGCAATGGATCCAGAAAGCATCTTATATTGCCATGTAAACCCATATTAATCTCTTGAACATTTTGACATTTTGTCACATTACAAGCACAAAATTCAGTGAATATGGTTGAGATTATAAGTGATGGAACAACAAAAAGTAGTGAATGAGTGTTTATAATTTCCCTCAACTCTGATACCCCTAAATGAATTGCAGTACTGTGGATCACCTCCAGACGTCACCTGCATAAACAGAGCATATATGTGTGTTATATAATCTCAGAATAATTCCAGCTGTTCTTTGAAGGTATCAGAAGTTTGTCAGAGAACATTAGTAAATAAACAACACCATGAAGACCGAATCACACCAGACAGGTTAGGTGTAAAGTTGTAAAGAGATTTAAAGCAGTTTTGGATAGTAACAGAATAGTAACAGAATATGAATAATTAAGAGAGGGAATGTGAGAGCAGTACACAGCATCAATGTAAGCAAAACTGAAACAACTGACACAAACATGTTCACAAGAAAAGAATCATCCATGTCAAGAAGGCAGTTTGGTGAAGCATAGAGGGACATTTAAAATATTAAACAAATAGCTCTCATAAAGATGGAGAAGAGTGAGCAAAGAGTATCACAGTCAGAGCTGAAAATCCCAAATGATGGCTAAGGACAAATTTACCAAAAAAGAAGAAAGGAATCCTACAAACCCATCCATCCATCCATCCATCCACCCATACATACATACATCCATCCATACATCCATTTCATATTTACACACACAGACACACTAACAGGGTAAAGCACGGTTACAAAAAGGTGCTGAGGTTAGGCTGATAAAACCCTCATCTTCAGGTCATGCTCCTCTTTATTGCTCTTATATCTTGCTTTGTTCCTTTTTCATGTTCAATCTGTACCCATCAATACACCGCCCTCTGCTGCTCCGTTCACAATCAAATTACTCTGTTGGAGTAGATGGAGGGCAGACAATTCATTTAGCTTCAACTTACATGCAAAAAAATGTCAAGTCGGACAGCCAAACCTTAGTCTCCAGGTTCTGCATCATGCACTGGTCGAGACCCCTCAATTGTGATGAGGTTGCTAGGTGCCACTGGAGGTACAATATGATTAATAAGCCTCTTTGGTTTAATAAAGAGGGCTGTGAGGAGGAGGAAGTGCACTCATTTGCATCGGTTTCAATAGAGGTCTAATTGTGTAATATGGCATAAATCCACATTTGGAGGTTTTCACAAACCAAAGAAAATTTTGAAAACCTTTTCATGGTTTAGCTTTATTGATCGTTTTCAATCATACATGCCTTTTATAAGAAAAGCCCAGCAGAGACTACATGTTCTAAGGAAACTGAAACAAGCATCACTTCTTATCAGAGTCCTCACATTCTTCCAATCTGTGGTTGAGTGTGCTGACAAACTGCATCTCAGCATGGTACTCCGTACTACAACAAGGCAGAAAAAGGGCCCTGCAGAGGATAGTAAGGGGAGCTAAGATGGTCACTGGAATGCTTCTAACTTCTTAGAAAGAATCTTTTTCAGAGTTGCTGCAGGAACAGGACTCTGAACATTGTCAGAAACTCCTCACATCCGCTCTTAATGAAATGTCTGAATTGCTGCCATCAGCAAATATGAAAAACAAAACCACCAGTCTGCTACACAATGTTTGCCTCAAATGGTTACAATTCTGATCTGCTGCTATATCATTGCACTCATTTTATCTGTTTATCATTATTTTCTTTGTGTTTTTCATTAGCTACCTATTTTGTGACATTTTACACAGTTATAGATCCCAGAGAAATTTTATTATTGTGTTGTATTTAGGAACAAACTGAAATCTGAATTTAGTCTTGCTGAGTAAGTTTATTAAATTAAATATGCAATCTAGAGGTACCAGTGGTATTGTTTTCCAGCATAAATCATAGGTGAAGTTTTTAGCTTTAGGTTTTCTCTTCGTAGAAACTTAGTTTAAGTGCAGTTTAGTGCAAACTAAAATAAGTATTTAACCCAGAAATATATTTATTAGTTTTCTTGATAAGAATAAGAGGATCAGCAGCATCCCTGCAACTGCTTTTTTTTGGTCAACATAATTTGCCTTCTAGATCCTCTTAACTCACTTCCTGTTTTCCTACAGAAACATTGATGATTATTATCTAAGTTAGTACAGGTGCTGGCCAAACTATATGATACAACATTTGATCTACAGCTGAGCTAGGCCACTGATTATTTTGAACATACTGAAATTTTGGCATGATGGTCACAACTCCCAACTCAAATATTTATATATATACTTGACAGACCTGCTACTGTTGCAGAACCCTCACAGGTCCTACTGGGATGTTGCTGCAATTAACCAATAATACATTTATTCAGTGTCATGCTCTGCTGACCCACAGCCTGTTTTGAACTGGCAACCTGTCCTTGTTAAACCCCGCCTCTCACCCAATGGCCGCTGAGTATAGACCCTGCGACCATCCAAGCATAAGCAGGTACAGAGAATGGATGGATGGATGGATGGATGGATGGATGGATGGACGGGTGGATGGATGCTATGCTGTACAGCAAGCTTTTTATATTCAAAGTATAGAAATATAAAGAAAAGAAAAGACTTAAATAAGTTTTTTTCTAAGGTATAAAGATTTTGACTGACTAACAGACAGTGTTGCATTGTTTAAAAACAGGTTATTATAGCTCATTAGAGTTCAGTCTGCACAAAGCTTGTAAGCTTGGTGAATTGGGTTTGATTTGCCCGATAAAATAGCAACTAAAATACTGATTGTTTTCCTAAATAAATAATGCTAATAATAGCTAATGGTTCTCTTCCTGCATCTGGTAGTTATTCATCAGGGTATTCTTGGTCTTATCTAACTCTTGAAAAGAAAGGGAAAATCAAAGCATATTTTTCTATGTCAAAATATTTTTGTAAACCTTCTTTTCCAGTCACAACAAATCAGTCAACAGAGCCAGCAGACTTCTGGGTAGGAACCACGTTTACATACTTACTCATTCTCTGGGAGAAAACCACTATAGCCTGATTAAAATGGAAAGGATTATGTCAAACCAAGTGCTCAAATCAATTGTTTGTACAAAACCCAGAGAAATTACAGTATGTTGAGGGCATGTCGGAGCTGTCTGACACAAGCCCATCATTCAGCACGCATCACTGGATATTTTCTATAATCTAACCATTCATTAGTCATTCTCTCTTTCTCTAAACTCCACTGTGTTTGCTTCTTTCATGAGATTCCTGTCAGCTTCTCTCCCATGTGCGTCAGTTATGCTACAGAGTAATGGATATCTGCCCATGCTACTGTACAGGAATACGTTTGTAGAAATGGTCATGAGCGACTGATGAAGACGATGACTCAGTAATGTGAGAATGTCACCACAGTCTGAGAGCTGCGACTAGTCTCAATCGCCCTACTGAGACTGTAGCTTTCTCAGCACACTTTAATATTGCTGCTATAGGTTGTTTTTTCTTGTTATTTTGTCCTGTCTGAGGCCCACTTCAAGCGTCTCATATGTGAGGAAGAGGATATAGATGGTACTGTGCTCCTTCACAATATAAAATCTGGCTGAAATCCAAAGTGTCTCCAAGCTACCAGCAAATCAGAGTTGGTGCTGCTTCAGCACGGACTCTGCTGATAGTGTAGCTGAAGCTCTCTAGCTAAATAAGACAAGAAATTGCGCTACTTATTGGTGTAATTGCAAAATTAGCAGGATAGTTTCAGGAACACAGCCAAGTAAATAAACTACTAAGACAGAGGATTTGATTGTTATAGTAGACCACTGATCATCATCTGGACCCTGGCCAGTTAAAATATGAAATAAAAAGTGGTTAGTAGTCAGGCTATTCGTGGTATTCAGAGAAACCCTAAATGAATAAAACATTTACATCTTTTATGAAAAATAGAATAAAAATAATCATTGGGTTGTCTGTCTATAACACTTAAATCTAAAGCTAAATTGTCAAAACTTCAACACAACTTTGTGTTCTAACAGAATTATGATCACAATTGCACAGTATAACTGGTTTTGGAATTGATAAGGTAGGCTAGCATTTAGCTTCTTAAAGGTTCAATCATTTCTGATAAAAAAGAGTGGTCAAATATCCAGTCGGAATTATGCAAGAACCCCATCGATGGCTACAAAAATTGTGTGGGTTTTGATTAAATATTTGTGGTGGAAAAATGTATAATTAATTTGGAGAAAAATCCAAATTATTTTTGAAATTCTTGTTCTTTCAGGCCTAAGGTTGCTAGCCATTTTTAGTTTAGCAGTTGGAAATGGTACACTCATCTGTACCCAGGGTTTCAGTAGACATGGACTAACTGTTATATGCATACACTGGGAATTAATAACAATTCAGAGGAATCAGATATGACCTAGATTTGAAATAGTTAGGCAACTCACAGAGTTAGCTTAAAAGTGAAACAATGCTAAAAACCATAGCTTATGATGCATCTCTGTTTAATGAATCTTGTTTGATAAGAACTGATCTCCCGAAATAAGGACATACTGTAAGAAAATTATAGGTGCAAGGATAAGCTATTACATTTAAATGAAAAGGCCTATTCTGTGTTTCGCATTTTAGATTTTCCTATTCACCATTTGTGATGAATGTCTTTTTGATCCTCTTATTATATTGCCAGTCAAAACAGAATAAACAGAAAATCATAGATCACTTTAAAAAGTAAAAGAGCCCCAGTGAATGCCATCTGTGTGTGACAAAAGAAACCGAAATGGGCAAAAAAGAACAGAAACATGGATATATAAAAGACTTGCACTGTCCGCTTAGAAAAAATTCAGGCCCTTCAGCCAATTTTGCTGGTGACCTTTGTTGCAAGCTTTTACTTGCATTGGTCGTGGCCAGAAAATAGATAAATCCTCTAATGTTTGTAAAGCGTTGTATTTTTAACTGCTTGCACTCTAAAAAACACCAAGTTTCCATTTCAGGTAATTACTGGACAGATATTTTTAAGAGCTAGTGTCAGGCGCCTTTGGAGAATAATCAATTAACTATGGGAATCAGCTGCATCTATGAAGTTGTATTCATACAAAATATAAAAACAAACAACTGTCCAAGTGAATTTAAACGTAGATAAAATGCCCTGCCATCACAGTTCATGCATTTTAAATCAACTATAAAAACGTGCTGACATAATTCCAAATATCACACGTACGCTGCCTGCCTTACAGATAGCTCGCACAGAGCTGCTTCAATGAAGTTCTGCTAAAATTGATTCCATTTATATCAATGACTCATTCCATTGAAAAGCAAATTTCTCTGCCTTTCAAACAAACAATCAGGTCTGCAGATTACTGTCACATTCACACACGAGAACTGAAAAACGTGCAAAAGGAAACTTTGCTCGGCTGTCATGGCAGCACTTCTCAGGTGTTTTAAAATAATGCTCCTAACATTTACTGATCTAATTCTTTCATTTTTAGATTTACTGTCTGCTAAGGATGAATAAGTTATTAAACTGGTGCATTTTATTTGCACTTTGTTAAATGTATTTTGTGGGGGCTTAAAAAGTCATTTTCTCACCAACCAATTCTCCTTTCACATTTATCACAGACCATGACAAATCCCCCACACATCTATTTATTCAGAGTTAGAATAGGAACAATTAGATTAAAGTCTGTATTTGTCTGTATAACAGATTAGTTTGTATTGCAGCTAATCGGGCAGTAAATGTTTTGCATTTGCAGACTGCCGTATCACTTAAGCACAAAGTTAAACCATTTGAAAGGGGAAATAAATAAGAAGGGACACAGACATGTTAAATAGGTCAGCATAAGTTTTCTTTCAACGTAAGGGCCTGCAAAGGAGTTGATGAATAATAGACAACAGAATGGCTGGGCATGTGCATGTTGATTTGATCTAATGTTCAAGGCTGGGAAGAAGAAAATCGCACAGTCTTTCTGAGCTGTGTGGCCGGGGAACAGAGGAAGATGAGGAAGCGTTTTTTTGGGAGTGCTGCTGTTTTCTTTCTCAACAGGTGCATTCCCTCGTCTCCAGGCTGTGGAGAAACAAACGCTTGTACCTCAAAAGAAGAGGAGCTTTCCTAAATGTTATCTATTTAAGATGTGTTGAAAAATCTCATAAATAAATTCAAGCAAGATAGACAAACGTGCTTGACATCTACTATGCCCATTCTATTTTCCTAGGTAGGAGAGCCAATACAGGGGTATTATGGAGTTCATAATACACTTGACTTTTTTCATATTTTGTCACAGTACAGCTTCAAGTATCTTTTTGGGTACTTTCCAACCAGCTTTGCACATCCAGAGATGTGATTTATTTCCCAGTCTATGCAAAATAGTTCTAACTCAGTCAGACTAGAAGGAGAGCATCTATTAACATCAGTTTTTAAGTCTTGGCACAGATTCCCAATTGGATTTGGGTCTGTCCTTTGATTTGGCCATTCTAAAAAATGAATAGGCCTATACTTTGATCTTAACAATTCCATTGTTGCTCTGGCTGTGTGTTACGGTTGTTGTCCTGTTGTAAAGGTGACCTTCTGTCCCAAATGCAAGAAGGACAAGAAGGAATTTAAAAGTAATTTTAGAATGAACACCAAATTCTCCTTTTCTCATTTTAAGCCCTTTAATGATCAAGATCTATCAAACATCAGATACCTGATCGTTCAACATTTTTCTAACATAGCACTTTGTTCTCAGACTGCAGGTTTACTGGTGGTTCCTAGAGTCTCTAAAAGTAGAATGGGAATGGGAGGCAGAACCTTTATTCAGTCATCTCCTGTGGAACCAGCTCCTAGTTTTTGGATTCATGAGCCAGACAATCTGTCTACTTTTCAGACTAGGCTTAAAAATGTCCTTTTTGATAACACTTATAGTTAGAGAGGCTTAGGTTATCCTGAACTAACTCTGTAGTTATGCTGCTATAGGTCTAGGGTGCTGGAAGACATAATGACAATTTTCTCTCACTCTGCTGCATTGTCCTACTACTCCCCAGTTTTGCATTGTTTGCTGTTATTTCAGCTTTTAACTCTATGTTCTCTATTTGTTTTTTCTCTTCCTAGAAGCTACATCTGGCCTGGCTCTGTGTTTAGCTGTGACACCTTCACAGGTGTCACACAGGTAGCTGTGACACCTGTGAAGGTGTCACCTTAGGTGTGTGAATGAGTGTGTGCATGGTTTTTGTGTGTTGCCCTTCGATGGACTGGTGACCTATACAGGGTGTACCCCGCCTTCCGCCCATAGACTGCTGGAGATAGGCACCAGGTTCCCCGCGACCCACTATGGAAGCAGCGGTATAGAAAATGACTGCTGCCAAAAACTCTTTCTATAGATGATACACTAGGCACTGTCTTTCAGGGTTCAACTGTGTCTCTCTCCTAGACAAAGCTATTGGCTGAGCTACTACTGTGCCTAACTATACAGTGCCTTGCGAAAGTACTCGACCCCCTGGAACTTGGTAACCTCTTGCCACATTTCAGGCTTCAAACATAAAGATATAAAATTCAATTTTTTTATGAAGAATCAACAACAAGTGGGACACAATCGTGAAGTGGAATGCAATTTATTGGATGTGTCATATGGAAGCAAATCGTTACCATATTTAAAATGAAAAAGCATTTTCAGAAATGCTTTTTCATTTTAAGAATGTGGCTGCATTGTTTGACTCATAAATGAAATTAGTTATCAATAATCCTATTTGCATTTTAATTTTCTTCTTCAAGACTGCTCATTCTTTCACTTAATTAAAATGAAAAAGAAAAAGACATTTGAGATTTATTTTTCAAAATGTACCCCAGCAAATAGATACCAAAATTCAATTTGAAATGTAAAATTTGAAAATGAAAAAGCATTTCCAGAAATGCTTTTTCATTTTAAGAATGTGGCTGCGTTATTTGACCCATAAATAAAATTAGTAATCAATCATTCTATTTGCATTTTCTTCTTCATGACTGCACATTTTATGCCATAATCGAAAAGAAAACAAAGCAGACATTGCTTTTTCGTTTTTGTGGTCCGCAAAGTACTGCCCAGAACTCGAAAACAAAAAAGCATTCAGAGCTGCGGGCGCAGAAGAGTGACGTCAGCAGCCGATCTTCCTCAGCTCCCTGCTGACCGAGCTACCCATCATGTTCGGTAGGAGGCGCTGTGCAAGTCTGCATTGCATTACATTGCAAACGTGCTGAGAAATTGATTGAATTGCAGCAGGGTCGAGCTCAATTTGTGGCAGTGGCAGGCAGAACTGGTAGTTCCGGTGGCAGCCTTATGGCCTGGGACATCCAGCGTGTTTTTAAGCATTTATTTATATTTTTCTGTGAGTGACAATTCAGAATAGCTGCTCGTGCTCTATAATAAACCGGCTGTTTGTGCAATAAATCTTCGTCATCCTTTCAACACGTCACACATAGTGCTATTTATTTTCCATGTCAAGTAAATACAATCACCTTATGTTATGGTCTAAAGCTGTTTACTAAATAATAATCAATAATGAAATCATTATGTAAAGGTAACAGGCTATAACAATGATGACAACCCATTTGCGGCAACCGCATTGGCAAGCTTTTACGGCCGGTCTGGCACCTTCTGGCATCCTCGCGGAATCCCGTGCCACCCTGCGGCAGGCTGTGGCAGTTCCGGTGGCAGCTTCGGTGGCAGGCTGTGGCGGAACTGCCACAGCCTGCCACCGAAACTACCAGTTCTGCCTGCCACTGCCACAAATTGAGCTCGGCCCTGCTGCAATTCAATCAATTCCTCGGCACTTTTGCAATGTAATGCAATGCAGACGTGCACAGCGCCCCCGACCGAACAAGATGGGTAGCTCGGTCAGCAGGGAGCTGAGGAAGAGCGGCTGCTGACGTCACTCTGCTGCGCCCGCAGCTCTGAATGCTTTTTCGTTTTCGAGTTCTGGGCAGTACTTTGTGGGCAGACCACGAAAACGAAAAAGCAATGTCTGCTTTGTTTTCTTTTTGATTATGGCATAAAATGTGCAGTCGTGAAGAAGAAAATGCAAATAGGATGATTGATTACTAATTTTATTTATGGGTCAAATAACGCAGCCACATTCTTAAAATGAAAAAGTATTTCTGGAAATGCTTTTTCATTTTCAAATTTTACATTTCAAATTGAATTTTGGTATCTATTTGCTGGGGTACATTTTGAAAAATAAATCTCAAATGTCTTATTCTTTTTCATTTTCATTTAGTGAAAGAATGAGCAGTCTTGAAGAAGAAAATTAAAATGCAAATAGGATTATTGATAACTAATTTCATTTATGAGTCAAACAATGCAGCCACATTTTTAATTTAAAAAGCATTTCTGGAAATGCTTTTTCATTTTAAATATGGTAACGATTTGCTTCCATAGTGTCAAACGTTTTTAACAAATAAAAAACTGAAAAGTGGGGCGTGCTATATTATTCGGCCCCCTTGCGTTAATACTTTGTAGCGCCACCCTTTGCTGCAATTACAGCTGCAGGTTGCTTGGGGTTTGTCTCTATCAGTTTTGCACATCGAGAGACTGAAATTCTTGCCAATTCTTCCTTGCAAAACAGCTCGAGCTCAGTGAGGTTGGATGGAGAGCTTTTGTGAACAGCAGTCTTCAGCTATTTCCACAGGTCTGGACTTTGACTTGGCCATTCCAACACCTGGATACGTTTATTTGTGAACCATTCCATTGTAGATTTGGCTTTATGTTTTGGATCATTGTCTTGTTGGAAGATAAATCTCCGTCCCAGTCTCAGGTCTCTTGCAGACTCCAACAGGTTTTCTTCCAGAATGGTCCTGTATTTGGCCCCATCCATCTTCCCATCAATTTTGACCATCTTCCCTGTCCCTGCTGACGAAAAGCAGGCCCAAACCATAATGCTGCCACCACCATGTTTTACAGTGGGGATGGTGTGTTCAGGGTGATGAGCTGTGTTGCTTTTACGCCAAACATATCATTTTGTATTGTGGCCAAACAGTTCGATTTTGGTTTCATCTGACCAGAGCACCTTCTTCCACATGTTTGGTGTGTCTCCCAGGTGGCTTGTGGCAAACCTTAAACAAGACTTTTTATGGATATCTTTGAGAAATGGCTTTCTTCTTGCCACTCTTCCATAAAGGCCAGATTTGTGCAGTGTACGACTGATTGTTGTCCTATGGACAGACTCTCCCACCTCAGCTGTAGATCTCTGCAGTTCATCCAGAGTGATCATGGGCCTCTTGGCTGAATCTCTGATCAGTCTTCTCCTTGTTCGAGATGAAAGTTTAGAGGGACGTCCAGGTCTTGGTAGATTTGCAGTGGTCTGATACTCCTTCCATTTCAATATGATTGCTTGCACAGTGCTCCTTGGGATGTTTAAAGCTTGGGAAATCTTTTTGTATTGAAATCCGACTTTAAACGTCTCCACAACAGTATCTCGGACCTGCCTGGTGTGTTCCTTGGTCTTCATGATGCTCTCTGCGCTTTGAACAGAACCCTGAGACTATCACAGAGCAGGTGCATTTATACGGAGACTTGATTACACACAGGTGGATTCTATTTATCATCATCAGTCATTTGGGACAACATTGGATCATTCAGAGATCCTCACTGAACTTCTGGAGTGAGTTTGCTGCACTGAAAGTAAAGGGGCTGAATAATATTGCACGCCCCACTTTACAGTTTTTTATTTGTTAAAAAAGTCCAATAAATTTCATTCCACTTCACGATTGTGTCCCACTTGTTGTTGATTCTTCATAAAAAATTAGAATTTTATATCTTTATGTTTGAAGCCTGAAATGTCAGAAGAGGTTGACCAGTTCAAGGTGGCCGAGTACTTTCGCAAGGCACTACAGGTCCTTCTCAAAATATTAGCATATTGTGATAAAGTTCATTATTTTCCATAATGTCATGATTAAAATTTAGCATTCATATATTTTAGATTCATTGCACACTAACTGAAATATTTCAGGTCCTTTATTGTCTTAATACGGATGATTTTGGCATACAGCTCATGAAAACCCAAAATTCCTATCTCACAAAATTAGCATATTTCATCCAACCAATAAAAGAAAAGTGTTTTTAATACAAAAAACGTCAACCTTCAAATAATCATGTACAGTCATGCACTCAATACTTGGTCGGGAATCCTTTTGTAGAAATGACTGGTTCAATGCGGCGTGGCATGGAGGCAATCAGCCTGTGGCACTGCTGAGGTCTTATGGAGGCCCAGGATGCTTCGATAGCGGCCTTTAGCTCATCCAGAGTGTTGGGTCTTGAGTCTCTCAACGTTCTCTTCACAATATCCCACAGATTCTCTATGGGGTTCAGGTCAGGAGAGTTGGCAGGCCAATTGAGCACAGTGATACCATGGTCAGTAAACCATTTACCAGTGGTTTTGGCACTGTGAGCAGGTGCCAGGTCGTGCTGAAAAATGAAATCTTCATCTCCATAAAGCTTTTCAGCAGATGGAAGCATAAAGTGCTCCAAAATCTCCTGATAGCTAGCTGCATTGACCCTGCCCTTGATAAAACACAGTGGACCAACACCAGCAGCTGACACGGCACCCCAGACCATCACTGACTGTGGGTACTTGACACTGGACTTCTGGCATTTTGGCATTTCCTTCTCCCCAGTCTTCCTCCAGACTCTGGCACCTTGATTTCCGAATGACATGCAGAATTTGCTTTCATCCGAAAAAAGTACTTTGGACCACTGAGCAACAGTCCAGTGCTGCTTCTCTGTAGCCCAGGTCAGGCGCTTCTGGGGAATGCAGCACCTGTAGCCCATTTCCTGCACACGCCTGTGCACGGTGGCTCTGGATGTTTCTACTCCAGACTCAGTCCACTGCTTCCGCAGGTCCCCCAAGGTCTGGAATCGGCCCTTCTCCACAATCTTCCTCAGGGTCCGGTCACCTCTTCTCATTGTGCAGAGTTTTCTGCCACACTTTTTCCCTTCCCACAGACTTCCCACTGAGGTGCCTTGATACAGCACTCTGGGAACAGCCTATTCGTTCAGAAATGTCTTTCTGTGTCTTACCCTCTTGCTTGAGGGTGTCAATAGTGGCCTTCTGGACAGCAGTCAGGTCGGCAGTCTTACCCATGATTGGGGTTTTGAGTGATGAACCAGGCTGGGAGTTTTAAAGGCCTCAGGAATCTTTTGCAGGTGTTTAGAGTTAACTCGTTGATTCAGATGATTAGGTTCATAGCTCGTTTAGAGACCCTTTTAATGATATGCTAATTTTGTGAGATAGGAATTTTGGGTTTTCATGAGCTGTATGCCAAAATCATCTGTATTAAGACAATCAAATACCTGAAATATTTCAGTTAGTGTGCAATGAATCTAAAATATATGAATGTTAAATTTTCATCATGACATTATGGAAAATAATGAACTTTATCACAATATGCTAATATTTTGAGAAGGACCTGTATATGTGCTCTCTTTGAAAACTGTCTCAGAGCTTATCTGCTTAGCTGTGTTTCTCTTCTTTTGACTACAATACTAGTCAATTAACTTCGAATCAACTGAATTCAACTAAATGTTCTTTTTTTGTAAAGTGCCCTGAGATGACATTTGTTGTGAATTGGCGTGTTATAAATTAATTGAATTGAACTGAATCTTCTTGAAAATGAAAGCAAATTTTGCAAAAGCTTTTGAAGACATTTTCTCTCCGGCTTCAGAGTCATGTTTGCAAATGCTGTTTGCTGAAAATGTATTTTTTCTACTCTTGATATAAAAATACCTTAAAAATATATATATTACAACAAAGTCAGGCAGTGAGGCAACAAAATTACCAGGCTGACACTTTTCATGCTTTTTTTCCCTCATCATTTTTGGTAAGAATCTTTGGCCCTCAATCACTGTCATGCTGAATTGTTTTTTTAGCTAATTTTCTGAAAACTAGGAGGTGACTTTTCATGGCCAGTATTTTTAACACATTCGCAGGCATTTATCAGCAAATGCTATGTCCTTTTAACTTCCAATATGCATTCAATGAGAGGCTATGCTTAAAACTGTATTTTTACAGCATTGCCTTGAAGTGAAAGAACCTTTTCCTGCCTAACATAACAATAATTTTTATTCTAAATGATTAGAAATTGCTTCAAAATTACTGTTAAATAAAATGTCTTTGTCCGACATCAAGACAGTTATGCTGATGATCATGATTCAAGTTAAAAATGTCCCATCAATGAACATCTAACAAACTGCTCTACGGGTTTTATGATCCAGTTGAGGTTATTTTACTCCTTTTCTGTTCAGTTTCATAGAAGGTGACGTTGTGCAATGTCTTTTGCTATGTATGAGCTGTCATATAAACACCATGGAGCAACACCAGTGCCAAGCGTGAAGCTCATCACGGGCTGTTTCTCAAAGCTACTTTGCACATACAGGGTGTTGTCTGTGCCGTTATTTTAGGAGAACAGCCAATGCTGCTCTAATTAGTGGCACTATGGCTTCCTCCATATCTTCTGATAACTGATCTAGCTATTTCTCAATTACTCTTCATGAAAATTCTAACTTCTAAGATATTTTTTACGTTTTGCTCAACATCCCAACCTTATTGGAACTGGGGTTGTAAAACTCTGTAGTAAAACTTGCTTTTCTTTGCACAGATAGATTTATTGACAGCAATCTCCAAATTTCACAGTGCAGTCATCATGTCTTGCTTTCTTCTTAGCTAAAGCATAATGACCACAGACCGGAAAAATCAACAACCTCAGCTGTATACTGTGAAATTAACACATAAACCCACACAGTTAAGTTAAATGAGCATTCAGCTGAATACCAGTGTGCAAATGGAGGAAATTTTATTGAAAAGACTAAGGATTAGAAATGTACTTTAGAAGTGAGCACAGAGAATTCTTTGTGGACAAGCCTGTAATTAAAGGAAAGGACCTTAATTTACAGAATTATCAATTACTCTAGCAGAAAAATAAGTTTTAACACCCACGATTCTAGAAAGGTAGAGGGAAAGAGGAACCGTAAGCCCTGATGGGAAGAATGTCCTCATTAGAACGGGGACAGTGGAGGGAGAGATACCTTACATGTGTGTAAGTGTGCTGTGTTTTTTCTGAGCTGACACTGATGGGAGGGGAGGTGAAAGCAAGAGAGGGACGGTTACTGTTGGAGGGAAGAAGGAGATCAACATGTTGAGACAGAGCCCTGGAGACAGCCACCACAGAAGAAGAGAATTATGGGAGTGCAAATTAAATTACACCGGAAGGGACATTCAGGTCTGGACCTGCAGGAAACACTGTGTAAGGGGATCTGTGTGTGTGTATGTTCCCACAAGTGTAAAGGCACATTAAAGAGATTTAATGTTAATACATTTGAAACTCAACGGGAAAACTTGAATAAAGTGAGATTAGTGTATTTCATGTTTTCAATAACAAATAGAGATTAGTAAGCTTAGCAGAGTGCTGGTTATAGGTTTAAACAGAGTCTATCTGTGTGCGAGTTAATCTCAATAGAAATTCAGTTGTTCTGTGGAAGAAGACTAAGACACAGCAAACAGCACTGGGATAAAATTGTGGAGATCTCCCAAAGAGGAGACGTCGACCATACCATATATACATGTTTTATACAGAGGACGACATTAAACAAAATCGCAATGACTGGATAGAAAAAGGGGAGGGGAGTTCAGTCAGTGGATAAGACTGAAGAACCCCCTTCATGGACACAAAACATTGCTTCACCTCTGCCCCAGGTTGATCTGGTCAGTTTTGATCAGCTGTTTAGACACTTATCATTATACAGATAACTTGTTGTCGTGCGAGGCTCAGAACTAGCATCAGAGTAAGCACCTATCAATCTGGGTCAGATTTCTGAGGCATGCAATGTGCTGCTGTCTTGGCCTCTAAACAAGTATTAACCTCACTGCAGGTCTTCACCCCTGCTTCTCTTCAGCCAGGACTAGAAAGCAAGTTGAAACTGATGAGAAGATGCATGTAGCTAAATAAAACCCTTCCTGTTAAATGTCATGCAATGTAATGCTCATGTTCGCTCTCCATCCAATCTGACTGAGTTTAAGCTATTTTGCTAAGAAGAATGGCAAAACTTCCAGATGTGCAAAGCTGAAAAAGAAATACTCCAAAACACCTGCAGCTGTAATTATAGCAAAATCCTGTTCTAAATATATTCACTAAATGATGCATAAAATTACACACGTCAACTATTTACTCATTGGGTTGCTACCAGGATGCCATAATTTCAAGAAAACACTGATTCTGTTGCTGAATATTGTATTGGTACAATAATAAATAATGTTGGCTTTAAAGACCACAACTCTTTCTAAAATCAGAAACTATAAAACCTCAGGTTTTGAATTTATTTTAAAAGAGCACAAATGATTTTCAAAGCAAGAAAAAATTTACTCCAAGTAAAATACAGAAACTGCTTTGAGAAAGATATAATTTGGGAGGGTAAATTTAAGTGTCAAGACAACGCTGAAAAATATATAGGTTTTACTTTCAGGGATAAAATTATAAAATTAAACACCTGAGTTCAAATAATATACAAAAATATTTAAATGAAGAACAGCTATACAGAAAAAAATGCTTTAATATTACAACTTTTTTTAGATTTTTTTTTGGTTGGTTTTCTTGCTGTTTTGCAACAAGAAAACAAAATACTGATCTCAGACTGTAAACAGTATAAGTAGGTTAAAAAAGTGTAACGTGGCTTTTAAATTGACTACATAAGTTTATACTTAAACCTACTCCTTTCTTAACATGCAAGAAGAAATCCAATATGTGAAAATAGGTGAAATATGAACCTTACTAATGTCTAAATACATAAATAATGATTATGTTGGTGATACAAACCACCCACATTCTTTTAGTCTCTCGGTCACTAAAAGTATACATTAGGTGTGGTCATCAAGGGCAGTTAAAGTCTAGTCAAGAGGCCAAAAAATATGAATGGTCTTTGAATGGATTGCACTTGAAATGTAATATTGTACCAAATGTTGCATCCAAAAAATCTTTTGCATTTGTTATACTGCACACATTACTATTGCAATGACAACTGCAATTCAACATATTGTGCAGCTATAGTGATTACTCAAGACGATTAGTTGGATTTTATTTAGAGATATAAGAGTAAAGGGGGGAAAATACAAATGCATTTTGCACTTTTCAGATTTTTTTAAAAGTCTAAAACTATTTAGCATTGTTCTTTCACTTTATGTGTTGTTTTATGTTGGTCCGTCACATTGAATTCCTACAACATACATTAAGGTTTATAGTTGTATTGTCACAAAATCTGAAAAATAATTCAAGGGGGAATGAATACTCCTGCAAGGCACTGTAAAACATTTTCATACATATGTGTTAAAGGCTCCAGGGACCATACAATGTGGCACAGATGACAGGCAGTCTGGTCAGCAGTAAAATGAGAATATGTGTATGTGTCTGCATACTTCAAAGCTTGTCACTAGTTGGACATTCGTGACCTGAGGGTACCTACTGCAGAAAGAGAGGCCAGCAGCCCGGGAACCAACTCAACAAACAAGCCTCTGGACAAATAGGCAGCAATGTTTGTGCATACTTCAAGTTACCACGCTTGACAGATAAAGGATTTTCAAGAGACAGTATTGGCCCTGGACATTTTTAATGACTTTGTCTTTAAAATATTTTAGTATTACTATTTTCTGCTTCATTGTGAATATAAAGGGTGATTAGATTGTGTATTTCAGTTTATCCCTGTTTCAGATTATTTCACATTTTCAATAATCAACAAAATCTTTCTAAAATTTCAAATGACAGCTTTCTAAAACGTTTGTGATCGTCTGGGTTTCAGACTTATCACTTCAAAGCTTTTTTTCTTATTCTCCCCAAAATGCAATCTTTCTTTTACAGCCACTATTAATACAGAATTTAAAAATATTCCTAGTTTCAGAGATTTGGTTGTTCACACTACACTATTAAACCTTGGATCAGTGGAAATTCTCCTCTTGGATAAAAAACCTTTTCGGGGATTATTGACGGAAGAAGCAATTTCAGAAATGCTGATTTAATTTGTTAGCTTTTGCATTTGGAGTCAATTGGGCACGTGGCAAAAATGTTGTGTTAAATTTTATATTTAGTATATCTTAAACTGCTGCTTGAATATCATGTGAAAAAATGTATTTTAGAGATAGGTACTCTAGGTTGGTAGAGATTTGTTTTTAAAAGTTAGAAACATTATAATTATATAATTTTTATTTATCATTGTGAGTGCTTTTAATATCTGCTTTGACTTTTTTATAGAACAATAATTATGTCATGGAGTGACATTTTGGACTTTATGGTTTATTTTGTAATTTAGATTCTCCTTATGGCTCTTTGTTTATTTCTTAAGTTATTGTTTCTATGTTCCCCTCTAGTTTCTCTGTTTACTTTAGTTCATAGTTATTCTAGTTCTTTATTTCCTCCTCTGATTTATTCTCTTGCTTAGTTTGTGTTTTCTGTTTGTTTAGTCCTTTCACCCATCCTCAGCCTTTGTATTTGTTTCACCTGTTCCTTGTCACACCTGTTCCCTGTTTCTTTGATTACCTGCCTTTTGTTCCCTTCTCTGTGCTCTGTGTATATTAGTTGTTCTGTTTGCTTAGTTCCTTGCTGGTTCCTTTTCTATGTCTATGCTTCGTTTATGCTACGTTTACCATGACTATGTTTTGTTTATGCTTCGCTTTGTTCATGCTTCATTTTGCTACGTTTTGCCATAGTACCTGGAATGTGGAATAAACTATGATGCGGCTACCAAGCTCTTGTCTGCACTTTGGTCCGACCCAAGATCCTTTCTCGACATTAGGAACCAGCCAACTTAAGGACCAAGCAGACAAAGTCTCAGAGCTGAAGCTATGGGTTAAGCAGCAAGTGGAGACGCTAAGGACTATGTTCGGTGAGGAGGTGGAACTTTCGCCCTCACCTTTATTGCTGGAGGAGATGGAAGCGTGCTTCGGTGAGGCCGACTGGGCTGATGTGGATTTCGAGCCAGGTCGGAACCATTGTTCACCAGCACAATCCTCCTCCAAGCGACGTCGTTCTTGCCGCAAACGTTCCACGTCTGCAGCAGCTCCAGCCGAGCTGCCACCTGCCGCTGCAGAGTTTCCGGCTGGGTTTTCGTTCTGCCCTGGACGACGTCATCGTCGGCAGGCAGTCGCCACTGAGAAAGTACGGGTGGGCGCCTCTAACTTTTCCATGGAGTGTCCATCCGCCATGACCTCCTCGCGGCTGTCTTCCCCGGAGTTGGTGGGCGGTCACTCAGTGCCCTCTGCAGTTCTCCAGCCACCGGTGCAGCCTCCAGCCCCTAGTTGGATTGAAGCCGGGCTGGAGGGTTTGAATAGGAGACTTATGAAGAATCGTTGCTGTAAGTTCGTGCTCCATTTAATGGATCACCCAGAGGATTTGGACCAGGTGCACTCATTACTTCAGGCTGAGTTTCTTGCTGTGGGATGGCTTGACGCTCCAGCTCCACTCTCCGCTGGAGGTCCCTTCGATCCTCTTCTCGTGGCCGTTAAGGCAACCAAGCCTCTGGACTCACAGCATTTAGCCAAACCTCTGGACTCACAGCATTTAGCCAAACCTCTGGACTCACAGCATTTAGCCAAACCTCTGGGCTCACAGCATTTAGCCACGCCTCAGGACTCGCAGCATGCAGCCAAACCTACAGAGTCTACAGAGCCTCAGCCGGCCACCGCCGGGTCTACAGAGCCTCAGCCGGCCGCCGCCGGATCTACAGAGTCTCAGCCGGCCGCCGCCGCCGGATCTACAGAGCCTCAGCCGGCCGTCGCCGGATCTACAGAGCCTCAGCCGGCCGTCGCCGGATCTACAGAGCCTCGTCACGACACGGAGGAGCCCGTGGGCGGGCTGCCTCCACTTCCACACCATGCTTCGGTGGAGCCCATGGATGGGCTGTCTCCACGACCTGGTTCTGAGCACCTGCTCAGTTTCCTCTGGGGGGTGTTACTGGAGATATGGACTGACTCTTTGACTTTGCCTGACACACCAGAGCCTGACCCTTTGCCTGACACACCAGAGCCTGACCCTTTGCCTGACACACCAGAGCCTGACCCTTTGCCTGACGCACTAGAGCCTGACTTTTTGCCTGACGCACTAGAGCCTGACTCTTTGCCTGACGCACTAGAGCCTGACCCTTTGCCTGACACACTAGAGCCTGACTCTTTGCCTGATGCACTAGAGCCTGACTCTTTGCCTGACGCACTAGAGCCTGACCCTTTGCCTGACACACTAGAGCCTGACTCTTTGCCTGATGCACTGCAGCCTGACTATGTGATGACTGACTTTTTGATTGACCGTTCTCCTGACTACTCTAAGCCTGGGTCCGAACCAGACGCCAGGGCCAAGTCTTCAGGGTTTCTGTCTGGGTCCAAGTTGGACGCCAGCTTTAAGTCTCTGAGGATCTCGCCACGTCATACACTGCCTGACTCCTCGCTTCGTGGGTTTGCCTGGCATCTCCGCTGCCGGACTCCAGGCAGCCTGCATCCTCGCCGCAGAACTCCGGGGCGCCTGCATCCTCGCCGCAGACCTCCGAGGCGCCTGCATCCTCGCCGCAGACCTCCGAGGCACCTGCATCCTCGCCGCAGACCTCCGAGACGCTGCATCCTCGCCGCAGACCTCCGAGGCGCCTGCATCCTCGCCGCAGACCTCCGAGGCGCCTGCATCCTCGCCGCCGCTGCCGGCCTCCTAGACGCCTGCATCTCCGTCACTGCAGGTCTCCAGACCATCGACCACTTCGCTGGCTACTTCGTCGCTGCCGACCTCCGGATCATCAGCTACTTCGCCGTTGGCTTCGTCGTCGCAGGCCCCCTGATCATCGGCCTCCTGGATTTTGTTATGCGCCCCTGGAGATTATGGACTTTGGTTTTGTTTATTGGGAGTTATTTTGTTTTGGACTCTGGCCCTCCTCCCAAGGCCCCCCTCCGCCCACCCTGGTTGGGTTGTTTTGAACTTTTGTTTTAGTCTCCAAGTGGTCGTCTGGAATCCGACCTTGAGGAGGGGGTTATGTCATGGAGTGACATTTTGGACTTGATGGTTTATTTTGTAATTTAGATTCTCCTTATGGCTCTTTGTTTATTTATTAAGTTATTGTTTCTATGTTCCCCTCTAGTTTCTCTGTTTACTTTAGTTCATAGTTATTCTAGTTCTTTATTTCCTCCTCTGATTTATTCTCTTGCTTAGTTTGTGTTTTCTGTTTGTTTAGTCCTTTCACCCATCCTCAGCCTTTGTATTTGTTTCACCTGTTCCTTGTCACACCTGTTCCCTGTTTCTTTGATTACCTGCCTTTTGTTCCCCTCTCTGTGCTCTGTGTATATTAGTTGTTCTGTTTGCTTAGTTCCCCGCTGGTTCCTTTTCTATGTCTATGCTTTGTCTATGCTTCGTTTATGCTACTTTTACCATGACTATGTTTTGTTCATGCTTCGTTTTGCTACGTTTTGCCATAGTACCTGGAGTGTGGAATAAACTATGATGCGGCTACCGAGCTCTTGTCTGCACTTTGGTCCGACCCAAGATCCTTCCTCGACAAACTACAACTGAAAAATGTACAATAACCACCAATATCTGAGAGTCGAACAGATGCAGCTCTTATGACTGCGTTTACTCACATGGACAGCCTTGCCAGAGTATCAATATCCCTTCAAATGTTTCATATTTAGTTACTTTATAACCAGATAATTGCTTGATTGGAATTATATATGACAGCGGCCAAGACATTTATCCCCAGCTTTAGGTAACCGTATCCCATCGAGAATTGCTTAATCCATTATCCAAAAATAGAATAGCATAGCACAACTGCAAATGTACAAAACCATGGCCATTCACCTAAATGGGCAGACTGGGAAATAAGATCATTAATCAGAGAAGCAGCCAAGGGCCCAATGGTAACTCTGGAAGAGATGCATAGATCAACTGCTCAGGTGGAGGAAACTTTCAACAGGACAGCTGTTTGTTGGGCAATGTGCATGTCAGCAAATTGTAAGTTTTTGCTGACATGCAAATAACTGTGGAAAAACAGGTCAACAGGGACAGGGATGCTGGTCAGAGTTGATTTGGGTGGATGGATGTAGTAAAATACAGGGTAATCCTAGAAGGAAACCTGTCAGATGCTACAAAGGATTTGAGACTGTGGAAGAGGTTAACATTCCAATAGGAAAACAACGCTAAACTTACAGTCAGAGCTACAATATAATAGTTTAGCTCAAAGCCCAGATATTTTGTTAGAATGGATTTCAACCTGGAAAGACTCACATAATGGAGAAACAACAAGAAGACGGTTAAAGAGTTTATTAATGAAAGATTATTTCTCTGGCGCTCGGACCCCTGAGGAAGATGTGAATGCTGAGGATGAAATGAGTTTGAATAAACATCTTATGATTATGATTAGGTACGTCTTCCCCCTGGGATCCAATCTTGCTGGTGGTGTAGGCCTTGGTATGGAAAGAGTTGGGAGCCTATGGTGGAGAAGGGGTGGAGGAGGGTCGAAGCTCCTGGCTCTGATGCTGCTAACCCAGTAGATGATGGCAGAAGAGGTCACACTCTCCACAACAGACTTATAGAAGATATGCAGCATCTTACTGCAAACACCGAAGGTCCTGAACTTCCTCAAAAAGTATAGTCTGCTCTGTCCCTTCTTGTAGATGGCTTCACAGTTGCATCTCCACTCCAGTCTGTTGTCCAGGTGAACACCGAGGTAATTATACTCCTGCACCACCTCCTCTTTTCTCCCATGATGGAAATAGTTTTTCCCCTATTCCTGTTTCTCCTAAAATCTACAATCATCTCCTTTGTTTTATTCATGTTCAAGATGAGATGATTGTTTCCACACCATGCCACAAAGTGGTCCACCAGGTCCCTGTACACTCAGCTTCTTGTCCATCTCTGATCCACCCCACGACTGCAGAATCATCCGAGTATTTCTGCAGATGACAGGAGTCTGTCTTGTACTGGAAGTCTGAGGTGTACAGAGTGAAGAGCAATGGTGAGAGTACAGCCCCCTGTGGTGCTCCTCTCCTGCTAACTGGTTAACCTGGTTAGACAGACAACCCTTCAGTCTCACAAACTGTGGTCTGTTTTTCAGGTAGTCTTTGATCCAGGAGATTGTTGAGGCCTACACCTGAGTCTTCTGGAGTTTCTGACAAAGCAAATCAGGTTGGATTGTATTAAATGCACTGGAGAAATCAAAGAACATGATCCTCACAGTGCTGCTGGCTTTGTCCAGATGACAGTGGGTTTGTTGAAGCAGGTGTATGATGGCATCTTCAACTCCAACTCCACAGCGAAAAGCAAACTGAAGGAGGTCCTGATAGTTGTTTGCTTACTCAGGTGGGCCAACAGGAGTCTCTCTAGGACCTTCATGATGTGGGATGTCAGAGCAACAGGTCTATAGTCACTGAGGACTGATGGGTGAGTTTTATTTAGTTGCAGTAAAAGATGGTTGTACAAAGTATTAATTTAAGATAGGCTTAATACTAATGCATACCATTTTTTGAATCTGTACATTATGTTTCCTTTTTCTTCCACTTCATAATTATCCACCACTTTTTATTGGTCCATCTCATAAAAGCTCATTATGATATAGTGAAGAATATTTAAAAAGCTGAAAACCTCAAGGTGAATAAATACCCTGACAAGTCATTGGTAATTCCAGGTCCTTCCACATCATTTCTGTTAGACAGATGTCAGAAATTTGACCCAGCCAATATTAACTACGACTAAAGTCGTCCTGACTTTCACTGTTTTTTTTTTTTGAAGTCTTTAAAGTTTTCCTTTGTGGATGCCTTTGTGTGTTTCAAGAAACAGGTGTAGATGTATTAGTCTATGTGTGTCTAGCTCTTAAAATTAACACACTTACTTTACAAACAGATATGTAATGGCGGGGTTGTTCACGTCAAGAAAAAAGTACTGAACCATTGTTCAACAGAGTTAACATGAGCTGTGTGAAAATCTGAAGAAGTCTGCTTTAAAGCCCAATTGTTCCCATCTAAGGAAAGATCAGCCAGTGATACAGAAATATAAACACTTGGTTTATAGATTTCATCTCGGGCATTTTGTTCTTTTGATTATAGCAGATTTAAAATAAATCTGTAAATAAAGTGAAGCATCTCTCTTTTGAGTTATTAAACAAAAACTGTTATTTAAGATTTTCCAACAATAAATATTAGGAAAGTATTAGACATAATCCAAATGGGGTAATCATGGCCTTTCTGATAGGTATGTAATTAAGAAGCAACTTTGCCAGTATTTTATGCTTAAAAATTAAAACCCAACACAATTTTAAAACAGTTGTAACAAAGCAGAATTCACCATCAACGAGGAAATGTTTCATTCATAGAAATGTCAATGTCAGAATAAACATTCATCTTTTTCACATTCTGTCTCCTTTCATTCACAAACGTTTGGCAATTTATGTGAGTATCAACATAAGGTAGCCCATAATTGTGAAGTGGAAAAAAAAGGATACATGGTTTTCATGTATTTCTTTTTTTTTTTTTCAAATTAAAAAAACAGAATTGATCCTGTATTTAGAATTCATCCTGCCATCTACCCTGACAGGCATCCCTGTCCCTGCTGAAAAAAGCATCCTCAAATGATGCAGCCACCACCATTTTTCACATTGGGGATTTTGTGGACAGAGTGATAACCAGTGCCATTTTTTTGCCAAACATAGCATATTGTGTGTCAACCAAAAAGTTAAATTGTTTGTCTCACCTGACTAGATCACCTTCTTCAACATGTTTGTTGTGTCTTCCACTTAGCTCCACTTAGCTTGTTACAAACTGGAGTTTGAGATTGTAACAGGACAAAATATGGAAATGGATGCAAATATTTTTTGCACAGCACTCTATCTCCCACATGCTACATCTTGTGCTGCAGCTTTTAACACATCAAATATGCTTCTAAGCACTGCTGTTAAACTGCAATGCGAGTATCACCTAAACATAAAACTTTTTCATTATCCTATTGCCTTTTATTTAGTTTCTGCTGTTTAAAACTTCAAATTACATCACTTCTTGCATCTTATTGTGACAATACACGACTAAAGCAAACAAATGTGTTTGACACTCTTTAATCTCCTTTAGGTACTGAAAACTTCCCAACACTGTTTCATTTGAAAATAATCTGTTTTTCAAAGTGAGAAGGCTTTGGATGAAAGAAACAGAGGATATCAGATTGAAAAGCTATAACTGTTGTTTCAAGCCACCTTGTGTCGTTGTATTGTCCAACACAGTGGTCCTTAGAGAAGCAGCAGCTTCTTGGGGAGGCCTGGGAAGCTACATTCTCACAAAGGTCACACGTACACTAAAACAAATTAGAAATTCAGATTAAAATAAAGGGGCTAAAAGGCTAATGTAGCCCTGCATGAGTCTTATTACTTTAGCAAAATCTGCAGTGCAAAAGCATACTGCTTATTAGATGGCATAACAAGAAAGCATTTGTGTAAATGATATGGAAAATAGACTTTTTAAGATACGATGCATTCATAAATGTATGCACCCAAAGGAAAACAACCATTTTAACATGCTATGACTCAAAATAAAATAACAAACCCCCATGGTAGCTACCTGATTTATCCACCCTAGCTCAGAAACATTCAAAGCCACACCACCATCTAAACCCTACCCAAATTATTTTGGAAAATTTATTTTATTATATAACCTATTTACATAACAGAAGGTTAGTCCTGAGATGGATTTCTCTCAAACTTTAGGCTGGCTGGAGCTTAATCTCTACTAGAAAAGTTATCTTTTCCCAGAGTCTTTGCTTACAATTGAAATACCAATTATTCTAAAAGCTGTTTGTTAAAGATGCCCTCCAGACACGCACCGTCTTTAAAAAGAATTCTACACCTTGAACCTTTTCCTATTTAATCACATAACTACTAAAAGTGTTTTTGTATTCATTTGGATTTTATGTGGCCAACACAGTACAGCATCATTGTTAAGTGGAAAGAAAATGATACATGGATCATTTTGTGACTTGCTCTTTACTTTGATACCCCTAAATAATATCCAGTGCAACCGTTTGCTTTCAAAACTCACATAATTTAGTAAATAGATTCCAGCTGTATGTAATTTATTCCAAAGTCCAGATGTAAATCCTATTGGGTTTGTGACAAGATTTCAGAATTGCTAATCCCATCTGTTATCCATCTAATATGACTGAACTTGAGCTATTTTCAAGAATGGGCATAAAGTTAATTCCTCAGATGTGCATTGCTTGTAGAGACATACCCTAAAATACTTGCAGCCTTAATTGCAGTGAAAGTTTGTTATACTTTCAGTTTCTAGGAACCACCATTTCTTGAGACCTGAGATGGGCCTCATACATAGACAATGTTCAGAAGAAGGCCCAGAAGAGACTGTACTTCCTGAGGCAACTCAATAAGTACAACCTTCCCCAAGAGCTGCTGGTCATCTTCTACACTGCCATCATTCAGTCTGTCCTGTCTTCATCCATCTCAGTGTGGTTTGGCTCATCCACAAAACAGGACAGGTCCGGACTGCAACGACCAATCAGGTCTGCAGAGAGAATCATCATGGCTGACTTTCCCCCCATCCAGGATCTGTACAGGTCTGGGGTCAGGAAAAGGGCAGCTAAAATCTCTGCAGGCCCCACACACCCTGCACATAAACTGTTTAGACTTTTACCTTCAGCTCTGTGCTATAGAGCACTATTTGCTAAACCCTGAGACAGTTTCTTCCCCCAGGTTGTTTCTCTGATGAACACTTGACAGTCAGAGTTCCAAATCAACACAACACTAACTTGGATTGATCTCACATTATCTCCTCTTGTAAAGTCACTGGTGTATATATGTACGTTTAATAGATATTTTATATTTTATATTTCCATTTATATTGAAGAAAAATCCCTACTATGAGCAAAATGTAGTTAAATTCCTTGTTTGTGTGCGCAAACTTGGCAATAAAGCTGATTCTGATTCTATACGTAAAGGGGATGGGGTTGAGGTGTATCAGAAAATGCCTTCAGATTTGTATCTGTAAAAAGACAATTGTGTGCAATTTTGTGTTGTTCTGTGAAAAAATACCAATAAAACACAAGTTGTAAGGTGACAAATGGGGTGACAAAATGAGAAAAGGTTCAATCTGTAAACATTTTTGCAAGGCATTGCAACCTACAGTGCTTTTTAGTAACATGCAAGAAAACACAGAAAATTCAGATGTGGGTTCAACTTGATGAGGAATTCTGTTAAAGTTAGTTGAAGTTACACTTTGATGAATATGTACATCAGTACTTTTAGCTATATGGCTTTCTAACTTATTAGTATAGACTTAATATATCCTAGGTTTGAAATAAAGTTTTTTCCTTTTGAAACCCTTTAGCTGCATTTTGTTTCAGCACCACAGACATTTACAACAGCAGCGTACACTGATTAAAGAGAGGCAAGCCTGCAACTATACAGCTCAAAACAAACGAAAATAGTCTCAGCTTTAATTCAGCTGATACATCTCCTCCTTGTTTCTCCTTGACAGCACAGCAGACTGGGTTCAAACAGCAAACCTGACACAAAACCAAGGATACGTCTTTGTCATACAGCAGATCTGTGCTGTTAATTGCAAAAGCAACCATGCTGTATAACTGAAAGGGCTGTGCTGCTAATGGCACAGGTAAACTGGGTGAAGTGCAAATCCTGGATTAGATGCAGAAATCACAGGAGTGCTATTATAGATATTAAAACTGTGTCCTCTCTCTCTGTTCATCTGGTTGAGATGTAATTGAATCTGAGTCCATATGTCAAACACTAGCTGCAAGGTATTCTGCAGAGTTAGAGGCCAAGAGTTTGAAGGAAATAAATAAGCACAAGAGGCGTCGCAGCCTTGGATTTTTATGCTTGCTCCAGTATCATCCGCATGTGTGGAGAATGTGTTGCAGCCATGCAGGCTCTGCTAACCGATAGGGACCTTGAACTTTAGAGCATAAATGCACGCAGGACAAATAAGCCAAGCGGTTACCGTGACAACCGTGACCCCCTAATCCAATTTTTCTTCTTAAATGCACGTGCGTGTGTGGGTGCGTCCTACCTTGCACTCATCCATGCACGTCCTGACTGAATACGCGTCCGTTTCGTACTTCTGGACCAGCAGCTCAAACTCCCTGTAGTTCTCCTCCGCCTGCCGATCCAGACGCTGATAAGCTCGGACACACTCCGCGCATCCCAGCAGATCCAATCCCATGGCCGTATCCAGGGAGCAATTCAGAACGTCCGGCATCGTAAACCCGTAAAACAAATCCAAAAGTGAGTAGGAATTACAAAAAGAAAGGTACAAATCGCTCAGATTCACGTACGCCGACTGTGTCCCCTCTTCTTCCCCGCCAGAGAGGCCCAGGCACACGGTCAGAGCGTCAGTGAAAGTGAAGCAGTCTCTGGACACGCTGTCCGGGTGACAGGTGTCCATCCGCCACAGAGGTTTGGTAGAATTCCCTATAAAAATAACATCTTGCACTCTGGAGAGGCGGCGGGGGTCGGGGGATGTTGGAATATGGTGTGGTTGGGGGGAGTTTTGCTTCTTCTCGCCCGCGTCCGTAATAGCTAGCCCCTCGTCCGAGCGCTTGTCGCGGGTCCGCGTCAGCTTGGCCTCGGCGCAGAACCACAGGTGATCAGAGAGCAGGACGGTGATAAAGAGCAGAGAGGCCAGCGACTGTCGCCATCTCTGGGCCCGCTCCGGCTCCGTGAATGGCTTCTCGTTCTCTCGAGGTGCAAACCAGTATTTTAAGCATTCGTCATGCTGCCGACGCATCCAAGCACCCCTGGTCATATTTTAGGAAAGTGCTGCCCTGGCCGACTCCACCGCGGGGGCTGCTCTGCCACAATACTCATTGACTTGTCGGGAGACGGGCTCCGGTTGGTTCTCCTCTGCAGCGATAGGAAGGGGGTTCCGAGCCTTCGCCGGTCCAGGGCGCTCCTGCTATCGCGCCCCGCAGCAAGTCGGTGCTATTCCGAACCAATTAGCGTGCCCGCACAGATTAAGCTTGGCGCTGCCGCATCCCGGCTCTCCATGGCTCTCCGGGGGAGAACGGCGTCCTTTTTGACCGCATACCCCCACGTTTTCCCTGACGTCCCCTTTCCGGGCTTGTTCGCTTGTCAGGGGGTGCGCGCAAGGGAGACCAGCTGTTGCGAGCCTCTCAGTGCTGATGCTGCGCGTCTGCCACCGCTCGATCCGCAGATTCACTTAGAGGAGAGCCAGCAGCCCCCTCGACGCAGGTAGATGTGTTTCTCCGAAAGCATCTAATCCGTTCTCCCGGTGGCCACTGTCATCTTGGACCTCGGTTAAGTTGCCGCCATGTTCGTCTTGAAACACTTTTTCGGAGAGCTGAGTCTGTTTGCGTCATCTCCATCGTTGTGATAGCTCCATCGTTGCGCAGTGGCGGAGCAGCTTATTACCTGAATGCGCACCACACAAACGCAGAGGATGAGGGAGAGACCGCAGACACTAAGAGGTGGTAAACGCTGTGTTTGGCAACACGCTGCGATATTTGAAAAGGATTTCAATATTTTGATACAAGAACCAGCACACATTTATGACAAGATTTTGCCTTTTGGTGCATGGTCCACGAAATACATTCATAACACTGCAGTTAGGATATACTTTTGACATATATCCAGGCATACTGGGACATCAGGTACTTTGGGGCAGCATTGGTAAAAACATTGCATCCTTGCTGTGAAAAGTATATGGCAAGCTCAGGGTGCCAATACATCGGGCTTGGATGCATATCATATAAGTGCACCAGTAAGGGGGGCAAGGGGGCAGTTGCCACCCCTGCAGATAAGCTGCTCTGATTATTTTTTGGTAATTTACACTTTTGTAGTTTACACATTTGTTTGTTTGTTTGTTTGTTTTATGGCCATTTACAGGTGCATTTCAACAAATTATTTCATTCATTTTAAAAAAATCTGTAATTTAAATAAAGAGGTAAATCTTCTATAGAATAATCAAAAACAGAGTGGACAATTTCAAGAATTTATATCTGCTACTTTTGATCATTCTGTGTTAGTGCTAATAAAGATTAAAAATTATATGGAACGACAAACATAATCCTGGAGAAGACTGTTAATGTGGTTTACCTTGCTCCACAAGAAAGGCAATGGCTAAAGAAGCTGATCATTCAAAGAGTGCTCTATCCACACATCATTGGAAAGTTGTGTGGAAGGAAAAGGTGTGGAAATAAGTGTACAAGCAACAGGGATATCCACAGTCTTAAGAGGATTGTGCTTTTCAAGACTTTGGGGGAGATATATAAGACTGCCGTCTGGAGTCTTTTTCTTAGAGATCTTAAGACCTCTTTTTTTTCCATTTCATTTGGAAATAAAGGGGTCCCAGAGTCTGGAGGAATAGTGTAGAGGCACAGATTCCAAAGAGCCTGAGGTGCCCTATAGGGCTAAAATTGAACACATACATCTATGCAGAAATAGAACAACAAAACTGCCCCATGTTACCAAACAGCTGACTTAAATTTTGTTTTGTGTCATGTAAAATAAAAGGATTACCCATACCTTCATATGCATCATTCACAGATTTTTCACAATTAGTGACACTTTGAGAAATAGAGAACTATAACACACTATGGTCATTTTCAAACTTGAAGGCAAAACTTAGTTCAGAAGACGTAGTTCCAAAACAATGTCTCAATAAATCTGAATTCATCTGAACCTGTAAAAAGTGCAATTTAAGCTGTATTGAAGCTCTAGCTGTTGTCGGTCCCTCAATACTTTCTCCTTTAATCTCACAGAAGAACAGAAAAACAAATAGTCAAACTTGAGCCTTTGACAAATAGAAAGCAGCTGAGGGAGCAAAAGGTTTGTGTTTATCGTTTTGATTGTAACCTACTGTAAGTTTTCTGCAAGTGAATCTTGTCTTCATCAGCTGGCTTGTGTTTGGCAGCGGGTTTTAAAAGAGCCACATACTTAAATGCAGCCTGGCCCCATAAGCTGGTTGTTTGACAGAGAGAGAGAATGAGAAAAAGATGAGGAAATACATGGTGGTTCCTTTAAAGGTGCTCAAACAGTGTTTGTCTTTATTCTTAAAATTACCAATCACCATCAGCACTTGTGTGTAAGCATTACGAAAGAGACTAGAGAGATTTGCTTAATGTCATTGGGCTGATCTGAGAAGACAAGATAATTATCTGTTGATGACAACAAAAGTTGTAGGAGGCAGCTCTATATGTGGGTGTGTCAGTGTTAGGACTTGCAAAATGGAGAACCCCGGAATGCAGACTAGCAGGCAGCATGACAGTAAGTGAAAAAAGGATTTAATAAACAAAAAAACTCACTCATAGAAAGAGGCAGGAACAAAACAATAAACGGGCAGGCAAGACAGGCACGGCATGATCCAAAAAACAAGACATGAGCATGATAGAGACAACAAGACATGAGCATGATCCAGAAACAAAAACACAAAGTACAGGCGGGCGACCAGGAGGTTGTCCCGAGCAGGCACGCAGAGTCCTGGGCGGTTGGTGGCGAAGGCGTGGAGACCGGCGACAAAGACGTGGAGGCCGACAGAGGCGTAGAGACCATGGCGGCCTGCGATGGGAACCAGCAGGTTGGTCAGGAGGCCGACCGAGCACAGTAGAGGACCCTCGGTCTGGAGGCCGGCGCCGAAAGAGCAGGCGATCAGAAGGCCGACCATGGAGCAAAGAGGGCCCCCCAGAAACTCTGTGGAACTCTGGAGGCTTGGAGCCAGGCGCCTCGTAGTCAGACTGTGAGCCAGGCGCCTCGTAGTCAGACTGTGAGCCAGGCGCCTCGTAGTCAGGCTTTGAGCCAGGCGCCTCGTAGTCCGGCTGTGAGTTGGGTGCCTTAGGCCAAACGTCAATCTGGCCTGGAACACAGTCGGCTCGGGAGCACAGTCAGCCAGCTCAGGAGCATTGTCAGTCAGGCCTGGAACACAGTCACTGGGCCCCGGAGCTCTGGTCAGAGGCAGTCCACCCACGGACCTATCTGGCACAGGCAGTAGAGGCGGTCCGTCCTCGAACCCCTCTCTGAACTCTGGAGGCTTGGAGCCTGGCTTGAGTTCCATGAGCACCCACCAGAGGAAACCTAGGAGGTGCTCAGAACGAGGACATGGAGGCAGCCCACCCACGGGCTCCTCTGGAACATGACCTGGCAAACCCTCAGAGGCTGAAGCAGAGCCGACGGGACCCTCAAAAACTGATGCAGCGTCTGGGGGACTCTCGGAGGCCAAAACGAGGACAGCTGCTCCTTGAACCCTTCAGAGACAGGATCCGGCAGCACTTCCTTCCCGAACCCTTCATCACAGGGTTCAGGAACTAGGACAGGGACCAGTTCCCCACTGAACCCCTGGAAGGCCTGCAGACTAGGAGCAGCAGCTGAGGCGTTGCTGAGACCCTCAGTGGAGTGTGTATAGGCTGAGGCGTCGCCAAGACCCTCAGTGGTATGAGCAGGAGCTGAGGTGTCACCAAGACCCTCAGTGGCGTGAGCTGGAACTGAGGCACCGAGACCCTCAGTGGCCTCAGAGGCGCCCCTCTTACGACGTCCTCTGCGGCATGTGGAGGAAGTTGAGACAAACTTGGGTTGTATATTGGCAGCATTCAGGAGACATGATGTGGGCTGAGCTGCGCTCTTGTGGCTTAGTGTGGGTGAAGTGTGGACGACAGTAAAACTGCCTTACTGCAGTCTCATAATCCTCCTCCATCTGCCTGATTCTCTCCCTAAGCTCAGGAGAGGAATACAGGAGAGAGGTCCTTCTGAAGCTCTTTATCTGGGTAGCATAAAACCTTAAATGATGTTCCAACTCATCAGGTGTTGTTCAGAACACCGGGCTGGAGCGAGCAAAGACCGCATGGGTGGAGCTGCAGCGAGCCTGGGAGACAGTACTGGAAGACGCGGAATTACTTGCTGCAGCCCTCACGTCAGCTGGCAGGGAAGCCACCGCTCCAGATGTCACAGCAGCAGCCGTGGGAGACTTCTCCTCGCCGGCTGAAACACAGGAAGATGCTCCATGCCGGCAATTCTTGCGGCGGGCGGAGGACGAGGACTTCACTGCTGTACGAAGGGGAGGAGAAGATGAACGGCGACTAAGGGGACCTGTCCCCGGACATGGAATCGCCAACCTGAACCCATCATGTCATTTGGCAACAAGCGGCAATGCTTCACCGCGTCATCAAATAGGAGGAGCTTCTATCTGCTGCTTGCTGCTTTCAACTGAACATGGCAGACATGGATTTCACGGACCTAATTACGGTGTTTTACCTGTGGAGAGCTGAAAAACGCCGTCGACATCCCTGCGTTCACCAGATTCTTCAGGGACGGGAACAGTTCAGAGATTACCTCCACCTACTCCAGGAGCTGCATCTGGAAGACGGTCGATTTCAGCGGTACTTCCATCGATCCAGGACCCAGTTTGACGATCTGCTGTCCCGCGTTGGGAGACAAATCGGCCTCCGGGACACCAACTACCGGGGCTGTATCCCCGCTGCTGAACGCCAGTCCATCTGTCTTCGGGAGTAAATAAATCTCAGCTCAATAAAAAAACAGCCGATTTTTAATGTCCACATCTCCTAAATATAAGATATTTGTGCCTAAACATAACCAGGCCAGGTCCTTTCTGTACGTGTCTCGGTAAAAGTAATTAGTTGAGTCATACAACTCTGACTTGGCACACACCGGCACTATGATCTGGTTCTCCATCTTCACTGACAACCGCTTCTTCTCTGCTGTGGTCCTTCACCCTACGTCACAGCCACATCCAGTCCCTGATTGGTTGACGCAAAGCGAATTTAGGAAAAAGTTTAGATTTTTCAACTCGTCCATCACTCTTGCTCTGCTCCCGCTTCGCGCCTTCCGCACCGCGTCCTTCGTCTCCTTCGCACCGCCTCGTGCCGCTCCGCTCCTGAATGTGCTTCTACATAGGGATAACATGTAAATCACCCGCTCCTATCGCACCATAAGAGATCCACCGCACCGCAGCCAGACCCAGGACCAGCAGGTGCGAGCTCCATCTCCTCCAGCAGAAGTGGAGAGGGCACTCAAAACCACTCTGATGAGTTTAGCTAAATATGACTCAGAAACTTACTAAAAAACAAATAAGCACAGTATATACTGTACTCTAAATGCAGTCAAAAAGCTTTCAGCACCACGGACAGCCCGCCTATTACTATGTGGAAGCTTGAGGTTCACCCAGGTGTCTCGAAAAAATGCAGCTAGAGTCTGTTTTAGAATATTTTATCCCTCTGTATGTTTTCTATACCCACTGATCATTACAGGGTTAAGGGAGGAACAATGTGCCTACCTCCAGTGGCGAGATGCAAGATGCACACTGGATTAGTTTCCTGTCTATCATAGGGCAACACAAGCAAACACGAATGCACATAATCATATCTAAGGGCAATTTAGAGACCATTTAGCCTACTATGCATGTCTTTGGATTTTGAGAGGAAAGTAAGGAAGAGGAGGAGTAACCAGAGAAAACCAAGCATACACAGGGAAGGAAATGAAAAAACTATGCAGAAAGACGACTGCATGGAATTGGATATGGAACCTTTGAACAGATGTTTAACCTAACTAAAGTTGTTGTTTTGATTAAAAGACAGATTTTGTCAGAAGGAAAAATGTTAGACAAAAATTCAGTTTTTATTTTTCGTAAAGCGCCTTGATTCAATTTAATTTGTTTGGCATTCTGAAGTTTATTTGTGTGATATGCTTGTGCTTTCATTTCTTATCAAGGTGGATGTTTACCTCTAGTGTTCAGAACTGATAATGAAAATGCTGGTAGAGAGAGCATTGGTTGTGTCATTGCTAAGAATGCTCAAATGTTCATTCATCACTCTTTCTTGTTCATATTATGTCACTGCAGGATGCTGCGAATGTGCCTCATGGGGATCGATGTCCTACTTTGACTGAGATTGTCTAGTTTTCTTTTACTGCAGTTCCGCACTTTGTACTTGACCCCGAAGGTGCCATTTTCCATGTGCATGTATAAGGATGTGTGGATCGGTGCATTTGTCTGAACATGCTCTGATGGCAAATGTACAGACAGTGGGAGCAGTGCACAACATATGGAGAGTTGTCAGTTTCACACATGCACACACACTTTTTTAGTATTTCCTTCCTGTTCGTGTGTGAGGGAAACACAAGTTGTGCAACAGCAAGAAAGAGAGAGCAAGCCGAGAGACGGAAAGGGTTGGGGGGTGGAAGTGGTGGGTGGCATCTGTGAGGTGAATGCAGATTGCTGGCCCTTAAATCTGGAACCATCACAAGACCAGTAGGGGCTGGCAGACATGACTCATCCACTATCCATGCAGTGTGTGTCCTCTGTGTTGCAACATATGTAGAATTGATTACCCTGCCTCACTGTAGTGCTACATCTTTTGCTTCATAAAAAGATCATATGCACAGTTTAGTATCATTTGTTTTTAAAGCATTATATGGTTTGTAAAATGCCCTTTTGCAAGTTAGACATAGATCATGAATCTGTTAATAAATGTCACTGAAATCAGAAATAACCACGTAAACAGCTTAAACCTTTTTAGTCCTCACTCTGATCTTTTCTGATTTTTTCAGTTCAAATAAGAAAAAAACACACACCCATCCACCCATCCACAGTGCTGATTCTTATGGAAAGGAGACATTTCCTTTTTTCTTGAGACTTTTCAAAACTCTGATCTTTGCTTTCTTTTCATCTTATTGCATTCCTAAATGCTTTTCAGATTGGTGAAGAGAAGAGAAGTGGATGCAAATCTGGACGTGGTGGTTTTACAGAGGAGCAGGACAGAAGAAAGAAAACATCATCTAAATGTGGACACGCTCATTTTGCAAATCATTACTTCATTAACCTTCCCACCAACTAAAAACTGGAGCGTCATGAAACAGGAAATCAGTGTAAATGGTTTTTTTTTTCTCATTCTTCCCTATCCTTGTATACATAAGGCTACACAGCTATTGAATAAATTAATAAATATATAGATGAATAAATAAATAAATGGTATTGTTAGTGTTTTCATTTTCAATACACTTTTATAATTATACTTTTCCAATTTCTGCACTATGGTTTTGGTTGTTTGGAGCCAAAATCAGAAATTAAATATAAATTTGATTAATTGCACAGCCCATAAAATTCATTACCTTTTCTCAAAGTTGTGCTTTTCTTTCCTACTGTGACTATCTCTAACATTCCTCCTCAAATCTCCTTGACCCTGATTTGACTGTTTTTTTTCTCTTCTAATTAAAATCTCCGACCATCTTTTTCTTTCCTCTCTCACTCTCTCTCCTTGTTAGGCCTTTCATCAGTCTGGCAACAAGGAGGGAAAAAAAGACAGCTGATTCATAATCTGATTGGCTGTAAGGGACCCACACCCTCAGCCCAGGCTCATTGGCTGTCTTGGATGTTGCAAATTGTCAATGAAAGTCTGAAATAAGGTACACAGGAATATTGGTCTTATATGGATTTGTTGAATTTGATCATCATTTGAGCCAAAAAAATCTCACGGTGATTACACCTGGTTTTTATCAGATCTTATCATTTAAAGCTGAACATGTCACCAAGCTTCCTTACTGTCAATAGTGACCCAAACTGGACCCACCGTACCTCATTGCTCTTCTCCTGGTTTTCTAGCTTCATCACATAGTCCAAAAATCTGCATGTTTGGTTTGATTTAAATTTAAATTTGTTCTTCCTTATACACTTCTAGATTTTCTACCCCTTAGCGAATATTTTTCAATAATTGGGCTTAGGTGGGATTTCAGCCAAGATTCAGATGCAATTGGGCTCATGAAGCTCTGCCCTCCCCTTGTGATGCCCTTCCCCAGCTGAGGGGGTTTTACTCTCATGATTCATTAGCTCACCCAATTGCCTTTCAAAGGAAAATCTCTGAATCTCTGTGTCGAGTCAAGCTTTGAAGCAGGAGGGTAGCAACCATTTTGTGAGAACCTGATGGCATTAGGACTAGAAAGATGATATACAACTCTTGAGTACTGTGCCAACCAAACATGTGAATCTGTGCAGAACTTAGACACATTAAATCAGAGAGGCAGGTAGTAGGCAATCAAATTTTTCAAACAATACTGTTTTGGACATTGTTTTTTTCTGAGATGGTGCTACAGCTAATGCTGTCACAGAGCTAATCGCTTGGTATGGTGGGGCCCAAATATTTCTGACCACTAACTCTTGCTATGCATTGCTTGGTTTAGAACAATTGTTAAGAGAGTCTGTTTGCTTTTGCTAATTGCTTAAAGTGAACTGTTGCTTAATGGCTCATTGAAAACGTGGTGTAATTTGTTTAGTTTTTATTATATTTATGGCCTCATGAAATAATGGAAGTATTTCTTCTTAGCAAATTTTACAAAGTTTCGGTGTAAAAGGAGACTGTTATGAAGTACTTGATAGATTTTACAGATAGCCATCATTTGCTTGAAATGTATTGCTGTTGATCAAAATTAACTCATTCAAGTTAATGGTCTTTTATTTAACAATACATTAATCGATTTACACAAAGAACAAAAGTATTTCTTACACTATTCCAGATCTGATTCTGTGTTTTCTTTTCATTTATTTAAGGTTTTCCAACTGAAACAATGACTAAAAATGTCTGAAACAGTGGCTGTCTGTCAATTCCTGCCTGAAAATAAATTATGAAAGAAAGAAGATTGTTTTCATTGAGTGGAATCCTGCTGAACTAACTGTGTGAATGTCGATCCCTTTCAAATGGGGAAGCAAACTTAAATAATTTGACACTGATTGGCTCATCAACAAAGCTTTTCTATTCCCATCAAGATTTTGAATTCCTGGCTTACTATATATTCCCACAAAACCGTCTGGACGTCTGCATTCATCCAGAAAGCAGCTTCAAAGAAAATGCCTGTCAGATAGGAAATACAGCTTACACACTTATAAGAAAGCCTACAGAATACAAAGACAGTTAAAAAGGCTTTTTTTGAAAATATCTTTCTACACTGTTTGTTCATTATAAGCATTTTAAGTTTTATTTTAGACTCAGAGTAGGCAAATAAATGTATTGTGTGAAAACTACTGAAGGTATAATCTGACTGTAGATTAGGAATCTATGTGGGTCTTGAGTGATCTTCTGCTCTGAACCCTGCCTATGGATTGCTACTGTAACCCTGATGTTAACAAGATTGTAAACCTTTATTAGTTTTCCTGCAGAACAATCCCCACACAAAAAATCATTTTAGATAAGTATTAAGTTGTTTCTTTTAAATGTTTTTTTTTTATTATCTACTCCTCTCTGTTTTATTTAATACAATATTACTGCAGTTTAGAGGGGTTTTTCTGGTTTATTTTAATTGAAATGTACTATATATTTTACCCAGGGTGGAAGGTGGTGCAGTAGTTAGCACTGTTTATTGCAGCAAAAAGGTCCTGTGTTTAAATTATGGTCCAATCTTTTTTGTATGGAGTTTGCATCTAACCATAACCCTAACCCTAACCCTTGCACTCAAAAACATAAATGTTGGGTTAACTCATCTTTCTAATTTGTCTTTAGGTATGAGTTTTTGTCCTGCGTGCCTCTGTGTTGCCCTGTAATGGACTGGCAACTTGTCTGCCGTGTGCTCCGCCTCACGCCCAATGACAGCTGGAGATAGTCAATAAATAGGCTAACGCAGCAGAAGGAAGCATGCTTTTTTCTCTTTGCATGAAATGGAAGAGGTTGGAGGGTTTGTAAGCCTGATGTTTACCATTGTTGTCCCAGCCAGCATGTGTCTGTGAGCCCTACACAGAATTCGTTCAGGCTGTATGATTACTATGTGGCCCAGTCTCACAATGGACTTTTAGTTTGGGACCTATTTGTGCTGACTGAATACAACCCCATATGGACAAAAACAATTAAGCACTCAAATGGGTTTTAATAAGAAAAATAATTCACATTTTGCACAAAGTACTAAACCTATACAGGGTCCTTAGTTATACCCAGATCTAAGTGGCAAGAAACCTATATAGGCAGGCAAAATTGAGTCTTTATGAAACCCACGGAGAATCCCATCTGAGACCAATTTTTTATTCATATGGGCCCCTTAAGTGAATGTTAGATGGATGAATTTTAGATTATGCTTTCACTTCTGTGTTCATATAATGGCATTAAAACAAAAAACACTTATTGGGTGAAAATGTAATTCATTTTTATTATGGTTCCTTACTAAGTTTATCTGTAAAAAATGTGCAATAATAAAAGAGCATGAAGGTATGCGCAAAATGCTGTATTCACTATTAAACTGTTTAGCATTCTGATGTCAGTTCTGAGCAGAGCTTCAAATCTTCTTAAACTCAGGCAAAGATGATTTTACAACAGGGAAACACCTTAATGGACATTGTTTTAGTATTCACAGAAGTCTGCAATGAAGCACAGAGATATGCTCACATTTCAGAAAACATCCTAAACTCTTTGTCAGCCTAAGAGTAAACAACAGAAGGGAGAGTTTACATGAGCTGCAGGGCTAATACTGAGGCTCTACACTCCAGCTGAGAAAGCTGAGGCCTTCCCAAATTGTTTGTCATCCAAACCTCCTTACTGTCAACAGCAATCAAAGCTGGATGCAGTGTATCTGATTTACTCCTCATTTCTGAGCTCATTCTCACCTGCTCGCTTTCTCTGTTAAAATTTAATTTAGCTTACTTACCTAAAAACAAACCAATTTAAAGTAGGTCCTCGTCCTCCTCAACCTACACAGAGCTGTTGGCATCATTTGATTTCAATATTTGTTGTGTGATGTGAGTGTACATAATTTTTTATTAGCTGAATTTAATGGGAAAAAACATAGAGGACCTTGGATGAACCATTTATTGTAGCAAAAGCATAGCAAAGCCTCAGTGTGAGCCACAGAAAATGAACCTGACATATCTAAATGCATTCCCCTCTCTCTAATCTGTGCTGTCAGGAAAAAGCACCTTCTGATGAAAGGGAGATGCTGTCCCCTGGATCCAACAGAAAAGTAGAAAAATAGCATATTTCAGCCTTTGAAGAGACAGGAGTGGAGGTAAATCCTGGATATCATGGAATATGAATAGCATCCAGTGGAGAAATTATTTCACCTTTCATCTTTCAGGAGTGAAAGGCTCAGAAATCATGTAATTAAACAGAGTTTATCAGAATGGGTTCTCAACAGTGAGTGGTTTGCAGTCCATCGTAGCCCCAATGCAAAGACACAGAAGCCAACACTGAAATATCACTAATCAAGATTTGAACCTCCGACCCTCTGAGGCAACGATTCTAACCATCTCACCACTTAAAAGCTGGTTGTTTGCCTCTGTGTTACATCCTTTCATTAATTTCTTTTATTCCCACATTTTTGTGATTAATGCATTCTGACGAAGGAGAAACAGTTCTGATATCAACAGTCTTTTGAGCGAGGGTTAGAAAGTTAAAAAACTAACTTTTTTTAAAAAACTTTTTAAAGTTAGAAAACTAGCTTTTTAGAACTCCCATGAACCATTTAATTAAAGTTGTGGGATATTTATTAAACATTTATCCCTTTCATCATGTGGCCACTTTTGTATCACAAACAAAACAAGAATAACAACAACTAGAAACCTGCAAGCAGCTTTGAAGGCCCTCGCACCCCTCAGCGCAACTCGGGCTGTTGAGCGACCGCATTAGCCTGGCATCACCTCATACACACCACCGATGGTGACACTGCTTCACTTCAACATGTCGTCACTAAGTGGTACTGTGAGCAAGATGTCATATGATCTTCGGTCATGCAGAGTTTTGGTCTGGCAAAAAGCATTCAAAATTTCGAGTAAATCGGACCTTCCAGAAGGACGCTGCAGTCGCTTGTTTGTTTGTGGGCGGGGCTAAAACAACATCATCAATTGACTGTGTCAAAATGTCAATCATTAACTCATGATCATGTATACTACATTTCAAGTGGATCCGATGATGTATGAGGGAGATATAGCCCTGGTAGTGTCCTAGGGGGCGCTATTGATCCAAATTCCAATGCAATCCAATAGAGGTGTTTGGGGGTTGACAAAGATCAAGCATATTCAGTTTGGAGTGAATCGGACCATACATGTGTAATTTAGAGGCAAACGTATGGCCGTGGCGTGACATCATAATACGCCACGCCATCATAGCCACACTCTCCAGCTAAAGCAGTAAGTACTGGTGACTGTCTAAGACCATCTTGTTATCTGTTACTTGGGACAGTTTCACATTGATTAGGTGAAGAACATCAAACACTGATTCTGTAAAGGAAAACGGGACACTTTCTGTTGTCAGGCGGCGGGGCTTCGATGATGTCAGCATCTGACAAGTGAATATTGTTCAGGCCTAGAGGCAGATCAATACCAGAAGGTTTCATTTGTCTGTGACTTTCCTTGTAGGAGCTATATCAATTTAGTGTTTTATGGCGATAAGTCATATTTTGAGGCTTAGCCACGCCCACATACTTTCATGTATCAAAAAGCTTTTGATAACTTTTAATCCCCAATCCCTTAAGAGTATACTGAGTGATTTTGAAGTTTGTAAGTCAAAAGCTGTAGGAGGAGTTCGCTCAGATATGCATGCTAGAAACGGTCAAAACTGGGTCAAAATGGCAACTTCAATCCAAAATGGCCGACTTCCTGTTGGGTTTGGACCAATGCTCCAATAGACTTTTTTGTAGGTTCTGAGAAGTTACATGTGTACCAAATTTCACAATCCTCGGTCAAAGCATGGCTTGGGGCTGATTTTTTAAAGTTTTCCATGGGATGCTGTGAACGAATTAGGCCACGCCCACCAAATATGTCATCAGATCTCTGTTGGGGACTGGACAAGGTTCAATCACATTGAATTTGGTGCAGATCAGATGATCTATGTGGAAATTAGAGGCAAATGTATGGACATGGCGTGACGTCTGACTTTGCCGCACCGCCATGGCCACGCCCTTTTATGAAAAGACACTGTGCCTCAAACAAAGTTAGACCCACTAGTTATCTGTCTTCTGACTCACTTTCAAGTTGATTGGGTCAAGAGGGTCAGAGGGGTTTGTTTCCAAGTGAAAAAAGTGACTTCCTGTTCTGAGGGGGCGTGGCTTTGATGATGTCAGCATATGACCCCATAGGATTGTTGGGAACCCGAATGTCCTCCTTCATGCCAACTTTGTTGTGATTTGGAATTTGTTTGGGAAAGTTATTGCATTTTTTTAGTTTGTGCGCGAACACCAAGTTTGTGTCCCGGCCACGCCCCCTAAACAGGGGTGAAAACTTTTAATCCCCCATGCCTGATCAGCATATTGGCCAAATCTGAAGGCGATAGCTTAAAATCCCTAGGAGGAGTTCGTTAAAGTTCGAGGTGAGTAAAAGTGAAAAACGGGCAAAAATCGGCCTTTAATCCAAAATGGCCGACTTCCTGTGCATTTTAGGACATACCCCCAAGAGACTTTTTTTCTTGGTTTGAGGAGCTCTAGCATTGTGGCGAATTTCATATCTCTACAACTTACGGTTTGGCCTATCTCATGTTTGGGGGCGTGGCTAAGTGGTTTGGCCACGCCTACTGACGACGACATTAAAGAACGAAAATTTCCCGCAGGGGACAATTTTGGGTAAAAGCGTGTGCGTGTAGGGGCTTGGCAAAGTCCCCATATTGCCCCGCCAAAACTCCCCGGAATAATAATAAGAAGAATTCGAGTGATTACAATAGGCCCTTGCAGTTTTCCTGCTCGGGCCTAACCATCAGGGGCTGAGCATTTTACACCTTAATTTATACAGGTTAGCCTCACTGAGACCATAATCAATCTTATTTTTAAATGTGATCTTGTATACACAACTCTAAAAGAAAACTAGTAATACAACACAACGCAAAGCACTAAAAGCAACAAAAAATATCCTTAAGATTTCTGAGATGCTTTAAAAGGTGTTTCAAATCTTGGACAGTGCTTAGATTGCAAATCACTGACATTTCATTTTATTCATTAGTTTCTTCTAAGGACTACTGCTGAACACTTTATCACTTGTATTCTAAGCTAATTTGCAAAGCTGGTGCCTATTGGGGAGTTTGATATTTATTACAAATTGATGCAGTTTTATTTACATTGAACATTAGACATGACTTCTTATAACATGCTGCAACAGACCCCAAATACAGCAGTTGTTAAAATGGATGAAACAGAACATCCACCAATAAAACAGTGACATCAGCATATATCTGTACACCTGCACATTGACACAAATATGTCAAATCTTTTAAATACAGTATACACTTAAAAGAAGTGTGCTAAAAACTAAGCTTTGGGGTACACATGTATTAATTTCCTGAAAAGATGAACCCTTGCTACTTTTGACAATGAATTGTTCCCCATTTATAACATATGATTTAAAAAATCTAAATTGATCTAACTAAAGACCAGCTTTCCCCAGTCTTATCTTAGTGTTTTTTTTTATGTTTCAGTACCTGGCATTTGCAGAGCCCAATACCAAAGTAGAGCAATGTTATGAATGACACTGCATTATTTGCTCAAACCTATAAGGGTTCATTAATTTGTTGAGTCTGTCTTTGTGGTTTATTCTAGCAGTGTCTAAAATCAGTCCTCAAGGGAAGCTGCCCTGCCTGTTTCAGATGTTTCCATGGCACATCATTACCAGGACTCTGCAGAGCTTGATTGCATGCTAGGGAGTTAATTCATACATTTGATTCAGGCGACATATCTAAAACATGCAGGGCCCCTGGTTTAATCTGATTTACAATGGAGCCAGACAAGGTTCCAACACCAATGTGGAGCGTTTACACTCTAAAATACCAAACTATAATGTAGCCTCTACTGCAGTGGTATGTAAACAGACCTCCCATGTGGCTTGTTTGTTTGTAAACAAAGCTTAGGGTTACTCATCCGATGCCCAGCCTCATATGGTGATATTCATCATCTCTCTCATCATGGAGACTGACTGACCTCAGATGACTTTGCAGACACACTCTGCAGTGTACAAGTCACGTGCAAATCCAACCCACCCACCCCACCCCTGTTTGTTGCACTATCTACTTCTGATCATAGCATTCATTTGTGTTTCTCATGGCCATGTAAAATCCTAGGAATTAGCAACAATTACACATCTCTCTTCTCTTCTCTTCTCTTCTCTTCTCTTCTCTTCTCTTCTCTTCTCTTCTCTTCTCTTCTCTTCTCTTCTCTTCTCTTCTCTTCTCTTCTCTTCTCTTCTCTTCTCTTCTCTTCTCTTCTCTTCTCTTCTCTTCTCTTCTCTTTAAATGCTATTACCACAGGGTTAAATGTAAGGGCAGTGTCACCGTAAATTGCATTATCTTTCTATTTGCAGCTCTAAAAAAGTGATCTTTAAAAGCAGCTTTGATGTCAGGGACACTTGTCCTCTTCTTTGCTCTTTTAGTAAGCAATGAATTCAAAATCTTGGAGGGAATGGAAAGCTGTGTTCACATTTATTCCCATCTCTCTTCCCCCAGTTGAGCTCCTCACTAAAAGACTGCAAATCTCTACTATAGACAGAATAAAGTTCAGGGAAAGGTCAAAAGCTATAAATTCTGTCCTGACTCTGTCCACGGTGTCTCATTGTAAAACTAGGGTTGAAGAATGTGGCCAGTGTTTTACCTCCATACGATGGTTTTAGTCAGCCAGGATTATAAGAGAAACACAAGTGCCTCTTTGCTACCTTTTTCTACAAGGTGTGAACAATTTCCATAACCATAAAAATTCTCGAGTTAACTGTGATTTATGGGACAACATCCATTCTCACTGCTGTCCCCTGTTGTCACCCAAGCTATAATGCATTGCGCCACTGTGATGTTCGATTTGAAGGCCAAACTCCGGGTAGCATAAATGATATGCTGAAATTATGTCTGTAGTTAAATCAATCATTTCAAATGGATTGGTATCATCTGACTTTGAGAGCCCCCATCACAGAGTGGGGCTAATTTATGGGGTCGCAGGGGGGCCATGGCTTTGGTTGCAGTGATACACTGTAATCAAGATGGGATCCAGAGCACAGAGGCCTGGGAGAGATAAATCAACCCGATAAACTGCTGCTATATATTGCTAGGTGGTGAACTCGCACACGCACACACAATATAGGACAAAATCTCAATGACTCACTTAAGCAAGCATCGCAAACCGTCATCAGGAGGCAGGTGTTTACACATGTGCGCACGCATGCACAAAGACCCAGAATGGGTTGCTCTCTGTTAATTCCTGCCATTAACAGTGGCATTTAAAGGTGTCTCCCCAGTGCAAAGCTGCCTGTGTAAAGTACCTTTTCATTAAGTTCTCATTGTGTGGGCCTCAAGGGGGGAGGAGGTCTGGTGCTTGGTAGTAAGTATCTGTGATTGTGTGAATGGAGTGGGGTTATGAATAAGACAGAGACAGTGTAGAGAAAGGTGAAAAGATGAGGAGAGGAGACTGCAATAAACTGTCCAGATTCACAGGCTAAACTGAAAGGTTGCCAAGGCAAAATCTGTTGTTCTGTATTACTACAGAATCAAAGACAAAAAGAAAGATAAAGGATCTCTGCATGACTATATGAACTTGTTCGTTATCCATGTTTCAGTCTAGGCTGTTTAAACTCAACCATTATGGTGATGACAGAGGACGTTGGCATTCTAGATTTGGGCATTGCTACAACGTAAGATTTCCTGATCTTCACCAAGCACGAAGTAACTTTTTTAAGATTCACATGGCAAGCCCCACTGCATAGCATGGACCGGGCCAATAAGCTCTAATTATTTGACAAATATTTCTTAATTTTAAGTTTCCCTACTTTCTTGAACCATCCAGTTTCCAGTTTTTTTTTTTTTTTTTTTTTTTAATAGTCCAGTGAAAAAGTTGAGGTGTCTTAAAACAATGACTTTTAATTTACTACTGACCGTGTAAAGGGAAAGTCTGTGACAGTGACTTTCCTTACAATCTAATGGAGATAAACTTTGGATCTGAGTAATCCCCTTTATGCGCTATTAGTTTTATTTTCAACACTGTCGGCACGGCTTGCTGACACGCTGACAAATTATGACCTCTTTCGACTACTTTTATGATGTAAAGCATTGATTTAGAGACAAAAACCTATTAAGTAAATTCTAGTTTGAATACTGTCTCAATTCTATTTAAGACTGAAAAAACAACTGGTTATATCTTTCATTAGAGAAACTATTTGTAGGAGTAGATGTTCACAAGGATACACGGTCTTGCCTTTTCAGACCATCTTCTTTTCCAGTGCATGTACACCGGCACATCCAGATCCATGCAACTCACCATCCTCAGCACAAACACATACACTTATTAAATGAGAAATGAAAGATGACCTTTTTGTCCCCACCGGATGAAACAGTAACCTTTTATCCGGACCACGACCCTTCCTGTTTCTACTGGAGACGGGACTCTACATGACCTCTAGTATCATCAGTGTCAGAAGAGATCTTCCAAAACAAATCAAGCAACCACACATTGATGGTCTAACTGACCTTCACAAGGTGACTACGCTTTCTCTAAATTGAGTAAATTTGCTCTTTGAGTGGATAGGGATTACTTATGTGAACCCATGTGCCCTAATATTGCCTGCAGATTATTTTACCTTTAGAAACCCTTTGACTTTATTTGAATGTGACAGCATTTTACAAAGAGAATGTCTTCACTGTTCCGCAAAGTCTTAGCATACTGTTTCAAACACATTGTAATCAAGCTGTACTGCACTTCTGCTGGCATTAATTTATGGTTGCATCCCTTTTAAATGGAGAAATGTACAATGTAGAAAGCTTGTCTTTTTCTTCCCAAGATGAAGAGTTCCAGGCAAGGCGGCAAACAGAGAATGGCACAGTAACTGGGGTTAAGATTGAGTCTAATGACAGGTGGTGGGTACCCAACTCAATTGCTGCACTTAAGTGCAAATTGGAGTTAATTGCACTATACAGTCCCAACCAATACTGATTTTTATTCCACTCATAATATCAAATTCTGATATGGTCACAGGAAGCTGAAGAAGCCTGCAAGGTTGCTTTGAGGCTACAGACTGGGACGCACTGTGCCAGCCACATGGAGAGTGCATCAATGACTGAATGTGTAACTGACTACTGTATACAAACTTCTGTGTGGATAACACTATCCACACCAGAACAGTGAGATGGTTCCCCAGTAACAAACCCTGGATTACCAATGACCTGAAGGACCTGCTTAACAAAAAAAGAGCCTTCAGATAGGGAGACAGATAATTATTGAGTATACAGAAGCAACTTAAAGTCAAGATAAGAGACAGTGAGGATGTGTACAAGAAGATGCAGGAGAGCAAGCTTCAGCAAAACAATATCAGAGATGTGTGGTCACGGATGAAGAAGATCAGAGGCTTCAAGCTGAAGGATGATTGGACCAATGGATGTCTGGACAGAGCCAATAAACTAAACTCATTCTTCAATAGGTTCAGTTCAGAAACAAGCTCAGTATCCTTCTCTCCTGCTCACAGCCAAACAGACATCCCACCCTCCTTTGACCCACAGCTTTTTAGTCACACCTCAAATGTTTTATCTTCCACCTTGGCAATGGACCCTTCTGCTTTCACATGTTTGCCTTCCACCATATCAGAAGATACTGATGCTCCCTTTGCCTCCCCTTCCACCTGTGTGTCTCAAGAAGTCCAAGGATTATCTTGAAGAATCTGGAGGTGACATGAAGTTAGTCTTGGAACTAACTTAGACAACCATTCACAATGCAAGATCAGATAAAATATTATTTTAATAAAATAATGTTTTAAATAATGATCTGCTGAATAAAACCAACCTTCTGGATGACTAATTCTCAATGGGGTCTCATTAGCTGCCTTTATTTATTAAATAATATTTAAAGAAATATTATTAAGGGAACATTTTGGAAAACAGCCAAATCTTTCTGGAGAAATGGGGCTTAATGGTGTTTACTTAGTTATCAAATTTAGTAAAATGATGTTAGGGACACATTATTTACTGGATTGAAAACTAAACCTTTCTGGGTAAATATTATTTGGCAGCAGGCACTGTCCTTACCTGTTAGCAGTTGAAGCTAACAAAGAAGCTGATAGCTTAGCACCAGAATCAAACACACACCTTTAAAAATACCGTCAATAAAAGGGCTAAAATGCATAAGGGCGGACGGCGCGTTATGGCCGATCTTCTGTTTAAAATCACCCTTCAAGTAAAGTTTGTCTTAACTTTAAAAACGTACAAACAAAAAACACAAGCTGAACATGTGTTTTGCAGATATTCGGCTTGCACCAAGATAGCTGAGTTCAACACAAACAAAACCAAACTTTATAAAATGAAAAACATTTAGATCATTTCAATCTAAATCACTTCTATATTATTCTGCCCAAACAGTTAACCTCATGAACTGTGGTGAGGAACGTTGTCCAGGGCGGCGAAGTTTGAAGAAACGTCCACAGTCTTTAAACGGTTAGCTACAGCTAACCTCCTTAGCTGTGGGGAGTGGCGCCTGTTCTGTCAGCCGGCCAAACTGCACGTTACCGTAACCACGGTGATGCAGCTCCTGTTGTCCTTCTCTCAGGCAGAGAAAACCGCTTCACTCGGCTTGTAGAGACACCTTCTCCACTGGGACTCCTCTGGAATACCGTTTGCTTCTGCAGGCCTCAGAGAGAAAGTCAAGCCAGGCGTGTACCTTAATTCCCTTTCATGAATGAATCTACCGGATACACAGAGTGATTCATTTTTACTTATCTTAGTGCATATAATCGATGATCGTATGACACCCTTGGATCCAGTTTGAAAAGTTTATGTCTTTTTGCCAGCAAAGAACGCGCTTGTCTCTCCGGCCAGCCTCGCAGTGGAGTCCCAGGTGGAAGAGATCGGACCATTGGAAAGGTGGGGGGTTTATATGGGCAGTGGCATCATGGGAAGTCCGCTGTAACCCCCAATTCCTAAGTTGTGCCAGAAGTAGGTTAATGCAATTTATTTTGAAAGTTCCAGAAAAGTCCGTACCGCATTTTCTGTTGTAACTCATGGTTGTGGGTCCCAACAAGTATAATATGCACATAATTTGTAGCTGAGCAAAATACGTTGGATCTCTAATTTGTTACGTTTATGCCACAGAACTTTTTCAATTGTCCAGAAACTCAGTGAATCTCTGGCTTAGCTGGCTTTAAATTACAAAAACAGCATTAATTGCCTAAAACTACATATCCTCATCCACTATTGAAATGGAAGGCAGATAGCCTTCCATTTCCATTGTGGGGGTATTAATGGGGGTATTAATAACAGGAAAGGGCTGAAAGGGCATTGAAGGAAAAATAAGTGGTTTGATGGTGTTTGATTGTTTGCTTGATACTAATCGTGCATTTGAAAAACTACATTGTTTGTGAAACTTTCTCGCGTCAAGTGATGCCAGCTGCTGAAATGCAGCAGTTGCCTCCTATTCCTAAATTTTTATTTTTATTCAAATAAAATGGCCAGCACCTCAAACAATCACAAAAAGCTGATTAATTGCTTGAAAGATTTACAACAAGGGAAATAGGAGAAATGCTAAAGTTTAGTTTTAGGTACTGAGATTCGAAAGGATTATTAGTAACTTTAGAGGTTTAGGGACTATATTGCTCAAAGTATTCGGTCACCCATCTAAATAATTGAAATCAAATGTTCCAATCACGTCCATGGCCACAGATAAATAAAATCAAACACGTGGGAATGCAGGCTGTTTCTACAAACATTTGTGAAAGAATGGGTCGCTCTCAGGAGCTCAGTGAATTCCAGTGTGGTACTGTGATAGGATGCCACCTGTGCAACAAGTCCAGTCATGAAATTTCCTTGCTCCTCAATATTCCATTGTCAACTGTCAGTGGTACAACAACAAAATGGAAGCAAATAGGAACAACAGCAATTCAGTAATAAAGTAGTAGGCCACGTAAACTGACGGAGCAGGGGTAGCAGATGCTGATGAGCATAGCGTGCAGAGGTCACCAACTTCCTGCAGAGTCAATTGCTACAGACTTCCAAACTTCATGTGGCCTTCAAATTAGCTCAATAACAGTACATAGAGTACTTCATGGACTCGGTGTCCATGGACAAGCATCTGCTTCCAAATATCAACAAGTACATTGCAAAACATCCAATGCAGTGATATAAAGAAGGCCGCCACTGGACTCTAGAGCAATGGAGGCACGTTCTCTGGGGTCACGAATTACACTTCTCCATCTGGCAATTTGATGGACGAGTCTTGATTGGGCAGTTGCCAAGAGAACGGTACTTGACTGACTGTTGTGTCAAGTGTAAAGTTTGGTGGAGGGGGTATTACGCTGTGGGGCTGTTTTCAGGAGTAGGGCTTGGCTGCTTAGTTCCAGTTAAAGGAACTCTGAATGCTTCTGCGTACCAAGAGATTTCGGACAATTTCATGCTCCCGACTTTGTGGGAACAGTTTGGAGATGGCTCCTTCCTCTTTCAACATGACTGTGCACCAGTGCACAAAGCAAGGTCCAAAAAGACATGAATGAGAGAGTTTGGTGTGGATAAGCTTGACTGTCTTGCACAGTGTCCTGATCTCAACCTGACAGAACATCTTTGGGATGAAATGGAGTGGAGACTGAGTACCAGGCCTTCTTGTCCAAAATCAGTCTATGACCTCACAAATGTGCTTCTGAAAGAATGGTAACAAATTCCCATGAACACACTCCTAAACCTTGTGAACAGCCTTTCCAGTAGAGTGTAAGCTGTTATAGCAGCAAAGGGTCGACCAACCTTATATTGAACCCTATGGATTAAGAATGGGATTTCAATTAAGTTCATATATGGGTCAAGGCAGATGAGCAAATACTTTTGGCAATAAATTGTAAGTCTGAGCTTCCTTATTAACCATCTAAAGATGTTTAAGATATTATTAAAAGCCTTTACAATAAAAGGTTGGCAATTGTTTCTCAGAGTACTTGTCATAAATTTATATAATTCAAGGCAACCAAGTGAACATTATAACTCACCATACTTTACACGAAAGTCTCATGTTATAGTCAAATCCAATTACTATGCCCGGTTTCCATGTTATTACTCTGGATATCACAAGTCGATTGCCATATTTCACACAGAATAAAAATATGAAGACACAAAAGGGAGTTTTTCCTCTCCACTGTCGATACATACATGCTCAGTATGAGGGATTGCTGCAAAGTCAACGCCAGTGACTGTCACTGTCACTACATGCTTATTCGGGAGGAGTGAAGGCTACAAGTCACTGACTCAATGCAATCTGCTGGATTTCCTTAGATAGAAAAACGTTTTAACCAATTTGAATAAATAACTGGATCTGACTGCACTGTTCGATAGTTGGGATTAATTGGAATGTATGTACCTGACTTGAAATCTATATGATTCGATTGAATTGACTTTGTGAAGTGCCTTGAGACACCATGTGTTGTGAATTGGCACTGTATAAATAAAACTGAATTGAACTGAATTGAACTGAAAACTATAAGAAGGCCAATTAGAGCAAGATATATCATTATAGATGCATCAAAAGGTTTAATGCAAGGGAAATGGGAGAAATGTAGCCATCAATAAACATCTACCTCCTCTGCCATTGCAGGGTTTCATAATTGCAGCTTTTGACATCCAGCAATTTCCACCTAATCTATTCCTGGCAGGCAGAGTCTGTAGGTCACGCTTCGCATGTTCATAGTGCCAAATAATGGCAGCTTCATCTGGCTGTATGATATACATCAGTAAAAAATGTAAAATCCTATTAAAATGTTTTTGAATATTACAATAAAGCCTTAAGTTTAGCAGAGAGGTGTTCAGAGTTTAAGTAGACCTTGATGTCTAGCAATAGTTGCAGCTTCTTCAGTGTTTTGTTTAAAATAAAGTGACGCAGCGGTCTAATCCTTTCTGACTCAGATCAATGCTTTGTCTCCAATGTGACAAGATATCTAAATTGTAGCCATGGACACTAACATCTATCACCTTTGGTATGGCATTATACAACCAGTCAACCAGTTCAACCAGTCAAATGATGCATTATTTCAGTTAACCCAGAAAAAAAACAGCCACTGCAAGAATGACAACAGCAATAACATCCCTGCCTCAGTCATAAAACACTTCTGACAAACTGAAACACCAGAGCTTCATCAGTAGCTAAAATTTAACCTTTAATGCAATCAAAGGAAAACATGGCTGCCTTTTGGAATTGCTTCTTCGCCACTGGTAGCACAGTGTGAGGTGAATGATAAGTACTTCCGTCAGCCTGGTGGTAGCATATTCCCTGCCAGGTCATCACAGTAACTCCTTGTCGTATAGCTGCTCTGACGCTGTGTTATTGAGCTAAAGCCCTCCAGCTGTTTGGCACTATATTTCAAGTAATTGAGCCATGGGATCGAGAGTGAAGTCACAGAGAGGGGTGTGTGGAAGATTGTGTGTGTGTGTGTGTGTGTGTGTGTGTGTAATAAATGTTTTGACTGCCATGTCAAAGATAATTGAGTCATAGGTAAGAAAAAGTGAACTAGCCAGCTGTCAGTCTTTTATAAACCAAATCCATCAGAATTGCAGCACAGCCTATAATTCAAAAAGACAAGTGGGAGTATGTGTGTGCGTATGTGTGTGTGCGTGTGTTCTTGTACTTGTTACTGAGTGAGAACCATTTTTCGTATTTGAATCGCAAAGTGAGGACATTTTGACAAAGTGAGGACATTTTCCTGGTCCTCACTTTTTCAAATTCCGTTCTTGGGACAGGGGTTAGGTTTAGGACTAGGGTATGAATTGAGTTATTGTTAGGGTTAGGGTTAGGTATTAACTGGTTAGTGTTAGGGTCAGGGTTAGGCACTAAAAATCAAGGAAAATGAATGGAAGTCAATGAAGTAACCGAAAAGTCCTCATAAAGATAGTAAAACACAGATGTGTGTGTGTGTGTGTGTGTGTGCAGGTGCAACCATACAGTGTATTGCATTTATTTATATATATATATATATATATATATATATATATATATATATATATATACTGTACAGACCAAAAGTTTGGACACACCTCTCATTCAAAGAGTTTTCTTTGTTTTCATGACTGAATATTGTAGCTTCACACTAAAGGCATCAAAACTATGAATTAACACATGTGGAATTATATACTGAACAAAAAAGTGTGAAACAACTGAAAATATGTCTCATATTCTAGGTTCTTCAAAGTAGCCACCTTTTGCTTTGAATACTGCTCCACACATTCTTGGCATTCTGTTGATGAGCTTCAAGAGGTAGTCACCTGAAATGGTTTTCACTTCACAGGTGAGCCCTGTCAGATTTAATAAGTGGGATTTCAAGCCTTATAAATGGGGTTGGGACCATCAGTTGTGTTGTGCAGGAGGTTGATAGAGTACACAGCTGATAGTCCTACTGAATAGACTGTTAGAATTTGTATTATGGCAAGAAAGAAACAGCTAAGTAAAGAAAAACGAGTGGCCATCATTACTTTAAGAAATGAAGGTCAGTCAGTCTGAACAATTGGGAAAACTTTGAAAGTGTCCCCAAGTGCAGTCGCAAAAACCATCACCATCACCAGCCTCAGAAATCGCAGGTTAACAGCAGCTCAGATTAGAGAACAGGTCAATGCCACACAGAGTTCTAACAGCAGACACATCTCTAGAACAACTGTTAAGAGGAGACTGTGTGAATCAGGCCTTCATGGTTAAATAGCTGCTAGGAAACCACTGCTAAGGACAGGCAACAAGCAGAAGAGACTTGTTTGGGCTAAAGAACTCAAGGAATGGGCATTAGACCAGTGGAAATCTGTGCTTTGGTCTGATGAGTCCAAGTTTGAGATCTTTGGTTCCAACCACTGTGTCTTTGTGCGGCGCAGAAGAGGTGAACGGATGGACTCTACATGCCTGGTTCCCACCGTGAAGCACGGAGGAGGAGGTGTGATGGTGTGGGGGTGCTTTGCTGGTGACACTGTTGGGGATTTATTCAAAATTGAAGGCATACTGAACCAGCATGGCTATCACAGCATCTTGCAGCGGCATGCTATTCCATCCGGTTTGCGTTTAGTTGGACCATCATTTCTTTTTCAACAGGACAATGACCCCAAACACACCTCCAGCCTGTGTAAGGGCTATTTGACCAAGAAGGAGAGTGATGGGGTGCTGCGCCAGATGACCTGGCCTCCACAGTCACCGGACCTGAACCCAATCGAGATGGTTTGGGGTGAGCTGGACCGCAGAGTGAAGGCAAAAGGGCCAACAAGTGCTAAACATCTCTGGGAACTCCTTCAAGACTGTTGGAAAATCATTTCAGGTGACTACCTCTTGAAGCTCATGAACAGAATGCCAAGAGTGTGCGGAGCAGTAATCAAAGCAAAAGGTGGCTACATTGAAGAACCTAGAATATAAGACATATTTTCAGTTGTTTCACATTTTTTTGTTCAGTATATAATTACACATGTGTTAATTCATAGTTTTGATGCCTTCAGTGTGAAGCTACAATATTCATAGTCATGAAAATAAAGAAAACTCTTTGAATGAGAAGGTGTGTCCAAACTTTTGGTCTGTACTGTATATAAAAATGTCCCTCACTAGGCAAGGGTCATGACCAATGAAAATGATAGTGCAGCTCAATTAGCAGCTTTTTGGATTTAACAACAACTCTAAATAACAGAAATTAAGGCTGAAACCCTTGCCCCTCACTCTCAGCTCTTAACCCTGTTTTTCCAAGGGATACAGTGCATCCAGAAAGTATTCACAGAACTTGACTTTTTCCACATTTAGTTATGTTACAGCCTTATTGCAAATGGTATCAAATGAATCAGTCAGTCAGTCATCTTCTATACCGCTTCTTCCATAGTGGATCGCGAGGAAGCTGGTGCCTATCTCCATTAGTCTATGGGCGGGAGGTGGGGTACACCCTGGACGGGTCGCCAGTCCATCGCAGGTCAACACACAAACAACCATGCACACACTCATTCACACACCTAAAGGCAATTTAGAGAGAAAGATTGGACAGGAAAGGCACACAACTGTCTATATAAGGTCCCACAGTTGACAGTGCATGCCAGAGCGGAAACACCAAGCATGAAGTGAAAGGAATTGTCTCTAGACCTCCGAGACAGGATAGGGCACAAATCTGGGGAAGGGTATACAAAAATACCTACTGCTTTGAAGGTCCCAATGAGCACAGTGGCCTCCATCATTCGTAAATGAAAGACGTTTGAAACCGCCAGGACTCTTCCTAGAGCTGGCTGGCCGTCTAAACTGAGTGATCGGGGGAGAAGGGCCTTACCAGGGAGGTGACCAAAAACCCCATGGTCACTTTGTCAGAGCTCCAGTGTTCCTCTCTGTAGAGAGAACCTTCACGATTCAGGCCTGTATGGTAGAGTAGCCAGAAGAAAGCCACTCCTTACTAAAAGGCACATGGCATGGTTTTAGGAACATGACAATGAATTCACTGTACTCAAATGGTGTTCAGTCACCAGATTTCAGTCCAACAGACCACCTTTGGGATCTGGTGGAACAGGAGATTCACATCAGTACACATATCTACAGCAGCTGTGTGGCCTGCTGCTGTTATAGTATGTCAGTATGGAAGAAAATCTCTCAAGATGTTTCTTCTTGTTGAATCTGTGCACTGAAGAATTAGTTTAGATCTGAAAGCAAAAGGGTTTCCACCCGGTACTGAGATTGTGAGCCTAACAAGGTGGCCAGTCAGGGTAGTTGCTCCATATGGTAATGATGTAATCCACTGTGTCATAGGAGCGATTACCCCTTCAAGAAATCTCTGGAAATTATGCACATGAAACCTACAGTTAATGACTCATAGGTTGCTTACTAGTGTTTGCAGGTGTTAATACACAAAGTAGAAGCTTTATTGTGACAAAGTTTGTAGCAATTTTGGTAAATGGAGCTTCTAATGAATGCTCTACCTCCTGGTTCTGATGCGGTCTATATCACCGCAGAATTAAATCAACGAACCTCAAGGACAGAGCTGATCAGCCAACAGCTGTGCTGATCCATATGAAATCTGTTTGTCTACTGCAAGGTCACACTGAGTGACATTAGCAAGATGGTAATCACAGCAAAACCAACGAGCAGCCTAAAAAGAAGGAGAAGTTTCAACAAACCTGTTTAGGCTGGGTTTGTCACAATATATTGTTCAGAATAGAATAGAATAGAATAGAATAGAAACTTTTTTCCTTCTGTGAGGAAATTCCATTTTGCCAGAAGCAAAGCAATATGTTAAAGGGAAACAAAAAAAGTAATGTTGATGCAACCAAAAAATAAAAAAATATGCAGTTTTGTAATTACAAGTGGACAGATATACAGGTATAATTACATGGGATTCCTTAATATACTGTCTGGGTGTATTAAGGCTATGTAACTATGGCTATGCAGGAAAATTAAGATCTGTGCAAAGACTATGTAGACAGCAAACAGGAAATATAACATCGAAAGCACTCAAAGCGCCGCTGTTTTGGCACACAATTGATTAAGAGCGACATCTGGTGGGTAAAGGTCGAGCAGCACAGACGAATTGCAAAAAACATTTTCAACATTTTTCTAAACTCCAGCTTTTAGTTTTGTACTACGGGAATTATTTTATCGAGGTTATCACCTGCGGTAACGCTAAATTTGTATGTGTAAATGTAAACCGAGCACATATTCTCCGGAACTCTTGTCCTGGCACAGTTACGTACACGGAACTGGATATGGGTTGTGCCAGTCATGCTAACCTTTGTGGCTATCCCTACCGGTTGTAGGTGTCATTCTGTTTGTCTTTCAGCATTAATCATAAACCCGTTGCAAAACTGAATGACAGCTACTGCCCCATCTCTATGCCATTGCTTTGTAAGCAATCCATCCAGCTGAGACGATAAAAATGAGAGAAGGGTGAGTAGCTGCCTACTTACTCCACCCTTTGATGACAGCTAGGTGGCTAACTTCAAAAGCTACATCCATCTTTGCTAACAGGATAGCTTAGCGGTTAGCATTCTAGGCACTGAGCTAACTCGGTTGAATCTAAGGCAACATTTCTGGTGGGTTTTAGTTCACATTTATTGGCAATATTATCATTTGATCTGACAGCTCCTTGTGAAAGACCAGAAACGCGACTTAGCAACGACTTCCGTTGCCGTGTGTCCTTAGGTTACATTGTACAGCTACCTGTGAAGACATCTAACAGCAGCAAGCCGTCATGTTTTCTCAGATTAACAGCAGTTTTTACAGTTTCTTCCAGGTGGGAGGGACTCCGACATTTTTCCTTGTATCGTCCGGATGTCTCTGAATTCTGGGGTTGTTTTATGAAAGTGTCCAGTTTATAACTTTCTGTTTAAATGGCTCTTAATTGTTTAGAAAAATGTTCAAGAGGCACTCTGCCAGTGACGGATGAGAAAAGGTTGAGTTTGTTCTGTAAAAAATCTTCAATATGTATCACATTAAGTCTATTTATTATATTAGTAGTTTTTATTTTTTGGGTTTTGTTTTATTTTAAGGCTTCATATATAATAGTGTTTTACACAACAGTAGCCTGTTGATGACGGTATCACACAATAATGATCACCATTTTTTATTATTATTTTTTTTTAGTATGACTTCCGTATTAGATTAAATGTTATTTTGACGTGCATCCAGCTTTATTTGTTAAGATTATTAATTTGACTCAGTTTCTCATGCATGTTATTTAGGGTGGCACAATACCAGAACAACTATACTATTGTAATGACCGTATTGATTGTGTTTAACCCCCATTTTCATAACTTTTTTTTCTTTCATTTCTTCACAATGTCCCAATATTCGATATTATGTGCAGCCCCAATTTTATTCTTGTGTTTGCTTATGGCGTTCCTAGTTTTGCAGTTTAAAAAGTTTTTTTAAAGGTTTTGTTTTTGTGTATTTCTGTTGTTAAACATATTTTAGGTATAAAAAAACCCCCCAAAAAAACAACTTCCTTCAAAATAGTAGTTTTATTCATTGTCACATTAAACTTAGCCAGAAATAGTAAGCATATGAATCGTTATGCCTGCTACTTTATGTGCAATGATTTTTAAGGGATATATTTCTTTGCATTTTTTGTCACTACAGGTTTAGTTAATCATTTCCCACCTTCTGATTGTTTCTTGGACTTGCTCTATTTGCAGATTGTGTATTTTGTGACCCAGCTCTTGTGCAGCCATGGAGAAGTCCTGGAGGCTGTGGGGGGCGATGGAGCGGTGCTCTCTGACTCTAGTGTCCTGGTCCTGGGGGGCATGCCGAGTTTCCCTTTTGGCTCTCATCCTCACCTTCCACCTGTACGGAGGTTTTTTCCTCCTCGCTCTCATCCTGGCGTCGGTGGCGGGCATCCTTTACAAGTTTCAGGATGTTCTTCTCTACTTTCCTGACCAACCCTCCTCTTCTCGCCTCTACGTTCCGATGCCAACAGGAATCCCCCACGAGAATGTCTACATTCGCACCAAGGACGGTGTGAAGGTCAACCTCATCCTTCTTCGTTACACAGGTGGGGATTCGGCTTCTGGCATCACCTCCAACAATCAGAGCAGCCCCACTTCCTCTGCTCCTCCTACAATCCTTTATTTCCACGGAAATGCTGGTAATATTGGTCACAGGGTGCCAAACGCACTTCTAATGCTGGTCAATTTAAAAGCAAACGTGGTGCTTGTGGATTACCGTGGCTATGGAAAAAGCGAAGGAGAGCCATGTGAAGATGGGCTGTACCTGGATGCTGAAGCAACGCTGGACTATGTCATGACCCGCCCCGACCTGGACAAAACAAAAGTGGTACTCTTTGGTCGCTCATTAGGAGGCGCTGTGGCTGTGCGTCTAGCATCAGTCAATCCTCACCGGGTAGCAGCCATCATCGTTGAAAACACCTTTCTCAGCATCCCTCACATGGCGGCGACGCTCTTCTCCTTCTTGCCCATGCGCCTGCTGCCCTTATGGTGCTATAAAAATCAGTTCCTGTCCTATCGGCAGGTGGCGCTTTGCCGCATGCCTTCGCTGTTTGTGTCGGGTCTTTCGGACCAGCTCATCCCACCGGTTATGATGAAACAACTCTACGAGCTGTCCCCTGCACGGACTAAACGGCTGGCCATCTTTCCAGAGGGCACGCACAACGACACGTGGCAGTGTCAGGGTTACTTCGCTGCTCTGGAGCAGTTCATGAAAGACCTGCTGAAGAGCCACGCCCACGAGGAAAGTGCTCAACCCTCAGCCAGCGTCACCATTATCTGATAAAACTGGACTGGATGAAAAGAGCTGAATGAAGGAACTTGATTGATTTTTGGAATGAATGTAAATTTTTTTTATGGATTTGAGTTTTCTTTTTATTTCACTCTTTCTACTTTTCTGTAAATTTGATAAGCTAAAATATTTTCACAATTTCAGAGTTTGAGGAGACTGTAACCTCTCCCTTGGATTCCTTGTGTTTTGCATGCGTCTATGACCTTTCTATGAATGAAGCCAGAGCATAGTTACTAACATCACATGATGCGATCAGAACCACAGAAGAATTTGTTCCTGTGGGTTTGTTGAAATTAATAGAAATCAGTTGATCTAATTTTAAAAGAATATTGACCGTTAAAGACCCAGTGGTGTTGGTGTGAATACTGATCAAGACACAGATGACGTGTGTCTAATTTTGTAGAGCGCCAACTAGAGGTATGCTGTAAATATATTTGTTAATACACTGCACTGTTCTGTTCAGGTTTACCCACATTTTTCTTTCTGTGGGCTCTTTCTCTCTTTGGGCTTACATCTAGTAAGGAATACATTATGGAATATAAGGATGAACCCCCCCCTTCACTGTCAGGTTGGCTTTTCACGTCGTTCTCATGATAAATATTTATATGCACCTTCAAATTTAGCCTGCCACATTAATATAAAGAGCAGCTGCTGCATATTTATTGCATAGAAGAAGTGGTGAGAAGTATAAAGTGTGCCTGTAAGGTGTAAGTCCTGTCAAAATACAAACGTATCTGAAGGAGTGAGAATGCCTTTAAAATGTTTGGTTATTTCTGGAGTTCAATTCAAAAAGTAAAGCTCACGCATATTTGTTATATATCAGTAATTATATTGGAGTTATTTCTGTTAATATAGATGCTTACAGCTAATATAAGCCTTAAAATTGGATTCTCAGAAAGTTAGAACATTGCAAAAGACTAATGAAATGGAAGTTCAATATCAAAACTCTAGATTACTGAAAAGTATGTCCATGCACTGCACTGCATGTAGTACATTTGCACTCAATACTTGAGGCTCCTTTTACATGATTTACTGCATCAGTGCAGCATGGCAAAGAGGTGATTATCCTGCGGCTCTGCTGATGTGTCATGAAGCCCGGGTTGCTTTCACAGTAGCCTTCAGCTCATCTGCATTGTTGGTTCTGGTGTTTCATCTTCCTTTTGAATCTCTGTAGGGTTTAGGCAATTTGCTGGCCATTCAACCACAGTGATACCATTGTCATTAAATTAGGTACTTTTGACAGTGTAGGCAGGTGCCAAGCCTGCTGGAAAATGAAATCAGAATCTCCGTAAAGCTCGTCAGCAGAAGGAAAAATGCTCCATACATAATCACTGACTATATAACTTCAGTCTGAATCTCAATAAGCTTGGATTCTGTACCTCATACAGAAAATTAACTTCCAAATAAAATGCTAAATTTAGTTTCATCTGGGGAAAAAAAAGAACCTTAGACCACTGAAAACCAAGCCCATCTGTATCACCTTGGCCCAGGTAAGATGCTTCTGGCCATATCTGGTTCAGTAGTGACTGAACACAAGCAATGCAGCACTTGTAAACCCATGTTCTGGATACATCTGTGTGGTGACTGTTGAGGCTGTGACTCAAGCTGCAGTCTACACCTTGTGAATCTCCCCCAAAATTATAATGGCCACAGGTTTTCATTCCTCTCAACTTTCCATTCATATTCTTAGTTGCCACTTCTTCAGTAATGACCCTTTATGGCCGGCCATTCTTGTAGAGATTGTCGAAGACTGTGCTGGGCTACAGACAAGTCAGCATATGTCACAACATCTGACTTTTAAAAGTCACTTTTTATTGGTCTTTTGTACTTTGTACTAAATTTATGTGAGAAAGTAAATTTGGAGTTTTTAATAGCTGTAATCCATAATCAGAAATAAATGCTTGAACTATATTACTCTGTTTAATTCATATGGGTTTCACCTTTTGAATTTAATTACTGAAATACGTTTTTTCGAAAATATTTAAATGTATTGATATGCACCTGTACAACTAGCCCAGAGGATTTGTTTCAAAATGAGTTTTAGTCGTTACTGAGCAGTTAACACATTGATTTGCTGCCTGGCTTGGTGATACTTAGAGAGAATTGGTTACTACGGTAATCCTCTTGGCCCAATTGGAGATGATTTGGGACAAAATACCCAGATGTCCTATTTCCAAGATGCGTCATCAACAAGGAAAAACTGTAAGTGTTTCTGTCTGCTGCAGATCAGAACTCCGAACTCCAAAGTTCTGTTTAATTTCAGTTTGTCCTCCATGTTTTATTCGCTGGCCAGTTCAGCTGGGGATTTCCAGTAATTGGCCAGTGCTTGTTCTTTCCCTTTTAATCATACAGTGTGTGACTTGTGTAAAAGTGTGCTTATGGGGGATAGAAAATTAACCCTGTTAAGCACCGGAAATAATGTGTGAGCGTTTTTAGTCTAATGTTGTGATTATTTATGAGCAATTATCCTTTGCATTTTAATTGTTAATTGAAGGATCCTGTTTCCCTACGCTTCTGTGGCAAAATGACTTCTCTCTCTTAGGGAGGGCTTTTAATGAGCTAATTAACCTTTCCTGCATGTCTTCCACAGGATGGGGCTAAAAGCTAAAAACGCTGTTATCCGCTCTTGCTTTCTGAATGCAGCACACTGCATTGCGGTGGTTTGAAAGCCATTTGAATACATTCAGTAGGTCTCAGCCATATTAACTAAAAAAGTGAGAAAAAAAAGCTGATGGACAGCAGCTAAAAGACCCAGCTTGTGTCTTTTGATGTAATCACAGCTTGAAAATGGTCTGCAGGCCACCATGACTGTAAGGTGTCATCTTAAACGAAAATCCGTTGAAAAATTGTGCAACGATCATCCTTCCTAATTCTGTGAGTTCATTCCACTGGTTGCACTAAACAGTTTGTTTTTTTTAGATTTTTAGTATTTTATCAAATCCTAATGCTGGTTTTGTGCCATCTAAGCTTTTATGAACATACACTCATTTCTTTTCCACCAGCCTTGTTTCAAATATATCTGCTGATTGTTAAATATCTTCATCCATGAAAGATGCAGGAACAGGTCTCTCACTCGTTTGTTGTTTCATCTTTTGGTTTGAGGCTAACACTTTGTTGATGTCGTAGCCAGTTTTTGGGTTTTGTTTAACACAAAGTAAATAAACAATAAAATAAAAATGAATGTCATTTAATTTTTATTTACCATAAGTTAGGTGTGCAACGCCACTTTGGGTGATACGTTTCTTTGTTCACATGGCTGTGAACAGATCAGTGATTGCTGTGAGATTTTAAGAGGTCATTTTGCAAGCTGGCATGTGTTTACATTTAGTCTTGGCAAGCTTTTTGAATGAACATGCACAGTGTTGAAATACTTTCAAGTACATGCACCTTCACTTTAAACCATGACTTCACTTTAAAGAAGCATTGATGAGACATCTGAATGAGCTGTTTTTATCATTGGAACCATGCAGTCGCATTGACTGGCTTTCCATTTCAGAGTCATGTATCTTTTCTATTTCTTTTAACTTCTTTTGTAAGCACACATTTTCACTTTCTATTTTCTGTATTGTAACACGCAATAAATTGATACAGTAAGATAACTGATTTGTGTTTGATTATTTCCTTCATTTTATAAACAAGCATTTCTGTCCTACTCTAACAGTTTCTATTCAAAGGGTTGGCCTGAATTTAGATCTTTCGATTGGGTCTGACTAGCTTTCCTGTCTCTGCTGAAGAAAAACTTTACCACAGCAAGATGTTGCAACCACCATGTGCCACTGAGGGGTGGCAGTTACAGTATGTGTTGCTTTGTGGTGGTTTATCACAGAAAATCCTAATAAAATACATTGGAAAAATGTTAAGGGGTATGAAGAAGGTTCATCCCCACAACACGATGCCACCAGTGCATGAATTTTTCATGCAGGCCAAAAGGTTCAATTTTAGGCTAAGCTGACCAGAGTACCTTCTTCATGCTTGCAGTGTTTTCTGGATGGCTTGTGTTTGTTTTTTTTGCTACTCTTGTGTAAAAGGACAGTTTTATGAAGCGAACAACTAGTAGCTGTCCTGTCGACAGATTCACCCACCTTAGCTGTAGAAGCCTGAAGCTTCTTCTGAGTTCTTGTTGGGCTCTTGGATGTTTCTCTAACTAATATTCTTGACCAGCCTGTTAATTTAAGTGGATGTCCATGTCTTGTCAGGTTTCTGGTTTGGTCACACTCTTGATTTGTGGATAAGAGACTGTGTTTGTTCCTTGGTGTTCATGATGCTGTTTGTTCACAAATGTTCTCTCACAAACCTCTGAGATTTTCACAGAACAGCTGGATTTGTTCTGGGAATAAATTACACACAAGTGGACTCTTTACTAATTAGGACACCCCTGAATGCAGTTGGTGGCAATGCAATTTTTAGGGCTGTCAGGTTGAAGGGGACTGCACATAAATGCATGCCATACTGAAAATCATGTATTTTATTCCACTTCACAATTAAGGACTACTTTGTCTTGACCTAACACACAAGTACTGTACTAAAAAAAACAGACCTCTCTGTCTATCTAGTAATAAGCTAACACTGGTGTAAACTGCTAAATCCATGTGACCTTCATAGGCATTAAGTTTTGCACCCTCAGCTGAAAGCATCTAAATGTCTGTTTTTTTTCCAGATAAACTCTGAAACCTGAACTCATCTAACCACAGAACACATGTCTGCTCTCAAATTCTCCCTTGAAGGCGACCTCATGCCCAGGGTACTTAGAGGAGTATTTCTGTGTAGCATCAATAAATAAGTTCCTCATTATACAGTCCAGTTTGTAACAGTTTTTAAGGTACTAAACTATAGTGGCTTTTCTGGTCATGGTGGCATGACCAATACGAAGGTTTCACAGTAATGTTTCTGGTCTTGGCCAGGTATTAATACCTCCAGAAACTTTTCACATTACCACCACAAACTTTAGTGTATTTTATTAAAATTGTTTGTGAGAGACCGACACAAAGTTAGGAAGTGGAATGAGAATTATATTTGGTTTCTAGTTATTTTTACTAATACAAACCTCAATAGTGTTGTGTGCATTACTATTCAAGCTTTTGTACTCTTTAATAAAATCCAGTGCAACCAATTACCTTCAAAAGTTATGTAATTAGTGAATTAAATCCACCAAGAGGCCAAATGGGCAACTTTTAGTTGCGCACTCCACAAATCAAGGAGCATTATTGCTTCTGCAAGGCACTCATACAAAGTTTTCCTCAGGTTGTTTCAGCAGCCCTGAATCATTTAAAATGTAACCCACTGCAGGTCTTTGAAAGATCTTTATATATATATTTTCAAGTAACTTGAAAAGTTAGTCAGTGACTCTTCAGTGCTTTTTGGCAGAATGTGATCAGATCATTCTTGCTTGGGAAAAAAAGGTTTTCTTTGATGCTGATTTTAAAATGCAGTCCTAAAATTCACTTTTACACAAACTGTGCCATGACTTGTGCCTTGACGTAAAGAATTGCAGAATAATGTTTTACATTTCCAATCTTACTTTTGAGTTTGACTTTGTTTTTTTGGGGGGGGACCTGTTTGCGTTATTGTATTACCTCCATCTCAGGACTGAAGAAATGTATATTAATTCAAAATGTATAGTCAGTCATTTTCTATCGTTTCTTCCATAGTGGGTCATGGGGAAGCTGGTGCCTATCTCCAGCAGTCTATGGGTGAAAGGCGGGGTTCACCCTGGACAGGTCGCCAGTCCATCGCAGGGCAACACACAAACAACCATGCACACACTCATTCATACACCTAAGGGCAATTTAGAGAGACCAATTAACCTAACAGGCATGCTTTTGGACTGTGGGAGGAAGCCAGAGTACCCAGTGAGAACCCACGCATGCACGGGGAGAACATGCAAACTCCATGCAGAAAGACCCCAGGCTGGGAATCAAACCCAGGACCTTCTTGCTGCAAGGCAACTGTGCTACCAACTGCGCCACCGTGCAGCCCCTTAAAATGTATATATATACAAAAATATTTCAGAAAATAACAGGGATTTTTCAATGAATTGGCACTTTATAAGTAAGCAGAAGTGAATCGATTTATTGCATTAAAATCGATTTGTTTTTATCATTTATGTACATAAACTGTGAAACATTTCCTTTTAATTTGAGTTTCTTGGAAACTGAAATTGACAAAATATTTATTTTGAAGAAATGGAGTACATGTTCAGCATGACTTCTTTCTACTTCACATTTTTATTCTCGGTATTAAAGTTTGTGTTGGTGTGTTATGTTGCCGTTTGAAGATGAAGCAAGTTTTGCACTTCCTCATTTCAGTCTGTAACAATTTTTGTCAATAATGTCTAAAGTATTTCGTAGCTTGAAATCATTTTATACAGTCCACAAATTGGCTGTGATCATATCAAACACATTTCCTATATGCTGGCATGAGTTCATTGTTCGGATGGGGAGGAAAAGTGGTGTGTTTTATAACGATAAAAATTAAAAGTTTAAAGAGATTTTGCACGCTACTGGTCAGGCAGGAAGCTGTTGGTGTGGTTTCTTCTGCGGAACAACAGAGGGGAAGCTGTTTTGCCTTTTTTTTAAGTTCATTTGTTCTGCGTAGTCTCTCAGACCAAACAAGATTCAGCCACTGAAAGAAAACGAGTCGAGGAAGTCAGGACTAAAGGAATCCAGCGTCAGTATTGCCTGAAGCTCTTGATTAAGGAAGAAAACATTCACCATTCTTAACCAGGGTCTCAGAAGAGAAAAAGTTCAGGAGTAAAAGCGGTCATGCTGCTAGTGTGAGCTGTCTGGGGGTTTAATGTTCCCTCATGATGGCAGTGTTTGCAGATGTGAAGCCAAGAACTGGAGAAGGTTCATGTGAAGGAAGGCTATCTTGGCCAGTTTTCCTGCTGACACTAGCTGCTGTCACCTCTTCTTCTCTGTCGGCTCTCTCCTTGTACCAGTTAGTGGCTCTCAGAGCTGAAGTGGAGGGGCTCAAAACTGATATTAGCCGCAGGAGAGAAGAGGGGCATAAGGTCAGCCACAGAAGTCAGGTGAGTAAAGGTCTTCGGGGGTTTCTACTAACAGCCAGTTGTAGTTGTTGTATTTTAGTGTATTTCTAAGGACGATATGTGCGTGCAGACTGAAAACATCAGTGGAAAAGAAAACATTCAAGAGCGTCTGGATCCACCAGAGTCTCAATATGCTTTCAGTCAAATAAGAAGAAAAAGAACAATACCGCAATTAGAGATGTCAGGTAAGGCGAAGATAACATTTGACATGGATGCGGCATGTGACATTTGCAAACCATTACAGAAGCAATATTATATATTGATTTATTTGACTGATTTTGTTTTTCAAAATGTATTTCCAACAGTGTTAAGATATGTTTGTATTTTTAAAACAAATGTTTCAGAGGCACTTACATTCTGCATTTAGATTAGTAAGAAGAAAGTTGTTCCCAATATTATGTACTTGAAAAAACCTGGCAGATCATATCAGAATAATTAACTAATCTGTTATATTCAATAGTGCTTAGTGCTGATGTTGGTGGATTTTGGTAATAGTAGAGTCCTCTGAATACATTTATTTTTATCACTACCTTGAAAAGCTATTTCTTTGCTTCATCTTATTAGCCATTATTTATCAAATTTATTTATTTATCAATTGATTTGTAAGATATATACCAAGATTAATAGTATCTGGAGTTTCATGGTTGAAAAAGATGCTTGTGTTGATTAAAAAAAAAACATCTGAGATATTGTTAAAATGAAGAATGGCTTCCTGTCCAGACAGTAGAGTGACAAAAAAAAAAAAAATCAATGGGCAACAAGTAAAAACAAATTGTGTACTGATGGCTTTATTTTGCTGTAGTACTGTAATGCTTTCTCCAGATTCACAAGGAGATGATGTTTATTTCACATTGATGTAGCTATGTAGTATAAATACCCAAAGTACAGTTTATATAGCCACTTTTTAAATTTATTTTGTAAAGCTGTCTTAGAACTGACACAATTCTCCCATATTTCATACCAGGTTCTCAGTCCTGCCTGCAGCTTTTGGCAAACAACAGCCGAAAACCTTTCGGAAAAGGTCTAGTGTCTCTTACTTTACTTTTATTTACATTGTCCTCTTTTTTAACAAAAGAGGACAATGTAAATAATTCGTTCTTTTCACCCAGAACCAGACATGCAAAAAAGGTTCCAGATTAACGCTTCCAGAAATATGTAAATAAGTGTTGGTGCTTCTTGCATGTTTTCTAATAAGAGTCTCTATCTTGGATCAGAACTTCCTTCAGGCCCGTACACAGGTATCCCCTGGCAAGCTGGGCTGAGGAGAGGCACAGCCCTGGAGGCAGATGGTGACCGCATCATAGTCAAGGAGGCGGGTTTCTACTTTGTCTACAGTCAGGTGGGCTCGATTACTTTAAATTCCTTTTTTGTCCACTGGGGGCTGCTGCTACTCTTTGTATAAATATGCTGCTTAGTACATACACTGTATTTAGTGACTAACCATGAGGAAGGTCTGAGGGAATGGGATGTAAATTTAGTTTTTAAAACAAATTATATGGTAAATGTTTTGCTACCCATTTCAGTACCAGTTATCCTGGTTTGTGCAGGTCTACTACATGGACAGCACCTTTACAATGGGTCATGTGGTGATCAGGTGGAAGAAGGACGTTGTGGGAAATGAAGATCAGGATGTGCATTTGTTCCGCTGCATCCAAAGCATGAACCCTGATTACTCTTTCAACACCTGCTACACGGGAGGTGAGCTTGTGTCATATTTAATGTCCACTAATGGCAACTCCTTACAGAAATCAAGTAGTGTTTCTTTAACTAAAGCTACATTATCTGTGTGGTATTATATATGCAACCTGTCTGAAGTAGTCATCTGAATCCTCCAGGTGTTGTAAAGCTGGAGAGGGGAGACTACTTGGAGCTTCTGATCCCCCGGGCTATGGCCAGCATTTCCCTGGAAGGAGACTCTACCTTTCTGGGTGCTTTAAAGCTCACTTAAAGTATGACATTTGGTACTGGAGCAACTGAACAATGATGCTAGAAATAGGTGTCATGAAGTTGGAGGATAGGCAGCAGTGCAGCAAAGCAGTTATGGTAACTTCCTGTTGAATAAGATAATACAGCAAGCAGCCACTTCTTTATTGGCTGATGGATCTCTAATATAAAACAGAAAATGTGTAGAGGCTTTTAAGTTCATTAAGTATTGAGGCTTCGCAATGTTCATTTATATCACTGTTAAAGTCAAAACATTCTGAATTAATGTGTTTTCTTCATATAATCTTACGTTTAGCAAGCACAACTTGTAAGACTTATTTTTCAACTCACTTTTAAGGCAGTAAAATTCATATTATTATTTGAAATTTTAGGCTACATTACTGTGTCATAAGATGTCTTCTGTTTTATTTTTTAAATGCGGATTTATCTTTGCGATGGCCTCATTAAAACAGATCTTTATATATTTAAATGATGTACAAAGTGTGATGTAATAAAATGCAAATATGTGCAAATGGTGATGTGGGATGAGATTGTTACTCAATTTTTGGCCACAGGAAGCAAAGACGTTTGTGTGGCAGAACAAGAGAGAGACATCAAGATAAGGTGAAGCGGAAACGGTTGAAATCAAGCTTACAAGCATATTTTTAGCTTCAAGAGAAACTGCAGGCGGATCGTGTCAGCAGTTTCAAAGAAGCTGATCAATGACTGTCAAGCCTGAGAATTCTGGCAGAAATTATGCTCTCACTTTACCACTTAAAAAACTCAAAATATAAAGATTAAAATCTAAAATGTTTGCACAATGTTTTAATAAACAATCAGTGTATTTCATTAAAGGTGCATATGGTGTTAAAGGGCTCTTACCTACCACCATAAAAAAAAAAAACTCACTAGATTAAAAAATATTCGCTTTGCTATGCTAGAGGCATCTGAATACTTTCTACATATAGGGACAGGGACACCTTGTTGGCCACATTGCAGATTGTATGTTTAGCTTCCAGAGTAAAATCAGCCAAAACAGAACCTCTGGTCTGGAGCCTTGGGTGAATCAGTGGCCTCAGGTCCCTATGGTGTCCCGGAAGAATTTCAGTACAGCTTCCTGTACACATATTGAATCTGATCATTCCCAACTCTGTCACTGAGACTGTATTATCATGGGAATATTACAGCTTATAGCGGTGCTAATCAATTAAAATGTATAACACATCAAAGAAATTACTGTCTGGTTTTCATCTGTCATCCAATGTCACATTGAAAAAAAAGATGAGTATTCAAAAAGGATTTTAAAGAAGACAATGAAGGTGCCTGACATGTAGAGGAACCCATAACTTAGGGTCTGCAAACGCAAAAGCCCAATCACGTCTGATCTTCAGCCTAATCTTTGGAGCGACCAAGAGCCGCTGGTCTGCTGATCTTAGAGTACTTAAAGGAGAGTACAGGTGGAGCGAGGCCATTGAGACATTTTAAAATGAATAAGAGAATTTAAAAATCTATTTTAAAGCACACAGGGAGCCAGTGAAGAGCAGCCAGCACAGGATTGACGTGCTCTTATCTGAGGACTTGCGGGCATTTTTACCACTCTGAAGGTGGGAGAGGGCAGCTTGTCTGACCCCAAAATTTTGTCGCAGCTGGGAAACACTTGTTTTTTACTACAGAGCTTATTGTGTCTCAAATCTAGGGTTGCCATCTAATGTCAGCTCCCCACATTGGTGGCAGTGGATTTCAGGTTTGGAGTCAAACGGCAAAGATTCACATGGTGGGAGTCACAAGGGTCATTCGGGCGGAATGATGTTACTTCAGTCTTTTTATCATTAAAGCTCAAACAATTCAGGGCCATGTGAAGACATTATTCATTACTGATTAGTAGAAAACAAAATACTTTTCCTTGCAACATTTTTTGGCAAACAATGATGGATCCCACAAGCAACCATAGTCTTCCTCTTTTTCATACACAGTAATCCTGTCCATTAGGCCATCCGGTTTGACAAAGCCCTAATGTTGGTCACTTCTTCACTCTCTCTTTTCCCTTTAATGTCATGGCTCCACTTGACTGGACCAGAAATCAAAACATGGCTACTGAAGAAGACAGACTAAAATATGAGTCTGCCCAGACAGTGTTCAAAAGGACTTAATGGATAACAGTAACTTTTAATGGAAGAGTATATGTATATAATGAAGCTAGAATGCATAATGGAGAGCGGGCCCAGCCCTGGGAAATCAGAAGCGCTCTTTGATGTGTGCTGTTTACCACAGCAGGCGGCTGAGCAAACAGCAATTGAGAAATGTGAAAGGATGAGGGTACGAGAGAAGAGGGGTGCGGAACTCAGATCTCCCCCATAAATATGTCAAGCATGATGCTCCCCTTCCTCCTTTTAGGCCAGAAATGTCTTTGTGCGATGCCATGGTGACGCCTTGTGTGTTTGCGGAAGCTGATGTCAATGTGGGCTCGGCGCTCAAAAGGGAAACCAGCATCTGATCGGAGAATCAGGAAATGAGACCAACTGTGTGTACACATGCTGGCACTGTGTATAGTTCACACGCTATACGAGTATACTTCAAATACAAAGAACAGCTGATGTTCCAAACATCCGTGGAAGAAGTTTGACATTTTGAAAAATAGGTTCTTATTAGCGAAGCAACATAGAGGACACAAAACAGCGACACTGCTGTTCCAGGAGTTCCCAGTTTATAATAGGCTTGAGCCTTGGTTGGTTGTTCTTAATCATATTTAAATCATATTTAAATTTCTTTCTACTAAGTGGGACAGACTAAGATGGTTGACATTTGAAAGCTATTAGGTGTTCCAACTGGACAACAATCTCAAAAACACCAAAAACTAAAACCACCTGAGTAAATCTGTAAGTATGTGTAATTCCTCCAGGTACCGACAGATGCAAGTGGCTTTCTTAACTGATGAATTTCTTGAATCCATCTTGGTATAGATTCAAAACACACCGTGAAAACTAAAACACAGACAAGACAATAATTAGCTTGATTAAAATAAAGACAATTAGCAAATACACTACTTTACAGCATAAAAACAGACAAAATACCTTGTTGGCTGAGTACCAAGTAAGAAATTAGGAAAAAACCTCTTTTCTTCTTGGTTTTGCTTCCTTTCTTAAACCTTTCTGTCCATGCTCTTTTCTTTCTGCGTTCTTTCTCCTCTTCTTCCTGAGATCGCTTTTTCTTGACATATCTCTATACAACACACGTCTATTCTGACACCACAGCGCCCTCTAGTGACACTTCACAAAATTAACTTAAAAATACACAGAAACTTGTAGAAATAGAGATGTGGCAGTTACACTCCCACCAAATCTCACGCTCTTAACAGTGAGATTTCCATAAAACAAATTCAAACTGACACAGAGTCTGAACAACAAAAATAAATAAAATACACATTACTCTGCTTCTAGCAAAACAATAACCTTATCTATAGGTCGTTCTAGTGAAACTGTTTTCGTCACTAGTTTATTTTTGTTAGATGTCCTCTCGCTAACTAAGAGTCTAACTTTTCTCTCTTTATTATCTGCTCCAGGATAGACATCTGTGACTTTAGCGAACTTCCATTCGTTACGTGGTGCAAGCTCTTCTTGTAGAAGCACTATATCAGTTATCTGCAGATCTCTTCTGTGTGCAGTACACTTCTGTCTTGGTTGCAAGTTGAGTAAATATTCTTTCCTCCAACAGATCCAAAACTCGTTGGCCACAAATTGTACTCTTCTCCATCTTTTTTGAAGATACAAATCTTCTTTAATGAACTTTCCCGGTGGAGGTTGAACAATGGTTGACTTCATAGTTAGGATGTGGTTAGGTGTCAGCGGTTCGGGGCCTGTAGGATCATTCAGATATGCCACAGAGAGTGGCCTGCTGTTGATAATCGCCATAACTTCGTTCAACAAAGTTCTCAAAGATGTAGTGTCGAGTCTCTTCATTGAATGGTCGAGAACAGCTGAAAGAATACTATGGATTGTCCTTATCTGCCATTCCCACACTCCACCCATGTGGCTAGCTGATGAGGGGTTCATGAGAAATTCACATCTAAGTACTTTCACTTTTTCCTGATCCATATCCTTTAAGAGATTAGCAAACTCTCTCTGGGCACCAACAAAATTGGTTCCTCTGTCACATCTTAGTTGCCGAACATTACCTCTGATAGCAATAAACGCTCGCAAAGCATTGAGGAATGCGTCTGTGCTTTGGTCGTCTACTACTTCAATATGTATGGCTCGTGAACATAAACACATAAGTATGAGCCCATACCTCTTGAGCTCTTTCCGTCCATCTTTGATGAAAATCGGACCAAAACAATCCATGCCTACATAGGTGAAGGGTGGTGTAGGTTCTGTCTGGTCTACTGGTAAATCTCCCATGCTTTGAGACTCTGTTTTCCATCTGTACTTGCGACACTTGAAGATGTATGATGAAACTGCACGGCTGCTTCCAAGTATCCACCAACCGTTAGCTCGCAGTTCATTCAGTTATTCCACGACCTTGGTGCTGAACCTTAGGGTGAAAATGTCTTATCAATAAAGTTGAAATATAACTGTCCTGTGGGAGTACTGCTGGATGCTTCACGTGTGGATGTAACACTGCTTGACTCAAGCTTCCCCTGACTCTGAGTACGCCTTCCTTATCTAAAAATGGACTTAGCTTGTACAGTTCATGATTTTTGATCTTGGAAACTGTTTTCTTTGATTTCAGACTGTTTACTGCTTCAGCAAAGGCTTTCTCTTGAACAAGTTTAATGACGAACAGTTTTGTTTTTCTTCTAAACTTGTTCCCTTTTCACCCTTCTGTATTTCACCCTTAAATTCCTTGACCTTTTTCCTCAAAACTGCAAGGGCTCTGATCAATCTGGACCATTCCGAGAGCTTATCAAATCTATCAAGAATAGTTAACTCTTCTTTAGCCTCTGTAGTACACACAAAGACTTTGCAAAGTTCCGGGTCATTTCCTTTGGTCTCTCCCACCTTGACATCTCTATCAGGTAGGTTCCTTTCCCAGAGAAAGGCTGGTCCTGTGAACCAATCAGAGGACTTTAGTTGTTCTGCTGTTAAACCTCTAGAGGCATAGTCTGCAGGGTTATGTTCTGATGTAACATATGCCCATTGCTCTGGTTGTGTGCTTGATTTTATTCTTTGAATGCGATTAGCTACAAACACTTGAAATCTTCTGGCGTCCTTATTAATGTAGCTAAGAACGACGGTTGAGTCTGTCCAGAAGAACTCTTGCATGTCTGGGATTTCAAGCTCTGTTTTGAGTAGATCACTAACTCTAACAGCAACAACTGCTGCTGAAAGCTCGAGTCGAGGGATAGTTGTGACACTAGAATCTGTGACTCTTGACTTGGCCATTACTAAACAACAATGGACTTGATCTGTTTGGCTAATGACGCAGGTACGTACATGCACCATATCCATTGACGCTGGCGTCTGCAAAGTAATGTAACTCATAGCTTTTGACTTGTCCAAAATCACATGGAACAAAACATCTTTGGACCTGTGTGTCAGCTAAACCAGAAAGATCTTTGATCCAAGACTCCCACTGGAATCTTAAATGTTTGGGAAGCTCTTGATCCCAACCGACCTTATTCCGACACATTTGCCTACGAGGACAAACGGTGCAAAAAAACCAAGGGGATCATAAATAGAGGCTACAATAGAAAGTACTCCTCTCCTTGTCAATGGGTTTGACTTGACTTGAACTCTGAATTTGAAAGTGTCTGATGTGATGCACCAATCCACTCCCAAAGCTCTTTCAATGCGTGGCAAACTAAGAGACATATCGAGGTCCTTAACTGTGGCACGCTCTTCAACTGGAATAGTGGACATAACACCCTCACTATTGGACACAAACTTGTGAAGTCTTAACTTCCCTGTAGAGCACAGCTCTCTTGAGTTTTTGATAAGTTGAATGACTTCACTCTCAGTAGAAACGCTTGCTAAACCATCATCAACATAAACGTCTCTCTGTATGAAGCGTATTGCGTTCTCTGGAAAGCTATCTTCACCTTGGGCCACAAGGTGTCAAACCGAAGTTGGCACCGCCTGGAGAAGACGCTGCTCCAAAAAGATGAACTTTCATTCGATAGACTGATGGTGTCACTTCCAAGTCTCCCTTGTCCCACCAATGAAACCTTAAATAATCCTGATCTTCCTTTGTGATGTGGAATTGGTGAAACATTTGTTCTATATCACACATGAATGCGACAGAACTTTTACAAAAACGACAAAGAATACCCACCAAAGTATTCGTCAGGTCAGGACCGGTTAACAGATGGTCGTTGAGAGAGGTATCTTGGTATTTGGCAGAGGCATCAAATACAACTCTGACCTTCCCTGGTTTATGTGGGTGATAGACCCCATGGTGTGGAATATACCAGGCAGGGCTGTTGTCTGTTTCTTCGCCAGGGACCTTTCCTGCGTCACCTCTTGAGATTATGTTGTTCATAAAATTTGTGTAGTCAATGTAGTATGTTTTGTCTTTCTTAAGTCTCTTTTTCAGACACTTCAGACGATGAAATGCACATATTTTGTTGTCAGGTAACTTGGGTCTGCCATCTCGAAATGGTAATGGCACCTCTTTCATTTCTCTTGATGTTCCCTTTAAGTTTGGTTAGAAACTTCAAATATTCTAGCAAGATAGGGTTATCATCAACTGCCTTTTCAGAGAAATCTGCCTCTAGCGCCTTGACAATATCTGAAGGAGTAACATCTCTTACCTTTGTTCTGTTCACATAATGGACACTTTCCTGAAGCGTAACAGAAGGCTTGAGTTCTGGAATGACGCTCTTGACGATAATGCGGTGACTGATTCCAATTGCATCTCCGTAGTTCAAACAGGGGTTACTTTGTCCGACGATACTCCAACCAAGATCTATGCGCTGAGCGTATGGTTCATCTTCTTTCCATGAGACAATCTCCCTTGGAAGTAGAGCTTGTCAGCAGTTGTATCCGATCAGCAATCCTACTTTACAATCTTGCAAAGGTGCGATTTCTGATTCCAAATGCGACCAAGCTTTGGCTGTTTCGTTAGTTGGAATGTGAGCTTTGTTAGCTGGAATAAACTCTTGTGTATAAGTTGGAGGTAAAGTTATCTTCTTACTCAAGTTAAACCCACATAGTAGACAACTCTAATCTGACAGGTTCTTGGTTTATTCCATGTGAATCTGCAACTTCACTTAGTACAAAGGTAGTGTCACTTTGTGAGTCCAGTAAGGCATATACAAGGACTTCTTTAGGCTTTGCTGAAGATGGCAGCCACACAGGAATGATTGCAGCTGTTTGTGTGTTGTTTTATTTGCTTACAACTCTGTTTGTCGTAGCCGAGGCTATAACTTTCTCTTGAACTTCACTGTTCTGACTTGGTTCAGTATTTGTGTTCGACTTATCTGGTTGTTTATTTCCTTCCTTAGTTTTGACTCAATCTTCATGAAGACAAGTAGGATGCCTTTTGCTGCACTCCTCACAAATGTTGCGGTTGGTACAGTTCTTCGAATAGTGACTTAATTTAAGACAACCAAAACACAACTTTTCTGACTGAATGAACTTAACTCTGTCTGCGACAACTTTCTCCAGAAAACTTCTGCATTTGTGTAGACTGTGTTTGGGCTTTTTACAGAATAAGCATGTTAGTGATATCCTTTCTTGGGAAATTGTCATCAGTGTTTTAGCTCCAATTTGTCTCTGTCTTGTGGGCTTCACCTTTTCTGCTTTATCAGACTCACCTTGCTTCAGTGACTGCAGTGATGTAACAGGGTTACATGCAATCTTAGCTTCTCTTGTTAGAAATGCAACAAATTGGCTAAAAGTGGGAAACTGACTTGTTTGTTCTTCTATTTCCATGACCTTACGGTTCCAGCTAGCGGTGAGCCAATCTGGAAGCTTGGAAAGAATCTTTCTGTTCTCATTGCAGTCATTAAGAATCTCCAAGGACTTCAGATGAACCCTTGCCGCTTCACAACTACGCAAGAAATCTGCAAAGTCTCGGAGCTCAAAACTGTCTTTGAGGTCATCTTTGGCCATGCTTGTAACTTATCTCTGTAAGCCTTTGCAAGAATCTTCCATGCTGCAGGATATGTGGATTCTGTTCCTAGCAGGAAGTATCCTTCAAGTACGTTCTTAACTTGTTCACTCACATATCTCCTAAGGTAGAATATCTTCTCCTTATCCAGGATGTTCTTTTGATCAATCAGGGTTTCAAATGAATGTTTCCAGTCGCTGTATCTTATGGGATCCCCACTAAATACTGCAGGCTCAGGAACGGGATTGCGGCTTCGCTTAGTGCACTTGCTAGCACTTTAACAAGAGCTGATGTACCATCACTTAACGGTGTGGCCATAGCTTGTGGTTCAACTTGTTCAAGCAGAGATGGGAAACCTACATGTGTATCACCTATAACTTCTGTGTTGATTTTTGTTACATCTACCCTGTGTTCTTCTTTAACAGTTCTTTGGTCAAACACCTGCATTCTCGCTTGTGCTGCTTTAAGATCTTTAACCGTTTCCAAGTGCTGAATCTTTCTTTTCTTTTCTTCTAAAGCTCTCTGCAGCTCTGCATACTCTTCTTCTTGCTGAGCCTTTAACTTAACTTCATCTGCTTCTCGTTGCATCCTCAGTATAACTTCTTCTGCTTCTCTCTCTAAGCGCATTTGTATGACCAGTGCTTCTCGTTCTACGGCCTTTTTCCTAACCTCTGCTTCAAGTTTAGCAATTTCTTGCTGTTCCCTTTCTTGTTCTTGTAACACTGTAAGAACAGCTTGACTTGCAGCTGCTTCTGCTGCTGCTTCTTGAAGTTTAACAGAGGATCTGCTTGATTGCTCAGACTGTTTCCTACTTGTGTTAAAGATACTCAACTTGCTGTTTGTTGTCTGAAAGAAGGAGCCTGCATCTGGCCAATCTTGATCCTCTTCCTTTTTCCCATCTAATCTATCGGTCGCTTTCTTGACAATGAGGTTTGAGATCTCCACACACAGGTCTACTCTGCGGCATGTTGCTTGATCTGGTGGTGTAAACTTACGTAATTCTTCATATACCTTTTTAACATCTGCACGAAGACCTGTAACATCACCAATAATGTCCTTAAGTAAGTCTTCACTTAATGTGTCTGATTGAGAGAGGGGTTTCTTGGATGATTTGGCACGTGTTCTCCACTTTTCATAGTTATAGTTAAATCTTTGCTGGAGTCCTTGAACCCTCTCCTCCTGCATTTCTCTTCCTTTCTCTGTGAGCGTTTTCACTCTCTGACTTCTTCTTAGTTGTCTTTGCTCTTGCTGTTCATTAGGAACAGTAGCTTGTTCTTTTTCAGACTGCAACTGAAGGTCTGCACTAACTTCAGGCTCAACGGAGAAGTCACCTGGCTCAGTCATAGTTTTGGCTTGTAACTTAACTTGTCAATAAAGTGAATTACGTCTAATGTAAACTGAAAGTTATCTTCAAACTACAAATAAGGTAAATATCTTATAAAGGGTTGTAATAGAAGTAGAATATAAACTACAATACCTTATTAGCTTAATAAAGAGTAAACTTTAAGAGTAGCTTAGTAGAGTAACTTAAATAACTATTATGTCAACTTAAATATTCCCAAAATATTTCCAAATGTTACTTAATAAGATTTCAAAATGTTCTAACAGTATACAGCATTAATTCGACTCTTAGCAAAGTCTAAATATGAAATAAAATAATATTAGTACATAAACGTACAGTATGTGCCTTTAAACTGAAAACTTGGGATTAGCTTGAAGGCAGAAAACAGGTACCTTCTTTATTTACTGTTCAATTAGTCAACCTTTAAACTCGTACCCTTTACTTAGACAAACTCTTAACTTCTGAGTGTCCAAGTTACTTATGGCCTTATCTTAAATGTTGCTCCTCAACCGCATGCCGTCGGTCCCATGCGCTCCTGGCTCAAGCGTCCCTTCACGGCTCCACATTGTGCGCTGCTGATCACGCTCTGATGAGGCTGCTGCTCCTTTCATCATGCCGTCCCACTTGTCCTCTCCACCCGCGCAGATCAGTCCGAGTTTTCACTGTAATTCCTCCAGGTACCGACAGATGCAAGTGGTTTTCTTTCCTAATTAATTTATTGAATCCATCTTGGTATAGATTCAAAACACACCGTTAAAACTAAAACACAGACAAGACAATAATTAGCTTGATTAAAATAAAGACAATTAGCAAATACACTACTTTACAGCATAAAAACAGACAAAATACCTTGTTGGCTGAGTACCAAGTAAGAAATGAGGAAAAAACCTATTTTCTTCTTGGTTTTGCTTCCTTTCTTAAACCTTTCTGTCCATGCTCTTTTCTTTCTGCGTTCTTTCTCCTCTTCTTCCTGAGATCGCTTTTTCTTGACATATCTCTATACAACACACGTCTATTCTGACACCACAGCGCCCTCTAGTGACGCTTCACAAAATTAACTTAAAAATACACAGAAACTTGTAGAAATAGAGATGTGGCAGTTACAGTATGCTTTGTAAAGGTAGTTCTCAGTAAGCCACAAGATTGGCAGATATCACCAAGACATTGTCTGATACATCACAATGTTTAGGAGTTGAGGATCCACATGCAGGACTTTGCCAGGAAGCATGTGGAAGGATGCTAATAACTTATTACCAAAACAAAAGGCACTTCGAAATACAGGCTGACATTTGTTTGGGAGTCCCACGGATCACGGGATTCCGCGGGACGGGAGACAGCATCAGTAAAGATCACGCGATTGGGACGGTACAGGATAAAAAATGAACGGGAGCAGACGGGAGCGGGAACTAACCAATAGGAGGGAAAATAAACTAGGATCAATTGTCCTTGAAAATGTAAAACTGAGACTTTGTTATAAACTTTAAGAAAAGAAAACTTGGATCGACGCCGCCATTGTGTAATTTTTTCCCAAGAATCCTATACTATAATGCGAGTCAAACGAACTACACGACCCACAAGCCAACAGTGCTTCTTAATCGATGTTTTCCACCTGCGTTCAGAATGGAGGGAGCAAACGCAGGTGGAGAACTGGACGTGGTAAAATTGGATTTGCAACGTAAAGTCAGAAGTAAGGACTTATCTATTAAACTCATAGAGCTGACAGGAAAGTCACAAATATTACCGAACTTCAGGAGAGTTGAATGTAGCGGTGTTAACACGCAGTCTGCTGCTTATAAAAGGTATTTAGGCGTAATCAAGTTCACCAGTGATTAAGGGACACTTGTAATGCAAATTCTGGATTAAATCAGCCCTGCATCTCTTCATTCATCAAACCAAATGTACCATCATGTGTCAAGTCTCATCTGACCAACACAATTGCTGCATGTGCGCTAAAGATTTAAGAGCCTTTGTCACAGTAGAGGGGAAAGGTACGGAGCCCGAGAGGGGACATGGAGGACTTTTTTTTCTTTTGCGTCCCCACGCAATACTTTTGCGTTCGGCATTTTGGAACAGCAGCACAGATGACAAACTGCTCATAAAACAAACTGCACTTATATGGCATTGATATGGTTTATTTGTCATATGCAGGTTAACACGCAGTAAACAATGCAATTAAATGCTTAGGATAAGAAGAACCGTTCAAATCACGATAAAAACAATAACACTAATGGCGTACAAAAAAAAGTACACATCATGCAGCAGTAATAAGGAAATAAAGTGTCACAGATGTGGTTTCGTGAAGTTTTATTGTTCAGTAGTTTGTTTGACAGCTTGTGGATAAAAACTGTCTTTTAGTCTGATTTGAAGATCATTTTATTTAAGACTGATTTAAAAATAAAACTCAATAAATCTCAATATGGGTGTAGTGTTTGTTTCATTTTTGCAGTTATCTGGTTTGGAAACTATCCCACAAAGTATTGCAAAATAACGCAAAGACTATTGCGTGAGAACGCAAAAAGTAATGTGAGCGAACGCAAAAGTATTGCGTAATAACGCAAAGACTGTTGCGTGAGAACGCAAAAGAGAAAAAATTCCCCATGTCCCCTCGTGGACCTCATTGAAAGGCTTCATCAAGGGAAGATATTAAATAAATATGTTGTGAAATAGAAACAATTAAATGTACAATTTATTTAATACATTATTAAATATTAAGTGTACCACTAATTACATCGTGTCGTCTTTAAAATTATACTTAATTATTCTGTGGCACATTTAATTGCATAATAGTCCATTTAATGATATAATGGTACATTTATTGTATCTAATGATGTATTAAATAAATAAATGGTACCTTTAATTTAATGGCACATTTAATGTTACATTTCTTTCATGTTACATTTACTTCACTTATGGGACATTCACAACATTTATTTGTTTTATGATGATTTTATTGTATTAATTTTGTCCAGTTTGACCCTCCATTCTTGATGCCTGTATAGGAGGTCATGTCAGAATATGAATCAGGTGTTCTGGAGCAGACACACATCTAAAACCTGCAGGGAAGGGGTCCCTGAGGACCAGGGCTGTGAACCATTGAGGTACAGTTTCTAAATTGTGAGGTAATGCCTTTTTGGCCTTTTGTTCAACAAGTACAGTTCTCTTGCTAGGTGCAATTTTCTTTAATTTCAGCAACTTGAAACATAAAAGTAATGTCATTGTTCAAAGGAAACAATCACTTAATAAATGAGTAAAATACAACTATGTACATTTTGTTTATTCAACTAAGATAGACATGGTCTGTTTCCTTGTTTGATATTGTATTATTTCTTCATTATTATTCTTTTTACTTTAACTGGCCTTTACTACAGCTAAAAACAGGGACCTAACTGGTCCTTCAAAGAATGAAATTGCCAAAAGACTAAATGAAGAAAACAAAAATGGGAGTGGGAGTCGTTCTAAATGGGAGCGGGATGGGAGTGGGAGTCAATTTACCAGGAGTGGGACGGTACAGGATTTTTTTCGTTATGCTGGCCTGGGATTGGGATGGGACAAGACATATTTCTGTGGGAGCGGGATGGGACAGGAGAGAAAATCCACTCCTGTGTCACTTCAAAAGGCAGGCCATAAAGAATTTAAACCGCGTCATGTAAGGCAAAGCTGGGTAAAATGATTAGAAGCAACATTAAATATAATCAGACAAACCACAACTTAAACCATACTAGCACAAGTGCAAGACATGTGGTAATTGGAAAATTGTTAACTTTTTTAAAAGCAGAAGGCAAAACTGCACAAACATATGAACAGATCATAGACATAAAGTGAGAATACAAAACATGAGCAAATGCAAGAAAAAACAAGGCAAGATGAACAAAGTTCAGAGCCTCAGAGGACATGAAAATAGCAGAACAAGGTCAAACAAAACCAAACACACACACACACACACACACACACACACATACACACACACACACACACACACACACACACACACACACACACACACACACACACACACACACACATTAAAACAAATAAAAACAGGCTTCTAATTTCTTCCTAATTCCAATCTTGCTGATAGAGCAAATGCAGCAGCTATAGCTTAATGCATTCTGCAGAATTTAAACATGAACTAAATATACTGTATTACACTAATGTAATCCTATTTGACAATAAAGCATTTGTTGTTGTACATTTGTTACTAAAAGAGAGATGTCTGCTTCCTCATTCTTCACATGCTCATCTATTGTTGAATCACCCCATGCCTGTTCCCCATCTGTGCATTATTGCCGTCCATCCTCTCTGTGTCACAGTTTGGTGGCTTCAGGACAGGTCTGACTGATGATGAGGGTTAAAGGTGATCCTCAATCCGGATTGTAACGTCAAGCATGTTCTGTTTCTGCAAGACATACACACAGAAGTTCTCATATCCACAGAAACTCCCTCTACACATTTGATCACATTCACCTTCTCCACCCAAACCATCCAAAAGGTAATGGACATAAAAATCTCTTGGTGTTTTTTTGAGCATACTTATATAGTATTCGGGATTAGTTTGATCTACTGCAGCCAGCCCAGAGTAATCAGGCTGATCCACAGCCCTGCTGCTGGAACTGGCAGCAGAGCTGCCTGGATTTCCAGTCTAAGTGAGGATTTGGTTTATCCATAAACTGGATTGTGCCACGTGTAACTGTAAAATCTCGACACTATGTTCTGTGCTTGCTTTGTTGTATTTTTTTTAATCAATTTACTTTGAGCAAACAAATTAGTTTTCACACTGAAAAACACGTCTTGAGTTGATTTTGAGTGTTACCATTTGATCGGCTTTATTTCCCCGCTGAACTACATGAGATCTGCTAAAATATAAGATGATCAGTAAAATCAAAAAATTCAACAGTAGGGGCACAGTCTGCATAAGAAAACAACAAAAAGAACATTACTTTTTCATTTCATCTGACAATTTTCTCAACGACATCAGCCGTTTAGATCAAAGGTGGAAAACATCAACTGGATGAGTGGATAGAGATTTCTGCCCTAACCGTCCTGAATACAATTCTCTGCTCTCCTTTGTGGCTCCAACATCATACTTTGGAAGTCACTCACATAGGCAGTCACATTTGTATTCACACATGCACACATTTTTGGAGCACTCTTTTCTACAGCAAAATGCTGGGTTCAGCTTACAACCTTTGATGCTCTGGCATCATCAAACTGGGTAAAAACTAGAAGGCTTTGCTCAGAACAATAGGCATCGTAAATGTTCTTATAAGGGAATTTAAAACTGAAATCCAACATAAAAGTAACAGGAAATTTACTTTTAAGAGTTCAGCAGAAAATAACAAGCTAATAGTTCATTTTTATAGTCCAATACTGAGTCAAATAATTATTTTCTTCACGACTGATGGTAGGATTAAGCAGAAGATAGTTTGCTGACAGTAATTTGGGTGGTGCCTCAGTTACCTTATGCTGAGGAGCTGAGCCAAAAATCTAATATCTCAGTCAGCGGCTCCCTCTATGTTCTGACCCTCACCTACTGTATGTACAGGAGATATGGATCATGGATGACAGAACAAGATGCTGGATACAACTGAGTATAGGTGGGCTGGACTGGGTCTTAGAGGAGTTCTGGTATCTGGTGGGGACTCAGAATAGAGAAAATGCTCCCCCACATCAAACGGAGTCATGCAAGGTAGTTAGGGTATTTGCTCAGGATGTCTTCTGGGGGCCTCACTTTGCATGTTTTGCAGGCATGTCAGACTGGGAGGAGTTGCTGGGGCAGACCAACAACATGCTAGAGGGACTATATGTTCTTTCTGGCCTAAGAATGCATTGGAAGAAAGAGGAGAAGAGTATCACTGGGGAGATGGATGAGTAGGTTTCTCTCCAGCATCAAGTGTCTCGATCTCAAGTAAGCAGAAGACAATCGATGAATGGATCAAAGTACACTCACATTCCACTTTATTAGATGTATCCATTCAATTGCTTGTTAACACATACTGCAAAAATAGGAAGATATCTATTGAGTGACAGTGGTTTGGATAAAAGTGCCTCGTTGATGTCAGAAGTGAGAGGAGAAGGAGCAGACTGGTTCCATTAGATAGAAGAGCAACAAGTAGTCAAATAAACCATTACAAAACTATTATAAACCTTTATAAATTCATTACAACCAAGGTACATGCGATAGACTACAGCTGGCAAAGACCACACTCCTCTCAGCTAAGAATAGGAAAATGAAGCTACAATCCACACAGGTTTACCAAAATTGGAAGAATGACTAATCGGAAAATGTTGCGTGGTCGGATATGTTGTGATTTTAGCTTTACATCATTTAAAGTGCCGCAATCTCCAGATAATGATAGAATGCAGCACCTTTGCGATGAGGTGGATTGGGAGATTCCTATCACTAATGCGTAGCTGACAGATCTGCTGAAACCACTGATGCTATTGTGTCAATATAGACAAACATCTCTGAGGAATGTTTCAGACACCTTGATTAATCTATGACACAAAATTTAAGATGGTTCTAAAAGCAAAAAATGGCCCAACCTCATACTAGTTATCTGTATCCAACAGACTGACCACTGAATGTGCATCAGGGGTGCCCAAGTCCAGTTCTTGAGAGCTACTATCCTCGAACCTTTAGATGCAACGCTTCTCCAACACACCTGAAAATATAATGGCTGAATTCCCTCATCAATATTCAGTCATTGAGCTCTGCAGAGGCCTGGTAATGAACCATTTATTTGATTCTGTCTGAGAATGGATGCATCTAAAGGTTCCAGGATGGTAGATCATGTGGACTATACATGGGCACCCCTGTTGTAGTTTTTATTAATAATGATGTAAAAAGTAATATCAGGAAATATCCAAAGTCATTTCAAACCTAGGCCCTGAACCATCCTGCTGGCAATGGGGACTTAAAAATGAGAGGAGAGGAGAGGAGAGATGAAGAAAGAATGAAAGTTGGAAGGATTTTGTTCTTTGGCTTGGCACATTATCTGTATGCTTGTTTCACTGTATTGTCTCAGAGTTTAGTTCTCTACCATTCAACTACAACACACACAGACACATAATATAGATGTCATAGAGTGTAAACAGTCATGTGTCACTCATTCCCACCATCTGCTTGTGGGCTTTTGATAAGTACTTGCAATTAGAGATTTAAACTCGTGACTCTCTCTCTTTCTATTTCTCTTTACACACACAAGCACACACTCTGACGGGTAAACTCCTAAATCTCCCTCCCTCGTACTCTCACTGACTCTCTCCCTATTCAACTACTCCCCCTTTTTCATCCAAACTGCCCACTTCCCCCCTTCTTCCCCTCCCTTTCTCTTACACTCTCTCCATTTCTCTGGTGGGATGTCAGTGGAGGATTTCAATCCTGTTGGTTTGAATGTAGGGACAACTGGGAGTTGGTATCGCTCACGTTTGTTCTGTATCTCAGATCTCTTCAGCTGAGTCAAAGATATTTCTGGATTTTATTTCTCAGCTGGAAACAAAATAACACTTGAGACTACGGTGAAATGCTCTGAGGTATGGTGCTAATTTTCTCTGGTTAGTGTCGGTTTCATTGTCTATTGGTCACACGAAGCCAAAAACCTCACCGTTGGGTCAATGCTTGAATAAATGGTTAAAATATTTGATTTGATCATTTGGATGGACCTGTTTTGATAGTAAGGTTGAATGTCTTGTCTCTGTCTACAAAGGTTACTATTAATTTTTCTATTCTTATTTAGCCTGAAATAATTAATGCTTGTTTATTCAAAACAAAGAAAAATGGAATGCCAATTTCTGGCTTGGTGTCTGAACACAAATGGTATGACTCAACTCTCCGAGCAACTTTAGAGTTGTCTGAAGGAAATCTTCCCAGTTAGATAAAACCTTGAGAATGTTTCATTAACACACTGTGGACTATTGTGGCTGTAGTCTATGACGTCTGTTATTTTTTGTTTATTTTCTGGTTTTTGTGTGTACCGGCCTTGAAATTAACCAAATAGTGAAGTGTCGGATCCGATTTGCTTTACATAAGAGAAAAAGTGTGACATGCGTACCTTTGCATAATTAAATGTATTAATTTAATGTTAACATAGACCAATCAGCAAAGCTAAAATGTCTCAACAGGTGCTGTTAACTTTGCCACTTCACCATTGCATACCTGTATGGTTTTGGTTGTACTATCTCTGACTTTTTGGAAATGAAACAGAGCCATCTGCAGTGGGAAGTTTCATACCCATCACCATACGTAAATTCATACCTGCCAGGGTAGGTATCCACCAATATGAGATTCTAAAAGCATGATAACCTTGGTGGAAAATAGCATGGCATCACAATATCATCACATTTACAAAACAACTTTAATTAAATAAGATATAATTTTAATTTATGATGCTCCTTTAGTTTACACACCATATCTGTGTTTTATGCAACAAGAAATAATTTCAGACAGCAAATGTATTTCTTGAATGTTGATAAAAAAGTGTTCTATCTTCTTTCAGACCACTGATCAGCACTTAACAGCAACAGGTGGGACAAGGGCAGCACTGCACTATTCCAGTCACTCCAGCACTTTTTCACATCTCATTAAAGAAATATTCATTCAATTCAGTCTAGCGCCAGTTCACAACACATGTCGATTCAAGGCACTTCACAAAGTCACTTTAATCGAATTCTACAGATTCCAAGTATATTTCAATTGATCCTATTTATCAAACAGTGCAGTCAAATTCTGTTTATTATTCAAATTGGTTAAAATGTTTTCTATCTATCAGATTGCATGGAGTCTATGACTTGCAGCATTCACTGCTCCTGGGTGAGCATGTGGAAACAGTGGGCAGTGGCTTGCATTGTATCCTTGACTTTACAGCAATTCGTCATACTGAGCATTCATTAGAATTTTTTTGCAGTTTTGAAAGCGTGGCTTTTTTGATACTGGTAATCAGCCCATGCCTGTGCGTCGAGACGTATCACAGCTGATTTGACAATGGACAATCTAGAGTTATTTTTTTTAATTTTGTAGTCATTCTACTGTAAGGAAATGCGGTTTCATGACTCCGATAAATAATACCTACGAGCAGGTGGTCAATTAGATTTACTTTTGTTTGATCAAGAATCACAATCTGCTATATTTAATAAAAATGTAATGGCCCAAAACGGGCGTCCCAAACATCAATGAAAAGAAATAGTATACATTTATATTAAAGTACATGTAAGTATAAGCATTTCTGTGACTAATTACTTCCATAATTCAACAAATCACCTAGCTGATGCATAGTTGTTTAATTATCTGAGTACAAAATTTGTTTATGGAAATGAAAGGGAAGCAGGAAGGGACCAAAAGGAAACATGTAGGTACAAATTGGCGAAGGGTTGAAATGACCCTAAGCCCAACTAGGAGTACAAAAGAAAGAAAACAATCCAACAAAGAAAGCAAAGAAAATGAGCGAGATTTAAAAAGGTTAAAAAGCCTAACCTTAGTGATGAGAGAAAGTGAGGCAGAAAATATTACATAGACATAGTGAGCATGGGCAAAAAAAAGCAGTGAAGACAGTGAGGGGGACAGATTTAATGGTCCGGAAGGCGTTTTCAAGTTGCACAAGAAAATAGCTCAGCATCAGTACAGCAGAGCTTTTTTCTGTTACCCTCCAAAAACAGATAAATGGCTCAGCTTTTGTTTCACATGCGCTCACAGATGGCCTCATTTAGACTTAGCATTTACGTGCCCTGGTAACTGCGAACAAGAGAAAGAGACAAAAATAAATGAGTGCATGGGGGTTAAACTTGTTGATGTTCGACTTCGGGGGCATTATGAATTAGAGCTGCTAAGAAGACTGTAAAAAAATCTATCTTGAAGCACAAGGAGCATTGGCCATTTCAGTGATTGTTCTCTTTGTGATGAGCATTTGTTTTGTCTCTCTGTGTACTTGCTACACCCATCTGTCCCTGTGCTCTTCCAGAATTTGAGTGGGGGTTTGTTTTCTTTTCAAGCTGAAAAGATTTTGCTACCGAACTGCTTCCACAAAACACCATTAGACCCGTGGGGCAGCAAGGGCAGCAGGGACCTTGGGGGCTCAACTTGCAACTGCATGGCCAGGCTGCTGCTGCCAGGTCCATGAGCATGACCCTTCACCCCATCTGCTGAGTTGCGCACTTAGGCTGCCCTTCTGACCCCTACCTTTTATATTTTTTCTTCTCTGTGTTTCTTGTTTTACTTTACAGCACATGTTGCTGATGCCTTTGAGAGTGCATCATCTGGCTAAGCTGTGTCAGGTTTGCTGTGCCTAGTTCTTCATGTTGTGTTCAGCTGTTGAACCACATGGTCTCAGACTGGGCCGGCCCAAGTCATAGGCATACTAAGTTGCTGCTAAGAGACCTCCAGGTCAGCAGTGGGTGCCCTCAAGACTTTTCCCAAAGAATGCAGATCTTAAAACTTCAAATCTGTAGCCGTGTTTATCAACTATAAGTCTATATTAAACACACTTCTAATGTTTCTGACTGGCAATTTCAAATTTCAATTTATTTAGAGTTAATAATAAATCAATTAACCAGTATACAGAGGAAAATCTTTGTAGATTGATAGGTAAGATTTTAATGTTACTTTATCTGTGTTTGTGTTGGAGTCACATTTCATGCACAGTGTAACTGCAGAATAAGCAATAAATAAATGTCAGTTTCCCTGTGTCCTTGTAAGCACCAGTGTCAATGTTGACAGAACATTTCAGGTTATTTTAAATTTAGTTTTTAGCTATAGTCTTTACAACTGAATTAGATTTTAGTCAAGTCACAACGTAGTCACCTGCAGTCATTTTAGTTTATGTTGAAAGTCTTTATTATTTTAGTTTTTAAAATGTGTTGCAAATTTTGCCAAATAAAATAGTATCTTATAGAGAAATATATTTTTAGTGAATTTTAAATCTTTTAGGAAAATCTTTTCTTCTCACTGAACTGAGGTGACACATTTATTCAAAGATGGATTGGATCTAAATGTATATTTTCTAGTGCATAGAAACAAAGATTTACTTTTGTCAGAAACAAAAATTTACTTTTGTCAGAAAATGCATAGTGTATATAAGATATACACTGTATGCAAAATACACATGACATTCTTACTTAAATTGCAAATTGTGGAGGCAGTGGCAATACTGCAACAATCTGAAACGTCAAGTTATCACTTATCATTTCCAAAAAATTAAATGTAAAATATGTGTATGCAACTTTGCCATGAGGCCTGTCTGCTCTAACCAATGAATGTATTTAGGTATTTTCAGCATTACCCTTCCACATAATTTGATGCAGGTGTCTTTTTTTATCATATTTTCAGTCATTCACAATAAGTTTTATTTAGTTTTTGTCTGCGTTTCAGGAAGAAAACCTTGTTGAAAACCTTGATAAGAATTTTTAATTGACAAAATTAACACTAACCACAACCAATTAAGGATGTCGCACACTGGACTCAAATTCCACTTTAACATAGTAGGTCAGAAACATAACGTTGTCTCCATATTTGTGCAATTTAAAATGTACTCACTCTAGGGTGGCTTGTGGTTGATGGTTTAATGTGGGTGGGGCCCCAAATCCTATTCTGCTGGGTTGGGACCATGACTACATCCTCCTTATCAGGGAAGGGGACCAACTCTGGTCTCCCTCCCTGATAATGATGAGCTGAATTATTTGTTACTGGGAACAATAACAGAAATAAGAATTTTGATGAATCAGCAACCTGGCTGTGCTGCACTGCTGAACACAAGTTAAGGAAGATTTAAATAGCTTCTTTCTTGCATGACTAAGAGGAGCAATACCTATTTCCATGTTGTGACAATAAATCTGAAAATATTATTTAATATTTAATATTAATATTTTATCAAATAATATTTTGGTTTGTTAAGGGTTGTCCTGTGAATACCAGCCCAGTAAGACTGTGGTATTAGGACAAAATAGAAAGGTGTGAGACGAGCTCTGACATTATTGAACAGCATAAACTCTGCACATGTATGGAATGAATTCACACAATTTCTTAAAATACAAGAATTTATTAAAAATAGGTAAACTCAAAGTCAAACATATTTCAATCAACAAACTCTTTACTATGCTAAAACAATCCAACTAAAGTACCAAGCAGAATTAACGAATAACGGAGACTAATGGGCTATGTACAATATAAACAAGTTGATTAAAGATGATTGGAAATTATGACCAAAAGAGTGGTGCAACATTACCATGCAATGTTTATGTTTGAGAACCAAGGATTATCTTGAAGAATCTGGAAGTGAAGTTAAGTTAGTTTTGGAGCCAACTTAGGCAATAATCAGCATACCTTTAGACAACCATTCACAATGCAAGATCATAAATATTATTTTAATAAAATAATATTTTGAGAATGATCTGTTGAATAAAACCAACCTTCTGGATGACTAATTTTCAACGGTGTCTCATTAGCTGCCTTTGTTTATTAAAATAAATATTATTAAGGAAACGGTAAAATATTTAAGGAAATATTTTGAAAAAGAGACAAATCTTTCTGGAGAAATGGGGCTTAATGGTGGTTACTTAGTTATCAAGTTTAGTAAAATAATGTTTAGGGAACTATTATTTACTGGATTGAAAACTGACAACCTTTCTGGGTAAATATTATTTGGCAGCAAGCACATGTTCTTAGCTGTTGGCAGTTAAAGCTAACAAAAGAAGCTGATAGCTTAGCACCAGAATCAAACCCACACCTTTAAAAATACCGTCAAGAAAAGGGTTAAAATGCATAAGCGCGGACGGCGCGTTACGATCAATCTTCTGTTTAAAATCACCCTTCAAGTAAAGTCTGTCTTAACTTTAAAAACACACAAACACAGAACACAAAACTGAGCATGTGTGCTGCAGATAGCCTGCTAGCACCAAGATAGCTGAGTTCAACACAAACAAAACCAGTCAGACAGTCAGTCAGTCATTTTCTACCACTTATTCCATACTGGGTCGCGGGGAAGCTGGTGCCAATCTCCAGCAGTATATGGGCGAGAGGCAGGGTACACCCTGGACAGGACGCCAGTCCATCGCAGGGCTCAAACAAAACCAAACTTCATAAAATGAAAAATGTTTAGATCATTTCATCCTAAATCTTTCTGCCCAAACCTAACCTCTGAACCATGCTGAGGAAAAGCTGTCCAGGGCGGCGAAGTTTGAAGAAACGTCCATAGTCAACAAAAGGTTAGCTACAGCTAACCTCCTTAGCTGTGGGGAGTGGCTCTGTTGGCCACCAAACTGCACGTTACCTTAACCACGGTGATGCGGCTCCTGTTGTTCTTCTTTCAGACCAGGAAACTGCTTCACTTGGCTTCGTAGAGACAGTGTCTCTACCGGGAATTCTCTATAACACAGCTTGATTCTGTAGGCCTCAGAGAGAAAAGTCAAGCCAGGCTTGTACCTTAATTATTATCCTGTTATGAATGAATCTACCGGATACACATACAGTGATTCATTTGTACTTATCTTAGTGCAAATAATCGATGATCGTTTGACACTCCAGTTGAAGAGTTATGTCTGTTTGCCAGCAAAGAGACATTAGCGTGCTGTGCCTCTCCTGTCCCGGTCCCGCAGAGGAGCAGTGGAAGAGAAAGATTCCTTGGAAAGGGGGTGCTTTTATACAGCCAGTGGCATCATGGGAAGTCCGCTGCTACCCATACCCCATACATAAAAAAGACACATGTATACACAAAAATAGAGCTGAATGGCTAGATAAAACTAAACTGACCGATCTCAGAAGACAGACAGCAGATGAGTGGACTAAATAGGGGGTTAAAATTGGATTATGTGGTCTATGGTTCATCTAGAAGGAAGAGTCTTGGGTTAATATTTTTTTCCCCTATTATTGTGAACTCAATACATAGAATGTACTTCAAGGCTAATTTAAAAAGGATGTTAGCGATTTCTTTAGAGCAATATCTGTTGCCAATACATGTTGAATTAATCACTTCCCACCTGGAATTATTTATAATAATCTACAAATTAAATGTAACTAATTTCAGCATGGCCTAAACAAGAGATAGGGATTTACATATTTAGTAGCTGAAGCTAACTTAGGCACAATTGGTAATAACCCCTCACTAGATGGCAGTAAAGTCCTTCCAATATGTGCTTTGATAGGTGTTCAATAGGTTTCAACAGGGGTTAGTGGTGAACATATGACCCTTTGCTGGGCATTGTTTTGAAGTATTTGCAGCAATAGTCTGCATAAATACTATGCAAAAAGTACAAACACTGATCAATTGTTAATGTCTAAAATAGCTTGAAGGAATTTTTCATATTCATCACAAGCCTTATACTAAGAAGACAATTGTGTTTTCACCATTTTGCATCATGGAATGTGGCTTCGCATACATAAAACTTAGAGAAAGTTGGAGGGCTAACCAGTGGCACACACAGTACACGTCCATTACCGTTTCAATGTAGAAAACAAAAGGAAATGTGTCCTTAGTGGCTATCATTTCTAACAGTAGTTAGCCCCATCATTGAGAAAAATAATTAGAGAACCTTAACGGCTTTCTAGTTTGCAACTAGGACATACTCTACATTGGTGTGATGCCATTGCGGTTTCAGAGACAAATCAAACGCAACATAATTATGTACCTAAAAAAGAGCATTGAACTGAAATTCATGATCCAAATGTTTTCAAAGCCATGTTTTCTAGTTTCCTGTGTCAGCACATAGAGATCCAGTTTTAGGTGTTTTGATTTATATTCCCTCTAATGAAATTACTGTCCTATAATAGATTTTGCAGCAGATTGGTTTATGAATGAATATAGTGTTCATTGCTTATCTGTGTAAAAATACTTCCAAGTTAATCCTTTCACCACATGAACAGCAGTAAATTGGACTACATAAAAAAAAAACAACCATATTGTTATTACACTGTATTGTACAGGTCTGTAAACAGATTTTAGGTTCATCATATTGCATGCATGAAAGGTTTAGGTTCCTGTATCCTTCAAGCACTGCCTCCCTGCAAGCTGCAAACCAACTGCCTCCCTATTTTTGCACTAATGATTGCACTGCTAAAAAAATAACCAAACCTATCTCTGGGATACACCATTAGACAGTTTGTTTTAATCTATATCTTTCTTGTGAAAACCTACCCATGCAACCCGCAATACAACTGTGACATCTGATCATTAGGGTTTTGTTCTGCTCTTAGCGGCTAACTGTCATCCATAATATTTTGCAGTTTTCTTTGTTATAAATTGAAAACGTGAGCTGGAGCTGAGTCCCTGACTATTCCTTTAAGAGAGGCCCCTGGGAGTTGACAGTTGGTTGACTCAAACAGCAGCAAAGCTAATGACAGGTGGTGGGAAGCATTGCTGGCAGCAGCCACAACATGTTATTTGGGACTGTTCCAGGAGGCTAAGATTAAATCCAAACCTTCGGTCTGAGATTTCCCCCTTCCTCCCATCTGATGAAGCATTGTCATGAAAGCAGTCTGAAGGGATTCAGCTTTAAACAGGTGGAACAGCTGATATTAAGACTAACCAAAGCCCAAGTTGATGTTTGTCTTTGTTAGAGGAAGTCTATGCTGTTGCCTGTCTGACCTTATTTTTACTCTAGAAGACTTCCTCAATGTTAATGAAGGCATGCTTTCAAGGCTATCATTAGGTGCTGTGTCAGTAGAATAAAGATCAATGTCAGGGTCAGCCTCTGGGCATGCTCGGACTTGTAACTACATTTGTGTGTATGTGTAAATACATAATCTCTGAAACTGGAAAGAGAGCTTAAGAAATTACTCTGTAGGAAGAAATACCAATGCAACCCATACAAATTCAGGCTTAGATGTTATTAGGTTAATTCTGTGTGTAGGTGTAGTTACTGAAATCTGGAATTTGCAACATGACTAATGGAGCGAGTTGGGGGCAGTAAAGGTATTTTTCAGCAAGCAGAACAATTTTAGATGGAAAGAGAGACCCAAAAACAGATGAGGGGAGCCACTTACACATCTGGTTCTCTTTTTGCTGGGCAGGTGCATCAAAAGTAGCCCCTTCAATGTTCCCATCAACATTAAGTGCTTAACACACACATACACAGTCGCTCATACACAGACCCTCCCCCTCCCTGCACACAAATACTTATCCACCTACCCATTTCTGTTGCTTATGGCTAGATAGCATGTAGAGGGCTGAGTGCAAGCCTGGCTGCAGAGCTATGCTAATGATTTGAAAAGGATTGGTTAAGCATTCCCTTTAAAAACACTTCTTTGAAGTTGCTAAGAAGCTGTGGGGGTAGTTTCTGCAGAGATGAAAGATAGCATATAGCTGTGATGTTTGTGTGCCTGATGTCAAACATGTCATCTCTCACGTTTAACCTTAACCAGCTGAAGGTAATGGGGACTGATACCCTCCTGTGTCAGCGCTATGAAATATATTCCTGCGTGATAACCTAGTTATCTCCAGCTGAACTGTTGTCCCTTAAGTAAGAAACAAAAAGTACAAGTATGTACTGAGTGTGCACAGAATAACTAAAAAGCCCAGCTCGAGCTGTAGTAGAAGATGAATAGGTGAGGGTAAGAGGATCTGAGGTAAGGATAATATACTCTAGAAGGAAACAACGGAGTGAGTGGTGATAAAGGACTGCCTGCTTATTTTGTTATATTCGCTGTCATTTCTGCGAGTGCCGATAAGAGCTCTGAAGCAGGGGATAATTTCAAGGTAAAATAGAAAGTTAGGCCCTACCTTAGAGGAAATTTGCCCAGATTTAGATTGTAGGCTCCCTCCGTCGTTTGTGTATCCCTAGCAATTTTATGCTTCTAAAGGTCTTCAATCCCAAAACTATTTGAATATCTACCTTCTCTCCTCAATATAATAATGTTTCCATCTTCTACCTTTAAACATTAGGGGCATATTTAAAAGTTTACCTTACAGTGCATAGGGAGTTCATGGGATACCTCAGGATTTTTTAAGTAAAGATCTGGTCAAAGGTTATAAGCAATTAATATATTTCCTGCAGGAGATCTTTACTTAGCATGAGTTCAGAGTAGTTGCCTGTCCATTTTACTCTTCCTAAAACGTTTCTTAAAATGTAACATTGTTTATAAAGATATAATTATAAACACAAAAACTCAACAAATTGCATGAAATTGAACCATTTGATTCCGGTACATTACAACAGGGATGCATATAAACGTTGCAGGATAGCAGGCCTTGAAGACTGGAGTTTGAGACCCCTAAATAAGCCTGCCTGTGGGCAACATGGAGCAAATCAGTACAAGTGAGGTAGGACAATATAATTATAAATTTCAAAAAGCTCTGTACTGTTTACATACACAAACATGTAAGGGTACTCTTTCTAGATGTTTTCTGTCCCAGAAAATATGTTTTTTAAATATGGCTATTAAAATGGTTTTCTATGCAGACACAGGGTTCAAATGATAAAAATAACGTTTGCCTATGTCAATGAAGCCACTATCATGAGCACACCTTCAATTGATGAACATTTTTGACAAAAATGAAAAATACTAACCAAATCCATGGTCAGTTGTGCCTAGAACCATAAGAACACTATCTAGAGCTGTCATGATTCTGCAATGTTTGTCTGCATCATCTCTGCCTGCTTGCCCTGTGCTGCAGCAGTTAGGAGGATTGCTTTCACCTGCTCCTTTCCAGCCAGCTCCCTAATTACACCTCACGTGCTCCACCTGTTCAACTGCCTTTTTAAGCAGCTCCCTGACAGACAAACGTTGCCAGATTTTCGAAAGCCTTTGTGTGAGTAGTGTCCTGTGGTCCTTCCTTGCCTGTGTACCTGATCTCATCTTGTCACGGATTTCCCTGCTCTGCCTTGCCTATGTCGGATACCTCATTGGCATCAGCTTTCTGGACAAGCAACCTTGCTTCTGCCTCCTGACCTACCCTATCTGCCTAACCCTTGGATCCATATGCCTTAATTTGCCTCCCCGTTCATGACCTTGCATCTGCGCCTGACCTACGATTCAAGCCTCTCCTCCGGATCCTGTTGCCTGATTCTGTCCTTCCAGGTCTGATCCCGTTTCTGTTCCTTGACCACCGCATTCTGCTCAGTCACTGGGTTTGCAGACCTGACAGCCCATGTAACGTAGCCCTGCTCCTACCAGACGATCACACTGAGGAACCGAAATTCAGTTTCCTGATCCTCCCATGGATTCTGATTAGGCTAGTGGCTTTATTTCCTTGTTTGGCAATATTCTCAGTTCTTCGCTCAGCCACTAAAACCAGTCTGTGTGTCTTCAAAGGTTCCTGTGCCATCTGCTGTTGGTTTCCTGCCAAACGGCTTCCAGGAAGTTCAATACATCTTTTTGTTTAATTTTCTAACTGCTCCTAACTGTTGCACCAATCAGATTAGCCAATACGGATTTCTGCTTTTCTTCTATTCCTGATGCGATGATTCCAACAAACACAAACTAACATCAGTAAACCTTGTCATAATTGAACAAATGCATGTATTAAAGTAAACATTAACTATGCACTAAAAATCGAATGCACGTTCCTTGATAGATGTGCTATGAGAAAACAACCTGCATTAAGTTGTTTACATTTTATTTAGTTAGATTGTAATAAGTAGTTACGACTAGATATTATGTCAATAAAGCAGTTAAAAGACACATGAGGTCAATTCCAACCAATTATTAAAACATATTTATTTAGCAAAACTACTGAAACTATTTTTTGGATTTTTGTTTTCAAATTGTCTGAATTATTAAAATAAATTGCGCATTGCCCTTTTTAAGCTGCCTTAATTAATCATTAATTGAGCCGATCACATTCCATGACTATGTCTGATTTCACAAATTAATTTGGTTGCACCAATTAAACGGCTCTGTAGTGTGGGAGTGGAAGTCAGTGAGATTAATACAGTGTGGCATACATAAAATGATTGTCTGCTTTCTCCACTGTACCATTGTCGTTCAGAACAATATTGATAAATGTACCTTTTGTTAAGCTGACCATTACAATTCTGTCGTTACCTTTCTTGAGGCTAGGAAGTGTAACAACATAAGGGTGGCTTAAACCACACTTGATCATTTTACAGATTACACATAGATTGCAAGAAGACGTCTCAGACCCAGTTTGAAGTGTTTCACGTAATGAGTTTTAAATAGCTGAAGTAAAGCAAAGACAAACAAGGCAAAAGTTAAAAAGGCTTGATCAGAGCGCATGCAAATAGATGCAGAGGGAAGTTTGTATTGGAGTAAAGATTGTGACCTTGGTCAGGTTTTCCCAACCACCTCTCCAAGGTCAGTATTAGCATTAATAGCAATGAAGCATGATGATAATGATGGTGCTGTCATTAATTATTCATCACCTGACTCAATGAAAGGATTTTGGGTTGTGTGAAGGCAACAAACAACAAATACATCTGTGTGTCAGCATTAGGCTCTCACTATATATATCTATATATACTCGTACTCGTACTCGTCGTCTTCCGCTTTATCCGGGACCGGGTCCCGGGGGAAGCAGACTCAGCAGAGACACCCAGACGTCCCTCTCCCCAGACACCTCCTCCAGGGGGAGCCCAAAGCGTTCCCAGGCCAGCCGAGAGACATGGTCCCTCCAGCGTGTCCTTGGTTGTCCCCTGGGCCTCCTCCCGTCTGTCGATCTCCCACTCCATTCTTCCCTCACTCGTGAACAAGACCCCGAGATACTTAAACTCCTCCACTTGAGGTAGGAACTCCCCTCCAACCTGAAGAGGACGAGCCACCCTTTTCCGGTCGAGAACCATGGCCTCGGACTTGGAGGAGCTGATCCTCATCCCAGCCGCTTCACACTCGGCTGCGAACCGCCCCAGTGCATGCTGTGGGTCTTGGCTAGAGGGGGCCAGCAGGACCACGTCATCTGCAAAAAGAAGAGACGAAATCCTCTGGTCCCCAAACCAGACCCCCTCCGGCCCTTGGCTGCACCTAGAAATCCTGTCCATAAAAGTTATGAACAGGACCGGTGAAAAAGGGCAGCCCTGCCGGAGTCCAACATGCACCGGGAACAGGTCCGACTTATTGCCGGCAATGCGAATGAAACTCCTGCTCCACTTGTACAGAGACCGGATGGCCACTAGTAAAGGGCCCCCGATTCCATACTCCTGGACCAACCCCACAGGGCATCATGAGGGACACAGTCGAATGCTTTCTCCAGGTCCACAAAACACGTGGACTGGTTGGGCAAACTCCCATGAACCCTCGAGTACCCTGTAGAGGGTATAGAGCTGGTCCAGTGTTCCACGGTCGGGACAAAAACCACACTGCTCCTCCTGAAGCCGGGGTTCGACTATCGGCTGGACTATCCTCTCCAATACCCTGGCGTAGGCCTTACCAGGGAGGCTGAGGAGTGTGATCCCCCTGTAGTTGGAACACACCCTCCGGTCACCCTTCTTATGTAGGGTTACCACCACCCCAGTCTGCCAATCCAAAGGCACTGTCCCCGTCCGCCACGCAATGTTGAAGAGGCGTGTCAACCATGACAGCCCTACAACATCCAAAGACTTGAGGTACTCAGGGTGGATCTCATCCAACCCCGAAGGCCTGCCACCGCGGAGCTTTTTAACCACCTCGGTGACTTCAGCCCGGGTGATGAAAGAGTCCAACCCTGAGTCCCCAGCCTCTGTTTCCACCAGGGAATGCGTGATGGCAGGATTGAGGTGATCCTCGAAGTACTCCTTCCACCGCCCGACGACATCCTCAGTTGAGGTCAACAGCTGCCCACCTCTACTGTAAACAGTGTTGGTGAAGCACTGTTTCCCTCTCCTGAGGCGCTGGACGGTTTGCCAGAATTGCTTCGGGTTCGACCGGTAGTCCTTCTCCATGGCCTCACCAAACTCCTCCTCCAGGTCCGAGTTTTTGCCTCTGCCACCGCCCGGGCCGCGGCATGCTTGGCCCCACAGTACCCGTCAGCCGCCTCAGGAGTCCCACAAGCCAACCACAGCCGATAGGACTCCTTCTTCAGCTTGAAAGCGTCCCTTACTGCCGGTGTCCACCACCGGGTACGGGGATTGCTGCCGCGACAGGCACCGCAGACCTTACGGCCGCAGCTACGGGCGGCAGAATCGACAATAGATGCAGAGAACATGTTCCACTCGGACTCTATGTCTCCAACATCCCTCGGGATCTGGTCAAAGCTCTCCCGGAGGTGAGAGTTGAATACATCCCTGGCCAAGGGGTCCGCCAGACGTTCCCAGCAGACCCTCACTATGCACTTGGACCTGCCAAGTCTGTCCGGCTTTCTCCTCACCCGGCGGATCCAACTCACCACCTGGTGGTGATCAGTGGACAGCTCAGCCCCTCTCTTCACCCGAGCGTCCAAAACATGTGGCCGAAGGTCTGATGATACGACAACAAATTCGATCATTGACCTCCTGCCTAGGGTATCCTGGTGCCAAGTGCACTGATGGACACCCTTATGTTTGAACATGGTGTTCATTATGGACAATTCGTGACTACCACAGAAGTCCAATAACAAAACAGCGCTCGGATTCAGATCGGGGAGGCCATTCCTCCCGATCACGCCTCTCCAGGTGTCACTGTCGTTTCTCATGTGGGCGTTGAAGTCCCCCAGCAGAATAATGGAGTCCCCAGGAGGGGCACTATCCAGCACCCCCGACAGGGACGCCAAGAAGGCCAGGTACTCTGCACTATCACTCGGCCCGTAGGCTGAAATGATAGTCAGAATCCTCTCCCCAACCCGAAGGCGCAGGGATGCGACCCTCTCATCCACTGGGGTAAACCCCAACACGGGACGGCTGAGCTGGGGGGCGACAAGCAAACCCACCCCAGCCTGCCGCCTCTCCCTGTGGGCCACTCCAGAGAAGAAGAGAGTCCAGCCCCTCTCGAGGAGATGGGTTCCAGAGCCCTTGCTGTGCATGGAGGCGAGCCCGACTATTTCTAGTCGATATCTCTCGACCTCCCGCACAAGCTCAGGCTCCTTCCCCCCCAGCGAGGTGACATTCCACGTCCCTAGAGCCAGCCTAATCATCCAGGGATCAGGCCGCCGAGTTCTCCACCTTTGTCCGCCGCCCAATCCTCTTTGCACCGGTCCCTCACGATTCCCCCTGCAGGTGGTGGGCCCACTGCGGGATGGCCTCACGTCTCTTGTTCGGGCGTGGCCCAGCCGGGTCCCGTGAGGAGCAACCCAGCCACCAGGCGCTCTCCGACAAGTCCCGACCTCAGGCCTGGCTCCAGGGTGGGACCCCAGCTCTGCTGTACCGGACGACGTCACGTGCCTCGATTTTGTAGTCGTCATGAGGGGTTCTTGAACCGCTCTTTGTCTGACCCGTCACCTAGAGCCTGTTTGCCATGGGAGACCCTACCAGCGGCATTTAAGCCCCAGACAACATAGCCTCTAGGATCATTCGAGCACTCAAACCCCTCCACCACGTTAAGGTGGCGGTTCAAGGAAGATATATATATCTATATATATATATAGATATATATATCAATATGGTGGACCAGTCAACATCTTCATCAGTTTCTTTCTTGTTTTTCTTGTTTGTCTGTGGGTTGCCTTGACAAAAGAAACAAAAAGAACAATATATAAATCTCTGCCCGGGTTGCGCACAAATTCATCAGGACACAAAGGCTACCTGAGGTGAATCCAGACACCTCCCACTTCTCTGGTCCTCCTACATTTTAGCTGTCTTTATGATGTGATAGTGGAGAGGAGGAGAGAGAGGGTACTTAAGAGACTGGGGAGTGTTAACTGCACCCTTCAGATGGAATAAGTGGGCTGGGCTCACTGGGGTCTGGAGAGAGAAGGGGGGAAGGGACATAGAGAGAAAGAAAGACAGATGTACAAGAATGTACAGTTACAAGCTGTGAAGTTACCATGACCACGGGCAGGGCGATGAATGAATGACTCCAGAGTGGCAGGGATGTGAGAGAGTGTGAAATTGATTTGCTGGTGTAGCACGGGGAGACGGTCCTTGCTGGGTTTTCACCACGCAGACACATTTCTCTCCTCTGTTCGCGGGTATCTCCTGTGTAAGGGGCTCTCTCTGGTAAGACTTTGCTTTTTATCTCCTCACTCGTAGTTCTCACATTATTGGTTCAGAGGAATAATGTGTGATTTTTCTTAACCTTGTGGGAAATGAACATGGGTGTGTGCGAATGTTTCATATGCTGCCGACGGTGTCTCTCATCGTCAATGAAGGGAGAGACAGATGTGCCAAGCAGTTGTCAGAGTGTCTAAATTTACCACAAGACGCTTATTGGAGAAGAATGTGTGTGTTTCTGGCTGGGAATGAACAGCTGATTGTAGCCAAAAGATTCCTGTGTACAAATCCATGCCGTTAGTGAATTGACGGAGTAAAGAGTAAAGACAGATTTTAGAGCTCTTATTTGCCATAATATTATGATTGTTTGATTGTCCACAGGAGTAATAGACAGGAAACTCATTTAGTATAGTTGTTGTTGTTGTTTGTCACTTTGAATCTTTTATTGATACATGTTTCGCTTTGCTGCTTTTATTTGACTAATACAAAATAATGTATTTATTGCAAGTTAGTCTGAAATTTTTTTTTAATACGATCTGACCAAATGATGCTTGTTTTTATTTAATAAAATGCAATTCCCTTTTAAACTGTGGTCAGGTTTAAAGCTCACAATCTATATATTTATTTTCACATCAAATGTTGAGAAGTATTTAAAAAAATGCAACAAAAAAACAAGAATAAAGTAGCTGACCACACAGCTGAACGTTACCAAAGAATAAAGATGTTGCTTTCAGGTCATAATCTTAGGCATCACTGCCACAAAATTATGGACACAATTAAAAATCTTCTAGTTTTGTTGTTAAAAACTAAAAATAGTTTTAAATTCTGATAGAAAGCCTTTTGATTGAAACTGCTTTGAAATTAGGGTCACTTTAACATCACAACTACATTATAAAATTAAGATTTTAGCTAACCAAAATAATATCTGGCAAAGCCTCTACTTGCACACTACATTCAACATCTGTGTTATTTTTGACCATACTTACTTATGTGATAATTAGAAAGGAAATATATAAATATTTCAAAGTCTAAAGTTTGTCTGTAGGCCACTATCATTGTTTTCCCTGTTTCTACAAGCTGCATGCTGAGACTCAGCTGTGGCTGAATCGACCTCCCGTGATCTACATGCAGAAATTTACCTGCAGGTACAACATATTTTCAACGTTTCCAAAGATTTAATAGTGAAGTATGTAAAGCGTGAGCTTTCAGATTTAATAGCCTCTTTACAGTTTTTTAAAGTAATAAGGAAAGGAACATAAAAATCGATTCGGTTTTACTATACACACAGCCAACAAGCCTAAATATCACAATTCCTTTCTGCGTTAAAATTCAAAGGCTTATCTAAGCAAATTATGTTGGTAGTGTTCTGTGCTCAACAGAAAACAGTCCGTTCCTAAGTACAACAATAGTCCAACAGACACCGTGGATCCACATGACTTGCAATAAGCTCACACATGGCACTTCCTGTTTTTTAAGGGGTGCTTGGCTGCACTGGCCTTTATTAATTTATTTCAAAATCTCTTATTTGATAGGAAAACCATTTGAAAAGCCAATTATGATTTATTTATGTTTTACACTTTTTAATATTTATAAATTTTAGGGCTCTGAAGTATGACATTTGGCCTTTAAATTGGTTAGTAAATATATTTAGATTTTTGAATCTAATGTTTTAAATATTCTATGTTGATTATCATATGCTGTTGCCATGATATGGATGCTGATATGGCGTAGCCACTCAGGTGTAGTTCATTTAGCATTAAGATGAATGTGGAGATTCACCTGCATTGACCCTTGGCCAACAAAGAGTCAGGTGAAACGATAAAGGCTGGAAATCACAGCAAAGTCGATGACAATCCATCCAGAATAGAGACAGAGTAAAGAGATGTAACAGATTAGATGAGCGGTCAAAGGATTAACATTAGGTTATTTGGAAAGCATTATCTTTTAATAGGACTACCAACTGGATCTGGACCCAGAAAATTTTTATTTATTTATTTATTTTTTATTCAAATTTACAACAACATTTGCACAAGGCAGCGGTTTTAACAAAACATTACTGTTTTATTCAGCAAGACTATAGAGTGGTAAATAATAACTGAGTTCAGGATCATAAAGCAGAATGGTTTAAACCCAGCGGGGGAAATATTGTTTTCAGAGTAATAGCCATGTCCAGCCTCGGCTCTGTTGGAAAGCTCAGAGCATCATTTATAAATGACGGAGGATGAATATACATGAGGCTGCTTCCTACAATTTACTGTAATTTGAAACTGAGGAAAAAATAAATGACATTAAGGTAAGGTGCATTTCTGTATATTGTCTTGCTATAAAAAAAGCACTTCTTGCCCCAGGATATATATTATGAAGAAAAACCAGAGGTTTGAGGGTAGATGGTTTAAAGGTAATCTGTTTAAGAGCTCAGCTGAGTGCATGGATGCTACCTTTTTAGGAAAAATCAATTTGGGCAGAAGTGGGTCAGTAGTGTGGAGCAATGGAAGACATTCAGTCTCTACTTTCCTCTGAGCACAAAACTGCCCTATGGCAGCATAAAGCCCATCAAAGTTAGTTTTTTTACTGCTAACATTGTAAGTAAGAAAAATTATTGCTAAATCTAGGCCACTGCACTTTTGAGCTTCTGAGTAGGTTTGGTTAAACAGTCAACTTTGGTCTTTTACCGTATTTCTATTTTTGATTAGTTTTTACTCAACAATAGGAAAAAAAAAGATCATTTAAATATAAAATATACTTGCAGAGGCACCAGCCCCCTGTGACCCTGCAAGAGTAAGCAAGTATAGACAACGAATGCATGGATAGAATATATTTGAGGCGTAAGTATTATGCCTATACAGTACATGATTTACTTTATGTGTGTGCATCTACGGTGGCCGGGGGGTGCAAAACACTTTTACAAGTACCGAAACAAATTTACATTTCAGAAAACAAATTTACATTTCAGAAAACAAATTTACATTTCAGAAAACACTTTTACATTTCAGAAAATCAACCGGAAAGGGAATGTACCAACGCCGAGGCTGACCCGGAAGTCAGCCTCAGGGGCTGCATCCTTCGAAGGCCGTATTTGTAGGCCGATTACGTTACAGCGCGGCGACAAAGGCTGTCCCAATTCATGAATCATTCCGAGCAAATGCTGCCGACAAATGTGTCCTTATTTTGCCCGATTTGAAGGATGGGTCGTGAGTATCCTTCGCGGCCCATCATTTCCCATCATTCATTGCGGGTCAAAGCGGATTGGTCAAGCAGAGGAAGCCATGGCGGACCATAGCAACAAAAGCTGTGAGTAAATTGTGGAAAATTACACTTTCTGTGACACAAATTAACTTCTACAATGTTTTTAGTGCGGGAATATAACTATGTAGACGTGAAATATCTGCTTGATTTATCTAGACATCGCTTAATTTCAAACGTGCTCCGACGTGTTCGGAGTTTTCCGTTCCCACCATAATAACTGGCTCGCCTCGCCAGCCCTACCGGCGGTGAGGTGAGCTAGCCCGGTAGAGATCTGACCGGACTATCGGCACTAAGCTCCCGCTGGCAGTCATCACAGTGAACGTTTAACACAAGTGATTTCTAACAGTTTATGTTATTATTTTAATTGTTACTGAGAATCAATTTAACATTTCAGGTGATATTAAGGTTAACCAGAATAAATGGACAGTTTTATGTAATCCAACTGTATCGCTGGAGAGTGTGATTGAGAATGAATAAGCTTTTCAATATGAATTTTTAATGAAGAAATGTGCTACATGTTTTAAAAGTTTATTTATAATTCAATTAGCATTTTAATTTCGGATTCCAGGTAAACCTGACGAGGAATACACCTCCAAATGTAAGTGAATCTCAGTAAAGAAGTGAAAAGTTTGAAAGAGCTTGTTTTAGACATTTGCATAGAAATATTTTAATATTTTCTTCAAATTAAGACAAATGTGAAATTAAAAAAGGCTTTATTTTTGCTCTGATATTAAGCAAGATGTTTTTTTTTTTGTGGTATTTTCATATTTGTTTTAGGTACAAAGGAGCAGACAGTCCAGTTTATTAATCTCAGGGTTGAGAACCACCACCTTTTTACTGGAGCTAAAAACTCAGCCACCGTGGCTTGGAGGTACAATAACAACATTCTTTGCAGTCAGTTTCTGTCCAGTTTCAATAACTCCTATCTTTCTAACTTTCATAAATATCCATCCAGTGATTAACATACTTCTTTGGGTTTAGGACAATTCTGGAGAAGATGGACCAACAGGGGAAGGTCACCCCCATTGCAGGCCAAAACAATGTGGGACAATTTGAAAAATAAAAAATAATTTAAATTATGTTCAGAAGTTCTCATGTCACACACAAATAAAAAAAATATTTCTAAAAGTCTAGTTGATTTCTCTGTTTAGTCAATTTTTTTTTTTTTTATTCCATCTAACTTTAGGATTGTAAGTATCCAGGGTCAGGAGAGGGAGTCAGTGAAAAGCCCACTGCTGCTACTTGGCCCTGGTTTGTCCTTATGGATGAGGTGTTGGGACAGAGGTCTTCCACAACACCTCCTGTCCTAATTGCCTCCATCCCTGAGGACACTCCAGGTCCAAGCTGAGCGGTGGGCAACCAGATGGAGAAGGAAGACAGTGAGCCAGCAGGAAGGGGTCAGAAAAGAAAGAGGGACAGAGATGAGGAGATGATGGAGTTGATCAGGGAGGACATGACGGCACAGAGAGAAGCAGAGGAGAAGAAGGCACAGAGAATGGACAGACTGTTTTCCAAAGAATGGCACCAAAATAAGGTGCTACATAAGAAATATTAAGTTTTGTTCAGATTGTTTCTTAAAGTTTTAAGCTGTTCTAATAAATTTCAAAATTGTTTTTGTCACTAGTTATTTCCATTTGATCTAACAATACATCAACTTCATTTAAAGTTATAAACAGAATTTATTATGAAAAATACAAACAGCACTTTAAACAGAAGAAAACATTCAAACAGATCAAGATTACAAGACAAAAGGCATAAAATAAAACTATACAAGTATTTACAATGGCGACAGCAGGATCAACCTGAGTGACCGGTTCCTGGAAAAACCTCTTGAACAGAACAAAGAGGCAGATGTCTTTCTGAACAGAAAGTCTGGCAGTGTGGCTAAATCTCTCACAAGGTCAGAGACATGGATGGGATGCTGCAACTGAGACCTGTGGTTAGCCTTTCTGGATGGTGAGCGAAGCATCACAGGTGGTCTGCAGATGTTTGTGAAGCCTCTCTCCGCTGTCCACGGCATCGTCCATCAAGTGGGTTTAAAGGTCTGGCTGAATTGACGGCTGCCACATCACTAAGAGGTAATCGGAAAAATGCAGAATTAGAAGATGGTGCTCACAAAATATTACAATTACAGGTCCTTCTCAAAATATTAGCATATTGTGATAAAGTTCATTATTTTCCATAATGTCATGATGAAAATTTAACATTCATATATTTTAGATTCATTGCACACTAACTGAAATATTTCAGGTCTTTTATTGTCTTAATACGGATGATTGTGGCATACAGCTCATGAAAACCCAAAATTCATATCTCACAAAATTAGCATATCATTAAAAGGGTCTCTAAACGAGCTATGAACCTAATCATCTGAATCAACGAGTTAACTCTAAACACCTGCAAAAGATTCCTGAGGCCTTTAAAACTCCCAGCCTGGTTCATCACTGAAGAGAACGTTGAGAGACTCAAGACCCAACACTCTGGATGAGCTAAAGGCCGCTATCGAAGCATCCTGGGCCTCCATAAGACCTCAGCAGTGCCACAGGCTGATTGCCTCCATGCCACACCGCATTGAAGCAGTCATTTCTGCCAAAGGATTCCCGACCAAGTATTGAGTGCATAACTGTACATGATTATTTGAAGGTTGACGTTTTTTGTATTAAAAACACTTTTCTTTTATTGGTCGGATGAAATATGCTAATTTTGTGAGATAGGAATTTTGGGTTTTCATGAGCTGTATGCCAAAATCATCCGTATTAAGACAATAAAAGACCTGAAATATTTCAGTTAGTGTGCAATGAATCTAAAATATATGAATGTTAAATTTTCTTCACGACATTATGGAAAATAATTAACTTTATCACAATATGCTAATATTTTGAGAAGGACCTGTAGTTATACCCCTCAAAAATTAATCACATCTATAATATTATACTTGGCTGACACAGTAGTCATGTTCTGGTGGTACCTCCTCCAGGGCAGAGACCTTAGCTGAAAGCTGGTCCTGCCAGAGAGCAACGCTGACTGTCTCAGTCCTGACCTCACCCTCATCCTCTTCTACAGCCTCCTCCGGGTCATCTTCCAATCCAATAGAGCTGTTTGGGGGCTGACAAAGATCAAGCATATTTAGTTTGGAGTGAATGGGACCATGCATGTGTAATTTAGAGGCAAACGTATGGCCGTGGCGTGACATCAGAATTCGCCACGCCATCATAGCCACACTCTCCAGTTAAAGCAGTCAGTCCTGGCGACTATCTAAGACCATCATGTTATCTGTTACTTGGGACATTTTCACATTGATTAGGTGAAGAACATCAAAAATTGACTCTCTAAAGGAAAACATGGCACTTCCTGTTCTCAGGGGGCGGGTCTTCGATGATGTCAGCATCTGATCAATTAATATTGTTGAGGCCTAGAGGCAGATCAATCCTAGAAGGTTTCATTTGTCTGTGACTTTCCTTGTAGGAGCTATATCAATTTAATGTTTTATGGCGAGAAGTCATATTTTGAGGCGTGGCCACGCCCACAAGCTTTCATGTATCAAAAAGCTTTTGATAACTTTTGATCCCCAATGCCTTAAGAGTATACTGAGTGATTTTCAAGTCTCTAAGTCAAAAGCTGTAGGAGGAGTTCGCTCAGATATGCGGGCTAAAAACGGCCAAAAGAGGGTCAAAATGGCAACTTCAATCCAAGATGGCCGACTTCCTGTGGGGTTTGGAATAATGCTCCAAGAGACTTTTTTGTAGGTCCTGAGAAGTTACATATGTGTACCGAATTTCAGATTCCTCGGTCAAAGCATGGCTTGGGGGAGATTTTTTGAAATTTTGTAGGGGGCGCTGTGGACGAATTAGGCCACGCCCACCGAATATGTCATCAGATCTTTGTTGGGGACTGGACAAGGATCAATCACATTGAATTTGGTGCAGATCAAATGATCTATGTGGAAATTAGAGGCAAACGTGGCGTGACGTCTGACTTCGCCGCGCCGCCATGGCCACGGCCTTTCATGAAAAGTCGCTGCGCTTCAAACGAAGTTAGACCCACTAGTTATCTGTCTTCTGACACACTTTCAAGTTGATTGGGTCAAGAGGGTCAGAGGGGTTTGTTTCCAAGTGAAAAAAGTGACTTCCTGTTCTGAGGGGGCGTGGCTTTGATGATGTCAGCATATGACCCCATAGTATCGTCGGGAACCTGAATGTCCTCCTTCATGGCAACTTTGGTGTGATTTTGAATTTATGTGGGAAAGTTATTGCAATTTTTCACTTTTGGCGCGAATGCCAAGTTCGTGCCCCGGCCACGCCCCCTAAACATGGCCGAAAACTCAGGATTTTGATAACTTTTAATCCCCCATGCCTTAACTGCATGTAGACCAAATATGAACCCGATAGCTCAAAATCCCTAGGAGGAGTTTGTTAAAGTTCAAGTTGAGTAAAAGTGATAAACGGGCAAAAATTGGCCTTCGACCCAAAATGGCCGATTTCCTGTTCATTTTAGGGCATACCCCCAAGAGACTTTTTTTCTTGTTTTGAGGTGCTCTAGCATTATGACGAATTTCAGATCTCTACGACTTACGGTTCGGGCTATCTCACATTTGGGGGCGTGGCTATGTGGTTTGGCCACGCCCCCACAATATGGGGCTTGGCAAAGTCCCCATATTGCCCCGCAAAGACGCAACGGAAAAACGAATAAGAATTCGAGCGATTACAATAGGCCCTTGCAGTTTTCCTGCTCGGGCCTAATAATAACATAAACTATTAGAAATCACTTGTGTTAAAAGTTCACTGTGATGACTGCCAGCGGGAGCTTAGTGCCGATAGTCCGGTCAGATCTCTACCGGGCTAGCTCGCCTCACCGCCGGTAGGGCTGGCGAGGCGAGCCAGTTACTACGCCGGGAACGGAAAACTCCGAACATGTCGGATCACGTTTGAAATTAAGCGATGTCTTGATAAATCAAGCAGATATTTCACGTCTACATAGTTATATTCCCGCACGAAAAACATTGTAGAAGTTAATTTGTGTCATCGAAAGTGTAATTTTCCACAATTTACTCACAGCTTTTGCTGCTATGGTCCGCCATGGCTTCCCCTGCTTGACCAATCCGCTTTGACCCGCAATGAATGATGGGAAATGATGGGCCGCGAAGGATACTCACAACCCATCCTTCAAATCGGGCAAAATAAGGACACATTTGTCGGCAGCATTTGCTCGGAATGATTCATGAATTGGGACAGCCTTCGTTGTCGCGCTGTAACGTAATCGGCCTACAAATACGGCCTTCGAAGGATGCAGCCCCTGAGGCTGACTTCCGGGTCAGCCTCGGCGTTGGTACATTCCCTTTCCGGTTGATTTTCTGAAATGTAAAAGTGTTTTCTGAAATGTAAATTTGTTTTCTGAAATGTAAAAGTGTTTTGTGAAATGTAAATGTGTTTTCGGAAATGTAAATTTGTTTTGCATCTTGTTAAATTGTTTTCTGAAATGTAAATTTGTTTCGGTACTTGTAACAATGTTTTGCACCCCCCGGCCACCGTACATTTGTATTGAAAAACGTAATGTCCCAGTTCTGAAAAATAAATACCAGGTTTACCAGAGACCAAAACACAATCAAAGAGCAGATTTCTGAAGTCCCTAAAACAACTCCATTGACCAAAGATGTCATGGCATTTCATGCAGTGTCTCTGTAAAAGCCAAGGAGTAAAGTGAACTCTATTTATTTTATAGAAGCTACGGCATAAGGTTGCATGCTTTTATTTTGGTAACTTGCTTGTGAGCGGAAGTAGGGTCATAGAAATCCGCTTAACGGCAAAAACGGAAAAGGATGAAATTTTAACGGCTATAGAGGGAAATGTCCACAGAAAGGGTTAAAAGCATAAAATGTTTAGTTTCAGTTGAAGGAAGTACAAGGTTCGTTCTGGATCTGAAATGAAACTGTATGAATTACTTCCAGTGATTTTGAATGAGTAGCACTGATACACACTGAGTTTAGATTTCAGGTGGTTGCACAGATCTATTGTGTTTCGAGTGGTTCAGACTCCACCAAGTGGCAAACCGTGCAAATCTTGTTGATATGGCGTTTGATCTATATCTGTCTTTATATCCAAAGTGTTCCTACACAGGAATCGACTCTTATGTGTTTTGTTTGCTAAATGTTGGTGCTCTTGCTTTTGTCATGGATGACATTCATTTTTCCCCTTGCAGACTGAAATATGCAAAAAATAACCACTATTTTTGTATGTATGTTGTTTTTGGGATTGTTTGGAGAGAAAAAATGAACAAAAATTTGATTTATAGCACATCCCTAAAAAAACAAACATATGCTTTTTTTTGTTTATAAAATACTGATTTGCTTGCTGGTGGTGAGGAAGTGAGAATGGAGTTTTTTTTAAGATAGCAGAAATTAACTTTGACCTGGCTTCACTCTGACTTGTTTTTAGCTTAACTGTCTGGTTCAAAGTTCATTCTTTTCAACCAGACTGGGGACATTTTGAGAGCTATTTAACACAGATAGTAAAATACTCACTGCTCATGACCTCTTGTGGACCTTACTTCCAAAAGATCAAACTATCATTTATCAACAAAATTTGCCTTACAAGAAAATATTTTTATTTCTTTTTTTTTTAACCTGAAATATGGCCTCCTAATGAGAAGACACTCCTGAATGTTAGGGTGTGTTGTTTGTGGCCTTGTTTGTTTTGTCTGCTCTTTTTTACACCAAAATAACATTTGTTCTCTTCTATAGATCCAAAAGGTCAGTCAAAGTGACTTACTACATGCACTCGTTATACGTTTTACAGCACTCTCTGCTGCATAAAACAGTTACTGCAAATAGTTGATTTTAAATGTAATGTGTTCCTATACTTTAAATATAAATATTAAAAATACATGTTTATAAAAGCAAGAACACTTGTTGTTTTAATATCTCTAGATGATGCGTTTGGATGATAAAAAAAACACAGGTTGTTGTAAAAGCCCAATCACCAAATGTAATTGAGTGCTAATTTCATTTTCAGCTAAGTATATTACAAATACTATACTAGTACCATAGAGATTATTAACACCAGTGACCATTTTATCCTTGACAAGTTGAAGGAAAAGGAGGAAAAAGAAACCAGCTTATAAGCAAGAGCTTGGAACTGCAACGCATTAAATGTCCCTTATAAACAATCTCATGATCTCTGTGCTTTGGCAACATTTGCTAAGGTAATCATATCGCTCACCCCTAATTAACACTAAACATTAAGTATGCTTTCATTCCCAGCAACTTGTCATTCACTTAGGCAAACTAAACCATTTGCATGATGCCGGCATGTCTGCTTTGTTGGAATATTTTCCTTTCCAGAGCTGGTGTTTGTGATCTATCCAATAGACAATTCCTGGCTAGTTATCACATACACCAGAAACAATATAAGTATACGTAGATCGTACAACAGTTGGTTTGCAAATGAGTTGCCTCCATGCTAGGCTCATGGTTAGCATTCCACATACATCTGGTCTTATTCTTCTTGTTGCCTTGGTAGCAACTCAAATTATTAGCATGATGCAAACCTTGTTTTTCTCTTAAAGTCACTCCAACCTGTGTTATTATACATATCATTTTTTAGGTTTGTTGTTTTTCTGCCTTACATCACTCCATTTATTTGCTTCAAATTAACTGCTTAGCCAGAAGCAATTATTGAGTGCAATAATGACAAATGACTTGGAGAGGTCGAACAGCACAAAACGTTACTGTTTGTGCACATTTGCTCAGAAGAAAAAGAGAGCAGGCGTCTTACTGATGATGGGAGCTTGACTTTAAACAGCTCTGTGTAAAACATGATAGCATAAGCTGAGTGGTAATGTGGGCTAGTGTTTGCTGCCAACTGTGCACATGTCTGTCGGCTCACTGTGAATCACTGGAACAGTGTTTGTGCGTCTACCAGTGGTCATTGGTTTCATCCTCAGTCACCAGGGAACACAATCATTGAGTAGGAGGATGCTAGCTCTTTTCTGGGAGCTGCTTGACTCAAAGCTGTTTCGGTGGCTTGTGCCATTCTTTTCTTTGTCATGGATATTGATTGTCTCTTGATGGGGCATGCACGCCTCTTTTATGCTCTGGTGTTGTCTTTTGTGCCTGCAGTTTGAAGCTGGGAGCTAGGACAGAGAAAAGTAAATGAAAGACAAATGCCAAACGAGAGGTAAACTCTCGTTCAGCATGAAGTGGTTGAGAAAAGGGGAAGTATAGCAATTTAGGAAGGAATACATTCATATGGGAAGAAACTCAGACAACCTGGATGAAAGGAGAGAGAGAGAGAGAGAAAGAGAAATGAACTCAAAAGTTATTGTTACAGTTCTCCTTGGTCTCCCCTGGATTTTTCAATTATTAATTTTCTTCATTTGTCTTTCAAATTTCTCCTGACTCTAACGCCTTTACTCTTCTCCTGTGTGATGCCATTGTAATTTCTTATTTCTCCTGATCATCAAAGATAAATGGGCTCAATCACTACCCCGATCTTCAAGCAATTACCAGCGCAGATGTTACTGTTTAGTCATTTCTTCATGTCTTTTGTTGACAGCTGAGTCTTGAACTTTAAAAACTAGAGGAGTTCAGATTTTTCTGGTGTTTTGTACAATTTCCTTTTCAAGTCACGTCGTCTCTTTTACTTCTTAGTAATACCGTTCTGAATATAGGGCTCCTTTTTATCTTGTTTTGTTTGGGTTAAAATTCCAAGACAAGATAAATTTTACTCATTTGATCTTTTTAAAGTATTTAAATGTATTTAGGCTGCAGATAGCATTGTGCTACTCAAACCCACCAATGGTATAAAGTACCTTAACACAAGGATTAACTCAGCCAACACGAGCAGCAGAAAAGAAAATAATTTATACATGAGCCAAAGACTTCAAGAAGAAAATGGACAGATTCGTTCAATTACTTGCATTTCAATTCCAGTCCAGATATTAAATAATGGAATCATGTTCAGTTTATTATTCAAATTGGTAAAAACTTTCTCATCTAAAAAACCCAGCCGCTTGGATTGTCCCTCCACAGCAGTTCCCCCTCTTGAAAAAACATGTCACAACAGTTGCCAGTTAAGTGCTTAGAGTTGTTAACATTGCAGCAATCCCTCATACTAAGCATGCATGTAGTGACAGTGGAGAGGAGAACACCCCTTTAACAGAAGGAACCCCCAGCAAAACCAAGTTTGACAAAATTAGTTTGACAGTAGAAAGTAGACAGTGAGGCAGACAACTTGCTTTGTCTTCCTCATTGACAAAAACATGGAGCTGGTTCCACTGGAGTATAATATGGGTGTCATGGTATGACATCCTTGGACTTGGTTTGTGTTTTTGTATTAACCGTTCTTAGGTCTATGGTTTCCTTTATTGTTAATTAGTTCCACCTGTCCCTTATGCCTCCATGTCTCCTTGCCACACCTGTTCTCAGTTCCTGTGATTACCTGCCTTCTCCCTGTATATTAGTTGGTCTGTGTTCCTTGTTCCCCGCTGGTTCCTCCGTCACTATTCCTCATTCACTACCCCTGTTTATGCTCAGTTTTGCTACGTTACAGAACTATGTACACATGTAAGTTTTTGGCTCAACTCATGTTTGTACTTGTTGGATTATGTTACGTTTTGGAGACCTTTAATTAAAGAAAAGTCTTCCTCTCATCATGCGCCTGCCAAGCTCTTATCTGCACTTTGGTCCGATCCAAAACAAGAACGTGATAATGGGATTCAAATGACATTTAATTGTCAAAGATGACACCAAGGTTAAAAATAGACAAAAGTGAATATAAAGTGTGACTTAGTGGGCTGCTACAGGAAAACAGAAAAGTAGCAGTTTAAAACTAATTGCTTCAAAGGTTATCTGGGTGTTTGTGATTTGATTATTGATTTTTACATCAGGTCAATAGTTTTCAACATTAGTGTTGCAGAAGACATTGACTCAATATTAAAGGCCATCATGATTAATGTCCATCCATTAAAGTAGAATGTGCAGGTCTGTGAAAACAGTAGCTATAATATCTATTGATATGGTTCTTCAACTCGATTAACTCAGTTAATCGAGAGAAAACTGAACAGAAACAAGGTGTTCTAATAAACTTTTCTCCAATACTGATCACTTTTGTTTTGACACCGTAAAAGTAAATGACAAATTTTTAGCTCATCTTTGTGCATTGCTTCCAGGACAGCTGGGTTATCTGAGCACAAGGCAATTGCCATGTATGCCAGTCTATTAATGTGTTGTAATTGTGTTATGTAGGTCTTTACATGTGTAAATGAATTCAATTTTGTGGAACATAAAACCCCGTCCCATCGTTGACGCAGGTGTCCCTTTTTTAATTTTGTCTTTCATTCTGAATAGTATTAGTGCTGGGATCTTTAGTCACTTCATGATTCGATTACGATCCATAGGCCTACGATCAACTATTGAAGTTACCTAGACCCAACCCACCCATACACAACTAACCGTCCTCGGAGATTAAATATCTCGGACCAAAAAATTTAGCTAGACAATTTACTAAATAAAAAAATAAATGGTGCCACCAGCTCTGAAGAGACAGGTCGTGGTAATGTTATAATTAGGTCCTTCCTGTGATATTTGAATTGGTGTTAATTTTGTAGCAGTGGTGCATGTATGCAAATTATGTATGCTATGGTGTCAAACACAAAGTAAGGTGATGCTGGAGCACTGTTTACCTTACATGGCAACAGCAAACAAATTGAAGCCATGGTAGTTTACCTGAACCTAAAGGATTTTTTCTTATGAAAATGGGGTCATGTGCAGTAATGACTTGTGGTAGGCAGCAATCAGTGCTCGAGATAAAAAAAAAAGGTTTTCTGACAAGTAGTCATCAGAAAAACCTGAAGAACCACTGATTTGTCACTCAAAACAAGCAATTTATCAAATATTCAATTTGTTTTTGGTTGTTTTTCAAAACCATGTCAATTCTAAGAATAACACTTAAAAATCTGTTATTTCTTACGCTTCATGAAAGTTCACAATATTACACTCAACTCCTTCAACATGCTTTGATTTTGTTTGGTCATAATTTCTGCTGGCAACTTAGGAGTTTCAACCTCTATCTCATCTCCTTTCATCTAAAACTGGACTGCAATATGCAAAAAGTGCACGTGTCCAACCTATTAATGAACAGTTTAAAAAGGGGTATTGACTTGCTACGTTTTATGCAGATAAAACAGCCTCTTAATCTTTGGTTTAACTAAGATGCTCAGTGAGAACAGAAAAAAACATTTATTTGACATTGTGACATACATTGCTGTGACAGAACATTAAATGTGGGTGGGGAATTGATCCATGTGCAGTTGAATTTCATAGTTTCTTTTTGTAATTCTGTTTGAAGTTGTGTAACAGTTTCTACCTGCGCTTTACTGCCTAAAGCTGGATTTGCAATTCACCTGGCAAACATTAGGGGTTTCCTCCATAAAATATACAAGCACCTAATGTTACTCCCACTGCTGTGCTCATTTTTTTAAAGTCAATGAAAATTGTTAATTGCATCATGGCAAAAAGCAAATAAAACCTGGAACCTTCCCTTGTTTTCTTTCTCTGCAACCTGAGATTTAGGCCTAAGGATGGAAAAGGATAAATAATAGATTTACTGAACTTATACAGTGCTTTTGTTGTCATAATTAAAGAGCTTTTCCATAACAAGTTACTTACACTCATCCACACTCACAACATTCATAAACCAATACAGGGTATAGATAAACTTGAGGTTCAGCATCTTGGAAAATTTACACTTCAACATGTGGCGGAGGGAAATGAAATCAAACTCACAAATTTCTAGTTGGCAGATCACCACATTTCCCACTGAGTCCTAGTCTTAGTGTCCCAAATCATCCGGTGTGCCTTTGACAATGCCATAATTGGGAATCATTACTGTAAGGGGTAGAGCACTTCGATCATTCCAGTTTGATATTAATGACCAGGGTTTGGGCATAAAAGGATTAACACTGTATGATAAATGTTATTTAATGGTGTTACAGCATAGGTAAAAGAGAACTACTAGGCATTTTAAAGTATGATAACCTTTTACTAAGAAATCCACGGTATCAATATTCATTCAAAATTCTAAATAAACATGCATATTAAGAACCAATTGGTTTTATTTAAAGCAGAACAGCAGCAGTTATGCCTACAGCTGCTAAAATAATATAGCCACTTGGTTTTTACATTTATAATAATTATCTACAGTCATCTTCAATAAATTTGAATATTATTTAAAAGTGCATTTATTTCAGGAACTCAATTTACTAACTGAAACGCATATATGAATTACGCACACCGTGATATTTTAAAGCCGTTTTTTCTTTTAATTGTGATGATTTCTACTTATAGCTAATGAAAACAGATGAATATTAAATCAGACCAATTGAAACACCATTTTTGATACAGAAATGTGTTCTTAATTAAAATAATTTTTCTTATCTGCTTAAAGGTTGTTCTTTTCAAAAGGTACCTTTTAATCTGACAAACGAGCCTTATTAGAACGCATATTTAAATGTATTGCATGTCACTGACTAGCAATTATTGTTGTTTTTATTTTGATACATATACAGTAGGTGAAAATACAGAACCACCAGCTAAATTTAGTAGTAGCTTTCAAGGGTTTGCTCAAGTGCTGGGCAATAAAATCAAATCTATAATTTATCCAGAATCAGAAAATTTGAATAACGATAAAAGGTAAAGGTAGGCTTTAAACATCAATAAGACAGATAATACATATAGAATATCTGGCATTACGTGGGGTCATCATTAAAGCATCTTTACAAGATGTAGAGCAGATTGCAAACAGTAGTGTGAACCCGATTCGCATTATTTTTATGGTTGTCAAACATAAATAATCAAACATATTTGCACTCTAAAACAGTACTGCAGGTTTTGTGCATCAATGCATTGCTTGCTTGAGAAAGGGTCAATAATCCATTAAGTCCTACAATTCTTATGGTAGTCTTGTGAGAGATATAACAGATCATTTTAGCATTTTTGAAACCTTACTATTTTAAAGCTTTGGCATGATTACTGGTAACTGGCCCATGCCTAGTGACAGCATAGTTGGAGTATTGATCGGCCTTAGGATGAAGGTAGAAGGAACGTTGCTTGAAAAGGAAATAATTGTTTTTATTTGAAACAACTTCAAGAAAATTGAGAGAATATTTAAAACTAGAGATACAATATCTAAGCTAGAGATACACCCAAGGTGTGCATAGCAGGGCTAAAAACATGCCAACAAAAGACTACATCATAATGTTATGAGTACTGCGAAAATCTTCCAGAATCAAAGTTTTTTTTTTTTTTTTGTGACACCTTTCTATTTTTAAAAACTGGTTATGAGTGATTGCTACCTTTTTATTTAATTTTAAAAAGCAGTCATGCATGATGGAGTCCTTCTGTGTGTTGGCTTAATTTTCTTCACTTTGTGTATGCCCTCTATCTACTTCAGTGCCCAGGTGCTTGACCTAGTTGTAACTGCAGAGAGGTGGGAGCTGTTGGAACGTGACATCAACCCATTATCTTGTTGCTGTTACATTTTCAGAGCACCTGCCAAGCAGCAGGAAGTCTCACACTTAGACCTTGCTTTACCTTTTGTTTACCAACTCTTGTTGCAATATCGGCATATTTTTGCTCAGGGTAAACCTATAAATATTTCACAAGCAATCTTTGTATTTAGATGGACAAGAGAAAGGATGGCATTTGAGAGCTTATGCTGCGAGGTCAGGATGCCATGAGGGAAGCGTTAATGCGCCAGACATTGTATTACACTTGTTTAAAAATACTCGCAAGGGCATCAGAGGTGTGAATTAATGTGTTGTTTGCATGACACTGGCTGTTTGACTGATTAAGTTATCACTGTAGTAAAAACATTAACCACAACATTCCATATTTGAATGTGGCTGCTGGGTTTTACAGGTAGATATTGGAGTTGTAAAGCAAATGCAACGAGTTGTTCCTCTGACCTGATTTCCTGTGACAGGAGTTACTCGAGCATCCAGACTTACATTACACCAGCTCCTCAGTTTATCACCGATTCCTTTTAAATCTCGCTCTGCTGCTCTTCTGCTTTCCCTTTCATTACAAAGTGAACCTCACTAGTCCCTCTTGCTATTTTATTCCATCTCCTTATGCTCATGTTTGACAACACTGGTGAAACAGTGGCTTTAGATTATCCCACAGAAGACTAAACTTGTTATATTGCCTCTAGACACACAAGCACCAAATGTGAATCTCCAGCCAGATGACTGCACGCCCAGTTATGTAATTTTACTCTCATTCATCTCCCCTTCTCAATCAATTTATCAGTCTTTATTTATAAAGCTCTTTTCATAATTAACAAGGTCAACACAAAGTGCTTAACTTTTAAACAAGATGCACCACAACTACAACAAAAAGCCAGCAAATAATGAGAAAAAAAAAACATGTTAAAATGTAAAAAAAAAAAAATAAATCTACCAAAATGCGTAGTTAACAGAGGTGGCATAGTTTTGAGGGACAGGGAATATTAAATAGTGGTAATAACAAGAAGAGAAAAACAGTAGATAGATCCTGATGAGTGTTTAAACTAAGATCACAGACACTAATTATTAAAATAAAATCTAGTTTTATTTAAAACAATTGGCATAGACATGTATTAATCAAAGCAATACAGCAAAATTAATACAGTTGAAACCAGATTTTTTTTACACACACACACACACACACACACACACACACACACACTGTATAAAGAGACAATTTTTTTCTCTCTCTCAGACATTGAATCAGAATTAACCTGTTTTTCTCATGGTCTGTGGTTGAATCGGACCAAAATGGAGACAAGCACTGGGCAGCAGCATAATGAGAGCAACTCTTTTAATCAAAAGGGTTTTCAAAAGCAGTACAAAATAGTTTCCCAAAAACTTGCATGAGTTGAACCAAAACTTACATAAATTCTCTCAAGAGAAAATGTAGCACCAACAGAACTTAAACAGGGTTGTGAACGAGAGGAACCAGCGAGGACCAATGAAAACCAGAGAGCTTATAAACTGAGGGAAGTGGAGTATGGACCAATGAGACAGGAAGGCAGGTAATCATAGAAAACATGAATCAGGTGTGGACCAGGCTGCAGGGAACTGAGGTAATATGAATGGTTGCTATAGGTGACCGGACTGGAAGACAAAGGGACACAAGAGAAACTAGACTATGAAATAACCAAAGGAAAAACTGAGTGTAATACACCCTTAATTAAATTAGAATTAACAGGAAAGTAAAATAAATAGAAAAATTGACCAGGACATATTGATCTATTGATGACCAATTATATCTAAATTGAGTTTGATTGATTTCACTAAAAAGTACTTCTGCATCAGGACAAAACTCTCTAGAGACTCATTATCAGCTTAGAAGGATTTCAAGCCTGTAAAATGTCCATTCTGGTGCTGAGCTTGACTCAACCATATATTATCTATTTAAGTTTATTACATATTTTCCCACCGTTCTGATTTTTTTCTGATTTACATTTTGATGCTCTTTCAACTTATGCAAGTGCTCTTTTTAATGCCAAAAGAACCTATTCATAAAAGCATATTCAACCCAACCTTAAAGCACACAGTCATAGAGATAACCCTACTGACACATAAGCAGTGAAAGCTCACAGTTCACATTGTTGGCTTTCACACTAGGGCTGCAAAATATGTCTTCCCAGTATCATTGTCTCTGGAATGCAATGTTTGGTAGTTATTATCTTTGCAGGAATCAAACATTCCTACTTCACATGCCAATAATACAGGTCCTTCTCAAAATATTAGCATATTGTGATAAAGTTCATTATTTTCCATAATGTCATGATGAAAATTTAACATTCATATATTTTAGATTCATTGCACACTAACTGAAATATTTCAGGTCTTTTATTGTCTTAATACGGATGATTGTGGGATACAGCTCATGAAAACCCAAAATTCATATCTCACAAAATTAGCATATTTCATCCGACCAATAAAAGAAAAGTGTTTTTAATACAAAAAATGTCAACCTTCAAATAATCATGTACAGTTATGCACTCAATACTTGGTCGGGAATCCTTTTGCAGAAATGACTGCTTCAATGCGGCGTGGCATGGAGGCAATCAGCCTGTGGCACTGCTGAGGTCTTATGGAGGCCCAGGATGCTTCGATAGCGGCCTTTAGCTCATCCAGAGTGTTGGGTCTTGAGTCTCTCAACGTTCTCTTCACAATATCCCACAGATTCTCTATGGGGTTCAGGTCAGGAGAGTTGGCAGGCCAATTGAGCACAGTGATACCATGGTCAGTAAACCATTTACCAGTGGTTTTGGCACTGTGAGCAGGTGCCAGGTTGTGCTGAAAAATGAAATCTTCATCTCCATAAAGCTTTTCAGCAGATGGAAGCATGAAGTGCTCCAAAATCTCCTGATAGCTAGCTGCATTGACCCTGCCCTTGATAAAACACAGTGGACCAACACCAGCAGCTGACATGGCACCCCAGACCATCACTGACTGTGGGTACTTGACACTGGACTTCTGGCATTTTGGCATTTCCTTCTCCCCAGTCTTCCTCCAGACTCTGGCACCTTGATTTCCGAATGACATGCAGAATTTGCTTTCATCCGAAAAAAGTACTTTGGACCACTGAGCAACAGTCCAGTGCTGCTTCTCTGTAGCCCAGGTCAGGCGCTTCTGCCGCTGTTTCTGGTTCAAAAGTGGCTTGACCTGGGGAATGCGGCACCTGTAGCCCATTTCCTGCACACGCCTGTGCACGGTGGCTCTGGATGTTTCTACTCCAGACTCAGTCCACTGCTTCCGCAGGTCCCCCAAGGTCTGGAATCGGCCCTTCTCCACAATCTTCCTCAGGGTCCGGTCACCTCTTCTCGTTGTGCAGCGTTTTCTGCCACACTTTTTCCTTCCCACAGACTTCCCACTGAGGTGCCTTGATACAGCACTCTGGGAACAGCCTATTCGTTCAGAAATTTCTTTCTGTGTCTTACCCTCTTGCTTGAGGGTGTCAATAGGGGCCTTCTGGACAGCAGTCAGGTCGGCAGTCTTACCCATGATTGGGGTTTTGAGTGATGAACCAGGCTGGGAGTTTTAAAGGCCTCAGGAATCTTTTGCAGGTGTTTAGAGTTAACTCGTTGATTCAGATGATTAGGTTCATAGCTCGTTTAGAGACCCTTTTAATGATATGCTAATTTTGTGAGATATGAATTTTGGGTTTTCATGAGCTGTATGCCAAAATCATCCGTATTAAGACAATAAAAGACCTGAAATATTTCAGTTAGTGTGCAATGAATCTAAAATATATGAATGTTAAATTTTCATCATGACATTATGGAAAATAATGAACTTTATCACAATATGCTAATATTTTGAGAAGGACCTGTATATGTAACCTGCAGTAGATCCCTCACCTGACTTAGACGATGCTATAGGTCAAAGAGATAATTGGAAGTATTGTAATTACAGCAGAAGAAGTCAGGAGCGAGTTAAATGCAGTCAAATTTATTGCAGTTGATATTGTCACGACAAAGTTTTACGATAATATCTTAATCTCATGGTTTTCTGATCTCATGCAGCCCTTCATCCCAACGATCGTGTTTGTCTTTGTGTATGTTGTGATATGTAGGTGTCAAGCTGGACCATTATGGCAGCTATACTTATACTATACTGCATAGTTAATTTCGCAGCTGTTTCCAAATCATTGTTGAGCACCTAACCAGTCATCGGGCCAAAAGCCGCACTGCAGCAGCCTCTGCTCTTTCTGTTTGTAGCTGTCTTTCTGTCAGATTTAACGCTCCACCTCTCCTGGAATCCTTCTTTCTCTTGATTATTTTTCTTTCTCTTGCTCCCCCTACTGTATCTTCTTCCATTTTCCGTTCTGCTATTCATGCTTGTTATTAACCCTTAGTGCTACCTATCTCTCCTGATACAAAGCACATTGAATGATTACACCTCTGTCTTTTTTTGGGGTTAAAATGTAGTGTGCACTAGTATAGTTTTGCAAATATGAGTGTGTATTCAGGGAAAAAGACACTAGGCGAACCGGAGTGTAAGGAGGCAAGAAACATTGCGTCATGGGGGTGTGTTGAGCGGGAGGAGGGACGTGACGCCAGTGGAACACGTGCGTTGGCTATGTCAGGGAAGACGTCGTGCAGCCCGTTATCTGGCTGTGAGGAAGAGGAGGCAGAGACAGCCACAGCTCCCTGTTGCTGACGGGCTGATCGAGAGGTTGTACTGTATGTCTGTGTGGGAATGAGCGTGTGTTTGTGTGTGTGCGTGCCAGTCTTTGACTGTGTGCATGTAGAGGCTGCCTGAGCTGCAACTGGAGCGGCTGCTGCTGCAGTTGGTGAATAATGCAGACAGGGGAACCGGAGTTTGAATAGCATGCACAGATCCAGATTAATAATGCATAGTGCCGGTTACGAGCTCTGCATTAGTAAGCTTTTCTGAGACCTGTGGCTGCCTATGATCTGCCTGACTCATTGACTTCCAACCTTCCTTTCTGCCTCCCTGACCAACGCAGAAATGTCTCACTACCATTTCATCAAATGTTGTAAGTAGCCATTCAGAGAACCTTTCTTGTGCAACTGCTGCCGATGCTGTTGGATTTTCAATTTGATATAGTCTCTCTCTTCCACTGGTGGTCTAACTGTAATAATTCCTGTGCTTAAATGTATCATTATCATTATGCAACAAATTATGGTGATCTGCTTGTCAATAATACCACAGTCTGAACTTCCAATGAGCATTTTTGTTCCCATGGATAGTGTGTGTGCTGTAAGTGGGTGTGTGAGCGTGCTGCAGCGGAGCCGCTGCAGATGTGAAAAGTTAACCAGTGAATGCGGCAGGTAGCAGCAAAAAGAAAGAAAGAGGAAATGGAACCGCAGAGGTGCAGATCCCACGAGCGTTGGCATGTTCATGAAGCAAAGACAGACCAATGCAGAGAGATGATCATTTTATTCAGAGAGAAGGACAGATGGAGGAGACTGAGGGCTGCACTAGAGCAAAAGAGACAGAATGGCAATGATTTGAAAAAGGAGATGAAAATGGGATGAGTGACACTGAGGAATGTGTCAAAATATTGCCAAGCAGGCTTAGAGAGAAATATAGGAGGTATGGTCTGAAGTTTGAGTTCTAATGGCCAGAAAAAATGAGAAAAGAAGGGATAAATGAGTTTTATAATAAAGGTGATGCAGAGCTTAACAGTCTCCCCATTTCTTCACCTTAATCCATCCCTATTACTCTCCTCTGTAAAAATGGTTAGTTTTTCTGTGTGTCTGTATGTGCATGTCTGTGGTTTTCCTCATTACTGTATCCCGCGTCGCTGCCAGTGTTATTAGCTGGAGTCTGCATGTTCTACGTGTAATCAATAACTGATAGCCTGGAGATGGGATGGCAGAGGAAAAAATCTCATGCTTTCTCTCTCTCTCTCTGGCTCAAGGCTCTTTCCATTTCGCTCTCATTGTTTTACTTCTAATTCCTATCATCCCTACTGTCCACCTCTCATTCACATTATATTTATTAGTCCCAAGCCACTCATCCCACAACACAAATTGTCAGTGTGAGAACATTTTGTGTAGACAATATTCACATTTGAGATTTCTGCAAGAAGATTCTGGACAAAGTTTGAAATCCAGGGCAAAACATTTAGGAGTTTTGAGTCTGTATATTTTGAATTTAAAGTTTAAACAAACTCTTAATATGTTCAACATGAGAGAAAAGTCTTTCCAATAATGCAGAGGCTTTTCACACCTAGAGCTCCCAAGTTTTGGCCGTTCTTCTTTGCAAAACAGCCAAGCTCTGACAGACTGGATGACAAGCTTCTATGAACAGTAATTTCAAAGTCTTTTCACAAACCATCATCTGAATTATGGTCTGGAGTTTGACTGGGCCAATTCTAACACACAAATATGTTTTGGTCCAAACCATGTGATTCTATTGTGACTGCATGTTTGAATGTGAAGCTCTGCCCCAGTCTCATGTCTTTATCTCCAGTTGTTTCTGCATCAACTCTAACCAGCTTCACTGTCTCTGATAAAGAAAGGATCCTCACAGCTTGACTCTGCCACTTCAGTATTTCTCTGTGCGGATGCTGTTTTCAGGGTGATGTGTAGTGTTAAGTTGGCTGCCGAACATAACATTTTTCAGACAGGATAGAATAAATGTCTCATTGGTGAGCCTGTACAACGTATATTCTTGGTTTCCTGTTTGTAGCAGACAGTAAACTATAATATATATATATATTTTTTCTGTCCTGCTAAGTACAAGTGGATCCTCGGCTACTAGACTATGGCTTGGAATTCTGATATGCTAGTTATAAGATAAAGAGACAAACCAGACGATTGTGAAAAACTAGATGTTTCCACTAAAGGTTTATTTAGTTTGCATAAGCTGCAAGGCAGGCTGGATGACTCAACTCTGTCCTTTTTTCTACATATAGTAAGGACAAAAACATCTTCATAAAGCTTCCCATGCAGAGTTATAAACAACATAAACCACACTGAAGACTGTCTGCTCGTTGGTGGCTAATTGTGTAAACTAAACTCTGCTTCCATCTGCATTTGTTGGACATTCAAAATAGAAGGAGTTTATATGAGCACAGATAAGGAATACAGTTTCAGTGGTAATTTTGTTTTATCCAGCATCCATCCATTGTCTATACCCATTAATCCTTGCAGAGTTGTGGGGGGCTGGGGCCAGCCAATTTCTGGTGGGCATTGGGGTACCGCCTGGACAGGTTGCTAGTCTATCATGGGCCAACACAGGTCAAACAACCATGAATGCATACATTAATACCTGACAATTTAGAGAACCAATTAACCCAACAGCCATGTTGTTTTGGACTCCGATGTTTAAGGTTATACTACTTTCGTACATAAAAGATATTTTAGAGTTTGAGCTACAGATTATCAAATGCTGTCCAGACTCAAAAAAACTGAAATAGCTCTTTAATTTGCTGCCATTAGGAAGGTACACAGCTGATTGCTACCTTTAGCGTCCTTGTCACCATTTATTTTCTACCAAGTACCCACAAGTGGTGCTGCCACACAAAACAATTCAAAAATGGGAGAGGCTTCTTCAACTCTTTTTTGTGACACTTTTGTAATGGAGTTTTTTGCCAGCCCAACAAACAGTCTTTCTTTCTGGGTCAGCAAAACAGGGTAACTCGAAAAAAACCTCATTTCTTACTTCAAATTATGACTTTAAACATAGATACAGGGTTTCTAGCATAAAGTACTCACCTTCATTCCTGGGGCTTATAATAATAAGTTTCACTTTACTAAGTCACACACTGAAAGCTTTGTGAGACAGACTTCACTCTGATGAGAAAAAGTACCAGTTGTATGAGGCCCTAAGCAGAGGTTCGATCAGCTTTTACCACGACTTGATTATTGTCGACAATGTTATAAACAGACTTCAAACAATGTTTTGAAATGTTCAACAAGCACCTCATTACTGCATTTGTGTTTTTTTGGGGCTAATGGTCTGGGACTAAGACAGACTTTTTCCACATCATATGGCTGACGACACATCTTTTTTTCTGCATCACTCAGTGTGATAAGAAGCAAATATAATCAGAAAATTAAAGAATATTATCTTTTGTTCCTTTGCCTACTAACTTGTCAGTGTTGCTTTTAGCCTTATTAAAGGTTGTATTCAGCAGACATTTGATTTTGTTATTGTGAGATTTACTCCAAATTACAATAAAATATATATTTATTGTATTAGCACAACCTTCCTAAACAAAATCTTTCAGTTTCAGAAATGAAATGTTAAAATGTGTCCCGAGAGGAAGAACTATTATCGCATGTCTGAACTGCTGATGTTAAAACTGCAGCAGAACTATAAGCAACATCATTCAGGAAACAGGGATTTTCACATTGGGCTTTTTGGTTCATGTCCTTCCTCCTTCATGCTTCAGGCAGACATTTTTCCACTCTCCCTCTCTTGTCATCCATGCTGGGAGAGAGCATGTCTCTTGCAGAATTTATCCCACTGTGGAGTACATGTGCAAACAGCAAATGATGAACTGTGCACATCTTTGTGCAAATCTCTAATGTTTGTGAAAGATTGCTGTGATTCTGTGAAGTCCTACTCATTATGATACATCCCACTTTTTTCCCAATCCATATATTGAGGAATGTGCTGATAGACTTTGTTATATCAGTAAAAAACTGTTTATTTACAAGGACATTTCTAAAATCAGATTTTTCAGTTCAGGTAGAAAATTGTGCAGTGCTATTGCCGCATAACTGTACACAACTTTAAACTAAAACTTTGTTGTAATTATGAATATTAATATATTGTTTAATATTTAATATTAATACTTTAATATTGTTATTAAATAATATTTCGGTCTGTTAAGGGTTGTCCTGTGAATACCAGCCCAGTAAGGCAGTGGTAATAGGACAAAATCAAAAGGGTGAGCCAAGGTCTGACATTAATAAACAGCAAAACTCTGCACATATATGGAATGAATTCACACAATTTCTTAAAATGCAAGAATTTATTAACAAAAATAAGTCAACTCAAAGTCAAACATATTTCAATCAACAAACTCTTTACTATGCTAAAACAATCTAACTAAACTACCAAGCAGAATTAAAGAATAACAAAGATTAATGGACTATGTACAATATAAACAAGTTAATTAAAGATGGTTGAAAACCCTGACCAAAAGAGTGATGCAACATTACCATGCAATGTTTAAGTTTGAGAACCAAGGATTATCTTGAAAGATCTGGAAATGAAGTTAAGTTAGTCTTGGAACTAACTTAGACAATAATCAGCAAACGTTTAGACAACCCTTCACAATGCAAGATCAGATAAAATATTATTTTAATAAAATAATATTTTAAAGAAAGATTTGCAGAATAGAACCAACCTTCTGGATGACTAATTCTCAGCGGTGTTTAATTAGCAGCCTTTATTTACTAAAATAATATTTAAAGAAATATTATTTTGAATAACAACCAAATCTTTGAGAAATGGGCTTAATTGTGTTACTCAGTTATCAAGTTTAGTAAAATATTATTTAGGGAAATATTATTTTCTAGTTTGAAACTTAACCTTTTTGGGTAAATGATCTTTGCAGGCAAGCACATGTTCTTAGCTGTTAGCAGTTAAAGCTAACAAAAGAAGCTTATAACTTATCATTAGAATCAAACACATACCTTTAAAATATCATTAATGAAGGGTTAAAATGCATAAGCGAGGACGGCACGTTATGGCTGATCTTCTGTGTTTAAAATCACCCTTTAAATAAAGTTTGTCTTAACTTTAAAAAAAAACACAAACACAGAACACACAAACTGAGCACATGTGCTGAGCAGATAATCTGCTAGCACTAAGATGGCTGAGTTTCAACATAAACAAAACCAAACATCATAAAAAGAAAAATGTTTAGATTATTTCATTCTAAACTACTTCTCTCTGCCCAAAACACAACCTCTTATGTGAACCGTGTTGAGAAAAAGTTGTCTGAGGCGACGAAGTTGAAGAACGCATCCAGTAAACAAAGGGTTAACTGCAGCTGACCTCCATAGTTGGGGGGGGGGGGGGGGGGGGGGGGGGGGGGGGGGGGGGGCTCGCTCTGCTGGCCGGCCAAAACTGCATGTTAACTGCTGTAACCACGGTGAATACCGGATACACAAACAGCAATTCATTCCTACTTAACTTAGTGCATATGATCGTGTGATCGTATGACTCTTGGATCCAGTTTGAAGAGTTATGTCTGTTTGCCCGCAAAGAGACATTGTGTCCCTCCGTCCAGTTCCTCTCGGGACTTGCGTGGAAGAGGTCAGTTTGTTGCAAAACCAGGGTTTTTTTTCGGACAGTGACGTCACGGGAAGTCCTCTGTTACCCCGTTTCTGGCTGAGCTGGAAGTAGGTTAATGTGATTTATTTCAGAAAGGTTCTTATGTTGTCCCCATGGCTGGCGTCCCAACAACTTTATTTAAACACCTTTTGATTCAGTTTCAGTATTCTGTCTTTTTAGTATGGGTCCGTCAGCACAGCACATGTAGGCTTGTAATTTTATCACATTATCTTGCAAAAACTATTTACCAGCATCTTCAGGTGAACCTGAAGATTTTTTAGACAGACTGAGTTCAGTAAAATGACTTGGCTATTCCTAAATTTGAGATTTCTTCTGGTGAAGCCATTCTTTTGTTGATTTTGATGTATGCTTGGACTTTCTTTGATGCTCCACAATCCCTTTTCACCTTCAGCTTCATAATAGACCCCTGAAGGTTTAAAGACCAATCTGACTGTGGATAATTAAACACCTTAATAAAAATCCCAATTCAATGTTTAAAAACAATAACACCACACCACGATGGTTGCACCACCATGTTTCTAAGTGAGTATTCAGTTTTTTTTGTGCTGCTCTGTGTTGTTTTTATGTAACATGCCATTTACAGTTGTGGCCCGAAAAGTCAAATTTGATTTCATCAGAACATAATGCATTCTTCCGCAGAGCTTTGGGAGATTTTAACTGCCTCTTTTATATGAATAAAAGATGTTCTATCATAGAATCCTACTCCTTCATCTAGAGATATGCAGAATACAGGAAATTGTTAAGCCCATTCACAAAAAAATTCAACATTTTGGGAGAGGACCAAAGCGGATTGAAGTCAAGCCACTGCTGTTACATCCCTGACTTGCCAAGAGTCCCAAAAACAGCCCCATATCATCTGACTTGTGCATGGGTAAACTCGTGTTGGAGTTCTAGTGTGTGGTGTAGCAATTACAAACCAGTTAGAGCAATTACGCACCATCTCTGTGCTGTGCATAGATGACACGGAAATGTTTTTTGATCGCAGTGAAGTGTGCTGAAACAGAACGGATTACTGGACTTTACCATGGGTGGTAGTGGCAAAGCTTGAGAATAAAAAACGTGTGACATGCCACCAAGATGTTTAACCCTTTAGAAAGAAGGTGTTTAACCCACGACCTATACCAATAATGAACTGAGTTCCACTCCTTCCTTTGGTTTCACATTGCTGGCTTGATTTTTGAAAGCTCGGTGTTGATGTTGTCCTCTTGGCACCTTGCCTTGTCTAATAAAAATAAACTTTATTTCTGGTTAATCCATTAACCAATTAAACCATGGTATTTTAACAGGATTCTGCACACTAAATGAAGTTATTCTTTTTATGCCTTTTGCTTTATTTTTGATATCTGATCACTAAACTAATACAGTTTTCATAACCTTATGATGCAAAAATATTCTTTATTAGTTACAAATTGTGAAAGTTTAACTTTTTTCCAAAAAGTTTAACGCGTTTCACCACCCCTATTTTAAAAGTACTGGAAGACTCTTCTTCTCCTGATCCTTTGAATAATATTTGAGCAAGGGTCCTACTGTTGGGGAGTTGCAGGGTTCTCACCAGACATTTTTATGAACGTAGCGGGGGGGATGAGAAAAGATTTTCTCCTGCAGGCCCTTCATGATATGATGCTGTTAATACCCACCCTTCGAAGCTGACATGATTTTAGAAAGCTTTACTGTTAGTGGGCGCACATCAGTTGAAAGGAAGCGGGAGCAGACTCACGCATGCGCTACAGCTGACATAAAAACCACACGGAAGGAGCCCAGATGTCAGTCAAAGGGCTGAATACGCTCTTAAAAGATTTGCGTATTGGCCTAAACTTCAGCGCAGCAGTGACAATTTTCAGCGTAGAGGCCTGTGATTTATATCACCCTCACATATCTGGCTTTGATGTAGACAATGTTACTGCTGAAAAGAAGCAAAAAAGGGGGATTGTAAGAGAGAGGGAGTTGAACCGATACAAATATGATGCTGTTAAAATAATCTGAAAAGAAACTCCAATTAGCAAATGCTGTAGGTTCAGTCTTATTTTATCATTTTACATTATGTATATGCTCTGAGTCTCAAGCCAAGTTACAGTTAAAAATGGTACAGTTGAAGCAGCTGGCATCAGCAGTGCAGTAATAAGCTTTATACTCTCTCACACCCTTCTGTTTGGTGCCTGAATACAAAACAGCTTTTTTCACAGTCTAACCAGACCAGATGGCATTGATGTATTGTCCAGGAGGTGTGTGTGTGTGTGTGTGTGTGTGTGCATGTGTGTGTGTGTGTGTGTGTGTGTGTGTGTGTGTGTGCCTGTGTACTGGGGTTGAGAGGGCAGGTGTTTGAATTAACATGTAGATTCTTATCAAACAAGAAAAAAAAGCACATAAAAACCTAGTTCTTTTGTCCGTGAAGACGACCTGATAAAGATCCCTACCATACACTTTTCAGTCTGGATATAAAACAACAGCTGCATAATGTGTGCAGTGTGCTCAAAAGAACAACAGCTTCTGCTTCATGTTATCAGACATGTTCTGTTTAAGTCATTTTTGATTCTACGGGTCAGGCAGTAGTCAACTCTGGGTGGGGATTGTGAAAATAAGCTTTCCAGAAAAAATGGCAATCATGTAAATTCATGATTAAGCAAGTAGACAGTAACTTTTTTTCCTTTTAATAAATGAAATCATCATTTAAAATCACAAGCTTAGTCAGTTGAACAGAAAACTTGGACTAAAGGTTTATGGCAGACACAATGCCAGGACTGCTGCACAACAGGGACATTTTTAGAGTTGATGCAGAAGTAGGAAATAGACAAATGTGGTTGGACAACATGCTGTGCTTAAAAAATGTCCCAGATACCAAACCTTTGACCAGATGAGCAGACTGAAAGACAGAGAGATAATAGAAAATAGTTACTCCATATTCAGACACAGACAGTGAAGAGACTAAAATGCTCCAAGGAGTGAAACATAATAAAAGACGGGAACAAAGAAGCAGCAGAGAGAGCTTTATGAAAAAGAAAAGAAAATATAGCAACAGCAGGATGAAGTCGGGCAACTTAGTGAGTCACAAAGAAAAACATGACATGCACTGTCTCTGCAAAGACATCTTGATTCACGTATTTTGCTCGTCCTCTGGGCTGGCTGTGACCTGAATTTGTCAAACTTGTTGGGCTATCAGCTCCAGTTGGCACAGAGTGTATACACTGATCAAACATAGCTGTATGACCACCTGCCTAATATTAAGCTCCCATTTTGCTGCCGAGGTTTCTGTCATCAAGCTGTCAAGTAACAGATCTTTTCAGTCCTGTTTGTGGTTGGGAAACCTATAGATCAGACTTCTCAGTGCACTGAGAACTAGATACAAGAGGGTTTGAGTTGTGTTTGTCAAATCAATTCTTTGTTTTAATGTGGCAGTGCCCATAAAAGGGTGTTTTAATTAAGATCTTTCCTTTGGTCAGCAGCAGTGTTGGGCTAATCCTAATTCTTTTAAAATTACTGTATACTGTCTGTCAGGTGGCTGAAAGAAGGCTGCTCCACTTTTACCTTCCATACAGGAAAAACATATTTTCTCTGTAACCCCTATTCCAATTAAAATACAGCTGTTTTAAAACTGTAGTCAGCAAGCTAAAAGCTTCCTGGAAAGTTATTTTAAGTAAAACCAATAAGATCAGATCATACACTGTTGTTTTAAAAGTTTTGATTTCTTGAAACCTTGTCCAATACTTACCGTTTTTTTTTTTTTTTTTTGTTTCAGCACATTATGTTGAAGTTTTTCCTGGCTTCATGATCTACTGCAGAGTCTGCCAGGTTTCTCTATAATGAGATAATTCATGCTCTACCAGTCAGTGTTTATTGTGTGCTGGCTGATAAGTTTCCATAAACAGTTTTTTGCTAATTTGTTTAATGTTAACTTTAAGCAATGTTTTTTTTTTTTCCAATATGTTCGTGACTCTCTATTTTCAAAAACTTTTATGGGTGGGATCTCACTCTTAGCCCACCTAGTGTACCGACTTATGATTCAGGCAGCATGACATTCACTGGCTGCTCATAATGTGATCTGTTTAACGGAGATTATGCACAGTTAGTTGAGTTACTACACTGTTGGGATTGGGAATGCCTCACTCAACCCACCTCGGGCCAAACAGACATAAAATATCTTTCCCAGTAAATATGCTAAATGGTTGCCCACACACAACAGGCCACCTGCTGACACTAATATTTGAGCACCTAAACAATAACACAGATGTACAGCCCTGCCTAGAGGTGATCCTCACAGTGTTTCATCTCATACTAAGCATGCTTCATTAGTTCACTGTCAGACTGTTAAGTTAACACTTTGGATTGGGGTGTTTTTCTTAGTGACCTTTCCTTTTTTGTTTGTACAGCTTGCCAACAGATTTGATTTCAAATGTATTTTTTTTTTAATCTATTAACAGTTTTTTCCACACCTATCGTGTTCAATGCCTAAACATTAATTTTACTGTTTCTCCTTTTCTCTCATTTTTCATCAGGTTGTTTCCAGCTATGTAACGTTTTCCGTCAGAACATGGAGATAGACCAGTGTCTGCTGGAGTCTCTCCCGATTGGCCAGCGCCAGCGGCTAGTCAGAAGGATGCGCTGCGATCAAATAAGGGCATATTACGAAAGGGAAAAGAACCTTCTGCGGCAGCAGGGGGGAGTCAAAGTTCAAGCCCCGTCCACCCACGGCAGGAAGCACCGCATCCGCTTCAGGCACACCGATGTCATTAAAGATGCCATCATTCGACATGATGACAAAGAAGGTGCATGTGTGTCTGAGGTGTACACCTCTTGAACTTTACCACTTTTTTTCACATTACAATCACAAACTTAAATGTATTTTATTAGAATTTTCTGATAGACCAACACCAATTTACTTTTGATATGAAGTGGAAAGAAAGTTTTGTTTTTTCTATGTTCTTTTTTTTTTAAAAATGTGAAAAATGCATCTGGGAAATCCAGTGCAGCCAACTGCTTTGAGAAGTGAACTAATACGTAACAGGAGTTCACTTGCGTGTAATTAAATCTCAGTATAAATCCAGTTGTTCTGTGAAGGCCTCAGACGTTCATTAGAGAGCATTTGTGAACAAACAGCGTCATGAAGACCAAGAAACACAGCCGACAGGTCAAAAACCATTATTTAAGGACATTAATAGAAGTATTTATGGCAATTTACCACAAGCCGTGAAGGTAACATAGTAAAAATGTAGAAGAATATACTTTGGTTAGAAGGGGCAGAAATTGAACTTTTTGGACTACATTAAACATGACCCTGAACATGACAACCCCACTGTAAAACATGGTTGTGGCACCATCATAGTATATGGATACTTTTCTACTTCAGACTGGAGTGGTGGTTCATCTTCCAGCAGGACAACGACCCTAAGCGTACAACCAGAGCTACAATGTAATTGTCTTGATCAATGTCTAAATAGCTTAGAATGGTCTACTTAAAGTCCACACCCAAATCTTGTTTACAATTAGACTTCAGAATTACTGTTTTCCAAGTTTCTCCATCCCACATGACTTTACTTGAGCTATTTTGCAATGACATGCTTCAAATGACTTGCAGCTAAATTGTGAAGTGAAAAGTAGCCTTACTAACTATTGAGTCAGGGGGGGCTAAATACAATGCACACCACACCTTTCTGATTTTTATTTGAAAAATAATGAAAACAATTTATCCTTTTCCTTCCACTTTACAATACTTTATATTGGTGTATCATAAAAAAAATCCCAATAAAATATATTAAAGTTTGCCCTTGTACTTTAACATATGTGAAAAGGCTCAAGATATTTAAATACTTTTGCAAGAAACTCTATGCATTTAGGAGTGCGCATGCTTGTTGTTGTATAGCAAAATGGAAGGGACATGTTGACAGATAAGTGACAAACAGCATCTGACTTTGGAAACAATCATGCAGGAGAAGTGAACCAAAACAGAGCTGCTCACTGCAGCTCAGCCAATTTGTTCAGCTGGAAACTGCCCACTCAACCGAGGAGAGCAGAAAGAAGCTTTATCATTGTTCAAACTGTCCTCAAGGACAAACGTACCTGAGCAGGGCCGATTTCTGATGTTGATAGGAGAAAGTGACTTGTCGGATATTTTTTAATTTTTTGTTATCTAAACTGTTGTGCGAAACTGGCAATCTTCAGACATAAAATTTTAATTTTATCAAGATAAAATGTAACACTGTGCTTAGTTGTTTAGTTTTGTTGGAACAAACATGAATCATAGAGCTGCAGTTTGTCCAGGTAATCTAGCATTTTTTATGGTTAAAGGCATATTCCAAGATATTAGCCCAGAAGCCAAGAAAACAGGTCTTCATTTGCTCAATTGTCAGTCTTTCAATAGTGATTATATGATCTTACATGCTGTTTTGTAAAAATGTTATTTCATCATTGCTATTAATTTCTAGCAGGGTGTCTAGCTTAGAGAATGAATGCAAAACTTGGAAAATCTGTTTTTAAAAAGGAATGTTTTATTTTTTTTGGGGAGTCCTCAATGAGTCACAAATATACCTCACAGTATTTTTCCAAAGTTTTCTTTGTGGTAGTGATGAACCGGTGGAACAGTACATCATGGAAATCTGCTAAATCTGCCTTGATTTGGCTCTGACTGATGATCACAAGGTGAAATGCTAAAAAAAAAGTAAAATTTCAAAAGTGAAAATTCCCCTATTTTTTCGTCTGTAAATGCATCAATGCAGTATGTCTCTTGATACAATATTGATATCAGTTTAGTAAAAATTAAAAGAAGTCTTATAAACATATGCTTTGATGGATAAATGGGGGTTATCTTGTAACTCCTTCATTTTCTCTTGGATTCGAAACTACTTCCTTTCAAGAACGTTGCAGTGCAGTTTTTTATTTTATGGTCAATGTTTGTTACATTTTATTGTGGAATTAAAACAAAATTTACACACAGCCTTAATCTGATTAAGCCAAAATAGGAATAGGTGAGTCAGATCATAAAGAAAACCACACATCTGGTAGTGAAAGTCTGACTTGGAGTATGCTTCGTGGTGCAGCTATTGCCCTTAGTTGTTTACGACAGAGGAGAATTACAGAGCTTTATGTCCGACTCTAGTGGGGAGAGCTCATTTGTTCATGTATTTGTCGTCACAGTAGCAAGACTTTACAAGCTTTTCTCTGACAGAGTAGAAATTCTTTGTCCCTCTCAAGCTTGTGTGTAAGGATTACATTGCAGCTCCTTCTTAAAAATGCTCAACATTGTTTCTGTGAGATTATTTTGTCAATAAACTTGTGAAATTCAAAGGGAGTTTACACTCTACTCTGTGGAGCATTGATTTTTGTTCAAGTTCAGTGCCTTTCTTTTTTTATGATGCTGGTTGCCAGTCATTTACACTGCTGTCCCTTTGCAGGTCAGTGTGTTAATCTCTTCTCCCTGGCTGCATGTCTGTGGGATTCAGCTGGGCTCTGTGTGAGCAGCTGGTGTGCCATAGCATTGACCAGAGTGGTAACTGGTTTCTTGGCTCAGAGTGAATTGGTTACCTCTCTGCCTGGTCGTTCAGGCATCAATTTGGTACTGGATTAAGACTATTTGCCTTGTGATGTGATGGTCATCTGAATCTTTTTTTGAGTTCAAGGTGAAGAGTGGACCTACATTAAACTTTGGAGACAGATTCTTGGAAAAGTTCTGTCAGGACTTGTTATCATCCAAACCAAATGGAGATTAACTGGTAGGTAGGAATGCAGCAGCTTTTTGCTTTGTCATGACAGTGACTGAGAATACTGAGATTTATCCTGGATCTCAGTGTTCATTAGTTTTTCCAGAGTGGTAGAATTTTCTCACTGGTGCTCCTTGACTTAATTATCTTCCTCTTTTGTGAAAACTGTAGAGGCTTCTCCACTCAGTGCCCTCTTCATAATAATGTAGATAAATCTTTAATCATCTGACCTTTTTGCATGTACAGAATCATCTTTAGTTCACTGCTTCAAGAGTGTTCTGCTAAAGACATTTTAACAAGAAATGTAATGTTTGATTGTCCAAACACTAAATCATTTTTATTTCTTATTTAGATAAGATGACTTGGCAAATAGGTTTCTATCTCTTTATATAGTATAGGTAGCATTGCTAACTGTAACAGCTGTCTTCATACTTTTTCATATTTTAAATATTCCTACCTTGTGGGGTAGTTTTGATACTAAAATTTCAAACTGGAAAACGATACTAGGAGAGATACTTAATACCATTTTCGATACCGCGGCTACCGGGTCCTTCCTAGTAAAGTGAACAAAATTTTATAATTACAATGTGACAATATTTTAACTTCCTTTATTTGGAAGAACCCAGCAAGTTGGGGATAATTCAGCCTTCATTTAGAAAAATATATCATTTAAAAGCGTCAATTCCTGGTTTGAAAGACAAGAGGACACGTAGTATACGTGTTAATAGTAGCTTTGATGAAAGTCATGTAATTATTTTAATAATAGCTTATCTATTGTGTGCCAACCTGCTTCCATTTGCCTGTCAATTTGCTGTTGATATAAATAAATTTTATGACTGAAGGACAAATAAAGACTCATTCAATACTAAAACAAACTGTGTTTCAAAACAAACATGGATCTGGTGTATACAAAACATATTCTTAACAGTGTAAACGAGGATCTGGTCCATACAAATGTATGCAGCAGCAGCCCTATACAATTTCTCTCTTTCTGGTAATTTTACATAATATTTTCTTTAGTGATCAGCGACAGCAGCAAGGTAGGTTGCTACAGGTTCCCACTTTTTCTGCGATATTATCACCTTCAGTGCCTCCATTGCCTTTACAACTAAACGAGGAGTGATGGGATGGGTGTGTGGGGGGGGGGGGACAGGCATGTTTAGGCAAAGCGGTAGAGGGGGCGACCCATGTACGGAGGCCTCAGTCCTCGATGCAGACGTCCCTAACTTGACGTGACTAAATAAAGACTAAACTATGAACCTAAGCTAAATTAATTAAGCTCAAGCTATGGAATAATTCAAATATAGGACAGATCTGAGTTTTAGTGAGTTTTTAGTGAGTTTGTACTGCAGAAACAGCCTGCTGATAAGACAGCAGGGTTAATCACAGACGTCTTTCTCTTGGTTACATAAACATACTCATAGTCACATTAGGATTTGTTCTTATCATTTTTCTTGTACAGGAAGTAAGATACAGGGCGATGAGATAAAGAAAAGCAAGGTGAGAGAAAAATGAGTGAGGAGTGTGAAAGGGAAATTTGAAAAGTAGAGACTGAAGACCAGCAGGCAGGAGGCATCAGCTGAGGGAGAACATTACAGGGTTAGGAAGAAAAATAACATGCAACCCTGGATTGGAGGAAAGCACACCTCACCTCCCTTCGCCATTGCTATCCATCACATGCGAACATTGGCTCAGCTGCATTTTGACATTTGGTGAAATTGCTTTTCCCAAATCAGTCTTTTAACTGCGTAAAAGTCAGATCTCAATGAAAGTCTGGGTGGAACAGCAACAGCTTTTGTATCAATATAACCTACACTCAGTGTTTAAGTCTGACTTAAATTAATATTTATAATAAATGCCATTCTGTGTTTGTCTAACATTTTCTAAGTTAATTAATCATTAATCAAGTCTAATAAAGGGTTTATGTCAGGTAAAGTACATTTACAAATTTTCCATTGTCCATGTGGTTCGGGTAAAATCTATTTAAACCCACTTCTTACTATCAAGTTATCATTAAATTATTTAACAAAACATACACCTTTTGCTTAGTATTTTCACCGGATTGGGATTCAAACCCAGAATGGCTGCATCGAGGACTGAGGCCTCCATAAATGGGTTGAGCTCTCTACTGCTATGCCACATGCAGAGCTCGCCATACTACACATTTGACAGTGTACTCGATATACTGCACTAGTTTACAGCAGCAGTGATCTAAAAACATTACCTAAACCCATGCTACGCTATGCTGCATGCACTGATGAACCTCACCTGGTATGTTAGATGCTTGAAACTGCAAGTAAAAACTGACAGCTTGTCCAACTTCCTATTTAATTTGGCTAATATTCTCTGACCAATTGGAAAGCACTCAAAGAGGATTACAATTTAATTCCTAGACATTCAGTTGATCCTTAAACATGAAAACAACAACAAAAAACACAGTGAGGTAACAACAAAAGTAAATAACCTGTCCTGACACAGCAGAACACTGTGAATTCCACTGCCATGTTCCCAGTACACATACACTATTCATAACACGAGCAGATCATAGTGACACCCATACTTCAAAGACATTACAGGGACAGTTTGTTCCACAAAATCCACTTCATTTCATCAACTTTCGACCTACATAACAAACATTTTCCAATGTGTAAGCTTACGTGGCAAGATGGGAAACTGTGGGACAACAGCTTAACAATCAAAGAACAGCAAAGAAAGAAATTCATAATACTTGGAGAATGGAATTTAATATCTCTGACCTTTCTATTTGACATTTCTCGCAGCTTCATTTTCAGAGATTTCCCCACTGATAAAATATATCACCGTTGCTTTTTAGCTATAAGCATTTCTATTCTCTTGTGAAGAGGAAAGCAAGTTGGAGGTATTGTTGGTGGGAATGTGCCCAAGTCCCTACATTAATTACACGGTGCTTTTTTTGTCTGTCTGGACAATGTGCAGTTTATTTAAGTGCAACTAATCTGTATTGATTGTGGTGCTGTTTTTATTATTTGTGTTTATGCAATAGCATAAAAAACTCTAACTGCACTTTTGATTATTCTTTATAAATTCATCATGCTGGCACAGCACTTGTACTTAGTCTACTATCATTTGCTACTTTGAGGAAGGACGACAAGTAGATGAGATCGCTTGTAGTCTTGGTTGTCTGGTGCCCCTGTTTTAAACAGTTAACAAGAATGCAAAGTATTATACCTGATACAGGAGAACAGTGTGAATTAAATCATATGTAGTTCTACAGTGTTATTTGATAAGGATCAGTGCAGAAAAGCTTATTTAACAAACCTTAAATAGTATGGAACCTCTCAGATTTGCTATCTCATGTGTGATATATTGACACAGAGTATTGGGTTTGCAACGTGTGCAATGTGCAAAACAAAAAAATTCCAATCCCAGTTAAGTGCAACTAAAAAAAAACAGCTCTTCAAATGTCTTCATTTTTGCACCCTTATTTTGTTTTAGTATCATTATTATATGTTAAATACTGTATATATAAAAAACCTTACTGTTGTCATTTTAGTCATTGAACTGTATCTATGTTGAGTGTATAAATAAATTAATCTCCTTGTTCTGTTTGCATGCTGGAATTGCAGATTATTTTTTATGGGTTAAAATGAACAGAATTTTTTCAAGATGTTTTTTGCAGTAATAGTGGCCTTTATTTTGTCTTTTTTTTAAAGTAGGCAGACAGAAAAAATAGGGAGAAGAGAGGGGAAGACATGCAGCACAGGTTGCCGTCGCTGGTACTCAAACCCGGAGACAGCCACGTAAAGAGCACGGAGGATAGTCTAAATAGTTAACATATTTAAATCAGCTGAACTGGCATGTGAAGAACTTTGTCTTTCCTCATATGTTTTTAAATGTTGTTTACACTCACCGGCCACTTTCTTAGGTACACCTGTCCCACTGCTCCTTAACACAAATTTCTAATCAGCCAATCACATGGCAGCAACGCAATGCATTTAGGCATGTAGACATGGTCAAGACGATCTGATGCAGTTCAAACCGAGCATCAGAATGGGGAAGAAAGGTGATTTAAGTGACTTTGAACATGGCATGGCTGTTGGTGCCAGACGGGCTGGTCTGAGTATTTCAGAAACTGCTGATCTACTGGGATTTTCACGCACTGCCATCTCTAAGGTTTAGAGAGAAATACCACCTCCACGTTGCTCTGTTCAGCTCCTCTCCAGGTTGAGTTTTTTTTTTTTACTTTATTTCGGTCACACCATTTTGACAAAGCTCTGCAGGTGATGTAAACATCTCTACGACATGACGAATAATGCAGAAATCGTGCAACACAACGAATTGATAATGACATTTGTCGCCAACAGTTTTAATAATAATAATAATTATTATTATTTTGACATTATAGTGTGGAAGTGTATAAGTCACTGATAAGTTACATTTATTTTGTTTCCTAAATTATCCATAGTCATTCATTGCAGTGTTCAGTTGGAGAGACATTAATGTGGTCATTATTGTAAAGCTACAGCCAACATGAACAGATTTTCAGCCATTAACAGTCTATAATCCACCAAACGTCACAAGCTAATAATCAGTCTCGTCGAGTCTGAAGTCTTAGTTTTGTGACTTAAGTGCAACTTTAATCAGATTCTCAACCTCAAGTCGCCATCTCCAGAACGGATAAAAACATTTCACAATGTCTATTTTTTAACCATTAAAAATAAAACTTCTAATTTAAAACCTTACCTATTGAAAGCAGTAAAGCGTTAGTGTTTTTAAAACTGATTGTAGTGTTTCAAGTTTCTAAAAGTATTAAGTACTGTAATCCATCCAAAAATCATTAACTGCCAAGTTTTCTGGTGTGTTTTGAGAACTTCTGCCCCCCACTTTAGAGTAGTGTGAAAAAGCAATGCCATATCATTACATTTCATGGTCTCAAGCATACTGTACAGGAGTTGGATGAAAGCTATTTGAGAATCTGCCTTTAAGTCAGTTTACAAGTTTTGCTCAGACAAGAGTAGTTATTATCTGCTCTGCACTTGTTATCATTTCTCCTTCATGCTCGTCTTTAATACTAAGTCACAACCAGTTTAACCATGAGGACACACTCTTAAATGGGAAGGCTTTGCAGGTCGATTATCTAGTTTAGTTTAACTTGCTTTTATTAGTGTAAAAGTTCAGCAGAATGAGCCAAAGTAAAATATTCACAATTATTAATGTTCACAATTCACAATTAATGCCTAACTATTATCTCGAGACAAACATTAATAACATCTTAACCACTTTAATTCTTCCAAGTTTAATTAAATAAGTGCTTAACATTCTTGACACCTAACGGAAATATCAAATGGTGAAAGTTGTTGGCCTTGAAGACCAATGATTCCAATGATTACTAATAGCCAAACACTTATTATACTGGATTTTTTTTCTTTTAAAGTTGAATGATTACATCTTAACCCTTGACCTTTATTTGTTTATGTTCAATATTGTGTTGTTAATCTCAAGCAGGTTCCTTTGTGTCACTCTGACTCTAAAAAATGAGAAATTACATTCTAGAGACAGAGACTGAGTTACTATTGAGCCAGTGCTGAAGTGCTTCTGGGCATAAATTAACTGACGGACTCCAACAGACCTCAGTTCCAAAGCTACTTTCAGTTTGTGTGAATTCAGGAAATTGTTTACAGAGCATTGTACCAGAATGATTTGTTTCGAAGAAACTGCTCTACCTTTACTGATGATGAATATTGTTGCCTTGCAGTCCTGACTCTTTATTTTTTTTAATTCGACTAAAATGAAGAAATAAATCAGCTGACCAGCTCTAGACTTCGTTTGTTCCTCATCAAGTATTTAAAAATTATTCAGCATTAAGTGAAAAAACTATAAACATGTCCATATGCAGTCTGTGCTGTTTGTTTGTGTGTGTGTGTGTGTGTGTGTAATGTTTTAATTCCATTTAAAGTTACTAATAATAATAAAAGAAACTAATTGGTTCAGTTAACCTTTAAGCGATTACAGAAAATGTTGTGGGGAATAAAATCCTTTTTTTCAGTTTTACCTCCAGTTAATAAAATTGCATTGTATTTCAACATGTTAATGTTTCTTTAAAAGCTGGTTTGTATGGCATCATTATGAGTTATCAGTATCTTCCTTCCAGTACTTATCAGTTCTATAACTGTTTGTAAAATAAAGGAAAATGTTGTTATTTAGGAATTAAGCTAACCTCTACACATAGCAGGGACCATTCAAGAACAAATACCCCACCATCTAGAGTTGCTCCCACTCAAAAATGTCTTGCTAATCTGAGCAAATATTATCCGTTACGGAACAGAAATACCTTTGTTCAACTCATTTGATAAACACCAATGATGCAAACAAAATTGAGTGAACTTACTCTTTTAAACCCAAAAGGAATTTATATTTTCTAGTAACTCTCTTTATACAGAGGTCTTCAGAGAGTTGGTAGCCTTCACACCAATAACCATAGGTGTGAAGACTCACACTCTCCACCACAGACTTATAAACTTGCAAAATGGACAATGTATGAAAATAACATCAAAGGAATTTCTGAGTTTTAATTACAGTAGCTCTCAAAAGTATACACAACCCTGCCAAAAATCTTGATTTTTGAGACAAGAAATCATTTCAATGTGTTTTTTTCCCCACATTTTATGTATGAATTGTGGAAAAACCTTGTTTCATATGTGTACACACCCTTGCAGTAAGGCTTTCTTGACCCACCTTTTTTATTTAATTCTAATTTTCCTTGGGTTCATCATACCTGTCATTAATTATATTGAATCTGATTATCCATAGATAAAGTTTAGTTTGGATTGTTTGTAGTTGCTAACCCTTTAGTTAAAGCAATAGTTTGCAAAGAAGTTACAAGATATCAAAATGATCTCATCATTGACAGTCATCATTCAGGAGAAGGGCACAAAAATGACCCGTATTGTGATGTAAGTCCTGCATGGTACAGAGAAACACACTCAACAGTAACTTCAAGAAATATTGGACCTCAGTGACAAAACCTATTCTAGGAGACACCTGAAGATAAAAAAGGATTTTATTTTATAGCACCACTGTACGTCCAAGCATATGTTCAAAACAACAGAAGAATGGCCTTAATAAAAAAAAGTACAGTTCTGAGAGAAATAGTTTGGTCAGACTGTACCAATTTGTATTGCCTAGGCAGCAATGGTTGAACATAGCCGTGCATAGCACTGTTTTGTGCTCTATGTCTGGGAAAAGAGCTGTAGCTTGTTAATCAAGGTTAATGACTCATAAATGGAGAACCACTTGTTCTTTTGTTGATTAGAGTGTGTTACAGAAGCGTTAATTTTATTATGTACAAAATAAGTCAGAGCTAGCTTGGTAATTTTGGCATATTGTGTTTTTCTATTTAATTCCATAGTATTTATGAAATGCTTTATAATATTTTTTAAGTATATTCAGTCATCTTTTTCCATTGGATGCATATTTTACTTATTAGGAGTTGTGTTTTTGTTTAGATAAGACCAGAATTAATAAATGTGCGTGATTTGTGAGTATATTTTATGTCTGCATGGATGGGCTGGATGAGATTATTTAAGCGTGTCCATACAAGTTCAATAACCTCAGGGGAGTTATCATCAAGGTTCAATTTATTGAGTTTCTGTTGTTGTTGTTTGCAAAGTCATGATTTTTATGCAGGTACATTTTTGTTTGTTTAGTGGTTTATTTTGACATGACTGTGTGACAGTAAGTAACCATGTTGTTCTGTCAGTATTACTGAAATCACATAAATGTCCAGAATATAGCACTTTGCTTCCCTCTCCTACCTTCTCTTTCATAGCAATCACTCCCTGTTTATGTCACACACTACAGTGCTCCTTCTCTCTTGCTCTCTCGCTGTTTGCTTTGTTCTCAGTTGTTCCATGAAAACTTTATCAGCTTTGTAGCAAAATCCCAGTGGCCTTGTTTAGACTTCTAGTCTCTGTTCATTTGCCTAAGGCTGAATGAGCAAACTTGTCTGGAAAAGCTTGCATTTTCTTCAGCAGATGTGAATGTCAGTGTGTTAGTGGGGTTTGCGTCCAATTTTCTCTTATAGTAAGTGATGTAAGTGCGTGTAACTCAATGCCTTTTTGACCTGCCGCATGAGGAAGGAGCTATCTGACATGCATGCACTGTTTTAACACTGTTCCACACTGACATGTCAAGGGTGATTGCAGGATGCTTAAATCCTATTGATTTTGACAGAAAGAAGCAGAGATCAGTTTGTGTTCATGACTGTGTAAAGTGCATTGTTAAAGTATTCACACCCTTTGCATTTTGTCACATTTTGTCACGCAACAACCACAAAGGTCAATGTATTCTAATATATTTATATATATATATTTTGTAATACATCAGCACCAAGTAGGTGATAATAATGAAGTGGATGGAAAATGATAAATGGTTTTCAAAAATTTTCAAAAATATAAATCTAAAAAGTCTGGGACAAACACCAGCATTACTAAAAGTATGCTATAAGAAGTCCCATTTACAGTTTCTGACAAGCCATTTAGGGGGCAAAGCAAACTTTTGGAAGAAAGTGCTTTGGTCAGATGAGACCAAAATAGTACTGTTTAGACAACATGGAAAACACTATGTGTGTATGCTGCCAACACCTTGGTTGACCCATGGAATGAACCATGGTGGTGACAGCATCACGCTGTAGGGATGCTTTTATCATCAGGGACAGAAAAGCTGGTCAGAGTTGATGAAAAGATGGAAGAAGCTAAAAACAGGGCAATCCTGGAGGAAGATTTGTTAAATCCTAGAAAAAAAGATTTAGGATTGGGATCAACTTCCCAGCCAGAAATTAACCCTAATCATACAGCCAAAGCTGCAATGGAATTGTTCAGATCAGAGGTATCAAATGTCTACCTTTAAGTGCAGGTGGATTAACCGAGGATTCGTCTAAAAGCTGCAGGATGACGACCCTCAAGCACCAGAGTTTAAGAACCTTGTTTTTAATTAAAGTATGTTTATTTGTTAGAATGGTCCAGTCAAAGTCGAGAGCTACAGGGGTTGGACAATGAAACTGAAACACCTGTCATTTTAGTGTGGGAGGTTTCATGGCTAAATTGGACCAGCCTGGTAGCCAGTCTTCATTGATTGCACATTGCACCAATAAGAGCAGAGTGTGAAGGTTCAATTAGCAGGATAAAGAGCACAGTTTTGCTCAAAATATTGAAATGCACACAACATTATGGGTGACATACCAGAGTTCAAAAGAGGACAAATTGTTGGTGCACGTCTTGCTGGCGCATCTGTGACCAAGACAGCAAGTCTTTGTGATGTATCAAGAGCCACGGTATCCAGGGTAATGTCAGCATACCACCAAGAAGGACGAACCACATCCAACAGGATTAACTGTGGATGCAAGAGGAAGCTGTCTGAAAGGGATGTTCGGGTGCTAACCCGTATTGTATCCAAAACACATAAAACCACGGCTGCCCAAATCACGGCAGAATTAAATGTGCACCTCAACTCTCCTGTTTCCACCAGAACTGTCCGTCCGGAGCTCCACAGGGTCAATATACACGGCCAGGCTGCTATAGCCAAACCTTTGGTCACTCATGCCAATGCCAAACGTCGGTTTCAATGGTGCAAGGTGCGCAAATCTTGGGCTGTGGACAATGTGAAACATGTATTGTTCTCTGATGAGTCCACCTTTACTGTTTTCCCCACATCCGGGAGAGTTACGGTGCAGAGAAGCCCCAAAGAAGCGTACCACCCAGACCGTTGCATGCCCAGAGTGAAGCATGGCGGTGGATTAGTGATGGTTTGGGCTGCCATATCATGGCATTCCCTTGGCCCAATACTTGTGCTAGATGGGCGCGTCACTGCCAAGGACTACCGAACCATTCTTGAGGACCATGTGCATCCAATGGTTCAAACATTGTATCCTGAAGGTGGTGCCGTGCATCAGGATGACAATCCACCAATACACACAGCAAGACTGGTGAAAGATTGGTTTGATGAACATGAAAGTGAAGTTGAACATCTCCCATGGCCTGCACAGTCACCAGATCTAAATATTATTGAGCCACTTTGGGGTGTTTTGGAGGAGCGAGTCAGGAAACGTTTTCCTCCACCAGTATCACGTAGTGACCTGGCCACTATCCTGCAAGAAGAATGGCTTAAAATCCCTCTGACCACTGTGCAGGACTTGTATATGTCATTCCCAAGACGAATTGATGCTGTATTGGCTGCAAAAGGAGGCCCTACACCATACTAATAAATTATTGTGGTCTAAAACCAGGTGTTTCAGTTTCATTGTCCAACCCCTGTACATCCAATTAAGAACGTGTTGAAAAAATTATAAATTTAAGAACTGACTCTGGGGGTACTGAATACTCATACATGCGTTACTTCCCATGTTTGTAATCAAGGGCACTGTATGCGTTTGTTGTGGCCTCCTATAGCAGCTGTTAACTGGATGTTTATTATGTTGCAGTGTTGCGTCTCCTAAAAGAGGGAGCAGACCCCAGCACTCCAACTTCCTCAGGGGGATCTTTGCTGCACCTGGTAAGATACTCCCATTTCTGTTATATTTTTAACCATGGATTAAACAAGACTCCAATCAAGCTGAACAACATCAAGAAAAGCCAAACATCTATGAATATTATTTTTCTTTAATTTAATATTTGTTGTTTTTTGATCGTCTCCTCAAGGCCTTAATAATTTTATTTCCAGAAGAATATAATTATCCACAGTGCTACACAAATAGATTTCCACATTTATTAATTACCATACAATGATTCTGTTGCACAGTTAGTAGTCAGCTGTGCCTCTGGATATATTTTTCTTCGACCTCGTACTAATGGAGTTCATGGTCTCTGCTTTTTCTGCAGTGTGCCCGCCATGATAACGTGTTTGCAGCTGAGCTCCTGATTGAGCGAGGCCTAAATGTCAACCAGCAGGATGAAGACCTCTGGACAGCCCTGCATGTAGCATGTGTGTGTGACCATGCAGATATGGTGCTGCTGCTGCTGCTGGTGAGAACAACATACAAATACAGACATGCAGTTAGCGGGAAGGATTAATTCAGTTACGCTGAAGCAGATATGCAACAGTGCACTTTCTGAGTGTAGTAAGGTTTTATTTTACTGATTTCTGCAGTTCTGTTCTGTTGAGTTTGTCACACATTATACTAGTGGTTTGGAGTAGGTTGGCCCTCAAGTTCCTTTCTAAATTTGCTTTCAAGTTGTTGACATATTAGCATCAGTCGTCTAGGATTTTCCCTAGGAGTGAATCATATTTCATTGATGAGGGCTTGTGTAATGCAAAGGCCCTCAAAGATAACTTTTCATTCCTTTACAAGCTCAGCTGAATCTGAATAGTTTCAAATTTTGCATTACCAGGATATCATAGAGAGTCTATTCTGTGGAGGGTGCCTTGACAAGCGCTATGGTTGTACTGATTAGGTCCATAACGAGAAATGTGCCAGCTGCAGAGGAGGGCACACTCATCCAGCCCAGTCACTCAATAGGTTGGGACTGTTGCTAGTGCTGATAAGACCCAGAGAGGGTCTAAGCTTGTACAGCTTGGTTCTTCTGATTAGCACCAGAGGGATTTGCTGGTAAACCTTCTGTTTTAACAGAAGGTTTACCAACAGTCTATAGACGGGAATACGATGATCCAGGGAGGAATGGAAATATCTGAAAAAACCCGGGAAATTGGTGTTGATTAAAATGTATGCTGCTACCGTATGGCCGATGGGTTCATATACTGTATGTGGTGATGTTTGTGTGTATTTGTATGTGTTTAATTTCCTTACAAGCAGCGAGTTGTTTACTGCTTCACTAGAGACTGTAACTAAATGTTGACCCGTTATTTCAGGGAAAGCTATTTCTCTGTGAAATAGCCATACTAACACTGGAGTAAACTCTGTAGGAGCATCTAGTAATGAAAAAAGGAAGGTCGTTATATATATATATATATGAGGATATGAGGATGTGTGTCTTTATGGATGGTAGCAAGACTGTGACTGTGCAAGTGGTTTAGAGGACAAAAACGTTGTAAAATAATCCTCAAGGCCCCTCTCACTCCAGATTCAGACTGCCCTGCTGGATCTAAAAGATGATTTAAACATAGCATGATCATTACCAATTTAAAAAACCTGATTTAAGTGTGGAGAGTATTAGTGGCTAGTCATGTTCCTTCTAAGTACCTTATTGTTTGCTTTGATATTAATCATATTGTTATACCCTTATTTGTAAGTCGCTTTGGATGAAACGTTTGCCAAATGCATAAACGTTAACATATTACCATATTGCACTTAGCATCTATGCCTTTTCCTGCCTTTTTTTAGACTTTCTCCCACAATGCAACTGCCACATGTATCATATCTACCCTAGATGTTTCTTTAAAAAATCTGCTGAATTTTAAAATGCACTGCATTCTTGATGCACCCCAGACGATTTCTCTAAGACCCTGCAGAGGCCATCGAGGTTATGGCTGAATTTATTTGTTTTTTAGGGGTTCCTCTTCATTTTTTGTTTGCACACTTGGTTTAATTCATTATGCCTAGGGATGAATGAAGCATTCCCCAAGTATAGTGCTTTCAAAGGCAGTTTTTCCACATATTTATTTCACACAGATTTTTGTGTTCATGTAGAAAAATAAAAACAATACATATCTTTTCATAAACGTTGTATTTCCTGGGTTAGATTAAATGATTTCTTATTAATTCACTTTAGTGTTTTATTAACTGACATTATCTCCTGTTCTTCCTTAACCTTTCTTCATTTTACAACCTATAGCATCTTACAGCATCTTGGCTTTACCAAACAGTTTAAATTATGTCTAACTTATAAACGGTCAACCATTGCTCCCTGCTCCTATCTCTCTCAGTCAACGGTAAAACAATATAGCCAAATGGTTGAGTCAAAAAGTTGAGGAAGAAATACAAAACACGCCCAAATCAGATGCATCTGAAGCCTAAAATATTCAGCGTGAACTACCAGACTCAGAGTCAGCGCAGACCCAAGACACCTAGCAGCTGAAGCATCAGTGACACTGAATTGCTGACGATAACGACAGGTTAATTTAATTTGCATGGTTTTTGGCATTGCTTTTAAGCGCTGCCTAGTGAATGAGACTTTCTATTTCTAAATAAATACGGTAAGTGATCTTCTTTAGGCCCTTGATCTAAAAGATTTACATTTTAACCGGAAATTGAAGAATGGTCTTACCGAAAGGAGCCTGATTGAGCTATCCTTATCTTTAACTGGCACAGGAAGAAAAACAGCAGCTAATATGTTCTAATCTGTTCTGTCCTACTCTGCCATCTCTTTCCCCACTTCCCTTCAACTGCCCTGTGCATCTCTCCTTGATTTCCTGTCTCCAGTTTCCATGCAGGGAGACTGAGTGGTTTTTGCTGACAGAGAGGTTTGTCAATCGTCTCTCGTGGGCACAGTGTGGGGTGGGGGTTGATGAGAAGATGGAGTACTTAGCTGCCAATTATATTAATTCTCTTATCTTCTGCTTCCAAACAGCAGGGAAGCAAGCCATTAATAAACTCTGTTGTGTTCAACCTTTTGCCAAATGCTCCAGTTTTGGACATTAACTGTTTAAAACCCTGGTGGGATTTGGCGAGATTATTTAGCAAATGAAAACTTGGAATGCAGGCGTAATATTTCCAAATGCCAGGACACTAAGAATAATCATAATGTTCTATGCAGTAAAAACAAATGTCCAGACTGAAGAATGGACTCTATTCTTTAGCCTCTCGTGTTGGTTTGTAAAAGCTGAAACCTTGCTAGGCTTAAATTATGCACATACTTCAGGAACCCCTGATTTTTGATGATCTATCTTGATTCCTACGTTTCATTTTCCCATAAGAATATAGGTGCACAAACTATTTATCAAATCTAAATTATTGTGAAACCTCAATTCATGTTTTAATTTTTTCATTTTATTTTTTGCTGAAATTTCCTTAATTTGCAGAAATTTATTTTTATGATTTACTGCATTCTCTGTCTAGCTTCTGACTCAAAGAGAAAAAAAAAAACTGATTTTTTGCATTTAACAACTACTACATTTCATTTTGTTTAATATCTTCCCAGCTGTCAGGTCTTTTCCCCTTATTTCTTTGTAAAACTGTTAACAAATGAAGAATTCACTCGAAATTATGAATTTAAAGCTTCTGAACTCTAATTATCAACTGCAAAGCCCTGGCTTCTTCATCTACCTAATGTAAGAAAATATTTATTCAGGCTGATGGTGCTTTGGAATGAATCATACATCGATTGAAAAAAAATATCAAAATTTGAAGCTTAAACAGAGGCGTTGTTTGTATAGTTAAATTAGAATGAAATCATCCAATTCTTATCTCTGAGCATCTGTGGGGTTTATTTGCCTTTAGATTTACCACTGCATACAGGGACAATGCCCCACAAATATAATTATTGCTCTAAAAAATAAAACTGGTCCCTTATCAAATAGGCTAGAACCGTACTGGTAAACAATGCACAGTTCTTGATTTAAATTATATTTTAAAACTTCAATGGTAAATGGAATGAATTTAAATATTGCTTTTCCAGTCACACCGACCACTTTAAGCCCTTTACACTACAGGCAAATTCACCCAATTGGAAGCTGGAAGCCGGAATCGAACACACTACTTTCAGATTTTTTTACATCCCATTGTTTAATGTGGACTGTTTTGTTGTTTCTGGTTCTGGCTGGCTGTTGTCCAGCCAATTTTCATAGCTGGTAAACTCTGACTGAGCAAGATAAGCTCTGTTGGCCTTTAACCTTCCTGCCAGAGTACTATTGACCATTTATGGACTTGGAAGTTAATTGTGCATTCCAGCACCTCTTCATTATCTTTAATGTAGTGCACAGGTGTACCAATGGTCAAAACCACATACTTTATACTACAACATTATAAGTAGAGACCAAACAATCACAAATCTTTTGAGTACGTCACAGATTTAGAAGTCTCAATATGAAATAAAAAGGATATGGTTAGAAAGCAGACTGTATGCTTGTGTCTGTAGCATGTGCAGTATATTATGCCAGGTGGTTGGGTGGGCTGTTTGGGTGTAATGTTTCTTTTATAATGCACTGTTCTTCTCCTCGCCCCCAAGAAACACTTTTTTTTTTTTTTTCACACATAATGACGAAGAAGCTGTTGGTTGTTTTCAATGTTATTATCTGTAAATTGTTTTCTGCAGCCCTTTAGCTAACCTTCATTAGTAAGCAAAAAGAGCCTCCACTAAATAAAGCTTGGGAAACAATAGCCTCACAAAGAAACTGTAGCTGAAAGCTTTGTATAGTCTAATAAAAAGTAATTTCTTGGACATTTTGCATTTGTACCTGAAATACATGTTTTATAAATTTAAAAAATCATGCTTTACAAACACGTTGTTGAAACAGCTTTTTACATGAACCACTCCAGGTTGAATAAGAGTTTCAGCAAAAAAGAAAACCAAAAAACGTGTTTATTATCTTGGTTTCAGAGCCCGAAAAAATATTTTGGTATTCTGTCTGCTGCGCCCTCCCCATGCCTTGACACGGTTCCTCAGCTGTGGAATATTTGTTTTTACTCTCCTCTTTCCTTTCCTACAAATCTTTTTGCCACAATTGCAAATTTTAATTCTCTCTGCTTTAAACATTAAACAAGTATCATCACTCACTGGTAGCTTGTCAGATACTGTACAGGTATAACTTTTGGTTTTTTTCAGTTGTTCAACCAACATGATAAGTGCTTATGGGTATTTGTGTGTTACATATTGCACCCTAACCGATTTTTTTAAAACAAACAAACTTAAAAAGCGCCTCGTTGTTTTTTTTTTGTTTTCTCATATTATTATGAAACGGAAAAACCAAAGAACGAACCATACATGGATTTCTTAAAGCAAAATAAAGCCATTTCAGTTTTTTTCTTTAATTTATATGAATCAGAAAACCAATCTGATATCCTTTACAGAATTTGATTTCACTTCCAAAATAGAATAATGAATGAACGCAAAAGTACACGGACCTTTATCTACCATCTTTGCTGTTCTCTTTATATTACCTCATGGTTTCTATATCAGTTTATCCACAAAAGGAACCTTGTCTTTGCACTATGGGAAGAAACTTGTGCCATCAGAAACTGAATTTGAATTTCTCAGACTGAATCTGTATTTGTGTAATTTGAAATGAAATGCATTGGTTTGAATGTGAATTTCACTTTATTGAAACTGAATTTAATGGTTTGAAACTGAATTATTTTGCTCTGAAAATGTATTTTATTGAATTGAAAATTCAGTTTCACTACTTTTACTTTCAGGTCTAAAATTCAATTTCAGTTTCAAAATTCAGTTTTTTATGTCACACATCTTGTAGCCACAGATTAATCAAACACAGATTCACCGATTCACGGATGTCATTCACTATTGCTGTGTCCAAATTGAGGGGCTGCATTCTTTGAAGGACGCATTTGTTGGCCGATTACGTCATTGTGAGGCAATGAAGTCATGAAGTCTACAGCTTCGCAGGCTCCTCCAAATAGGGCCGTCAAATGCGTCCTTCTTTTCCCCAGATATGAAGGATGGGTCCGGTGTATCCTTCGTGGGCCACCCTATCCCATATTCATTGTAGGTCAAAATAGATTGTGCTAACGGAAGTAGCAAAGCCTGGAGGAGAGGAAAAAGCTGTGAATAAAGTTGGATATATTTTTGAGCTTTCTGTGAAACAAAATTTACTTGTTTTTAGACTAGAATGTAGCTGCGTAAACCTGAAATATCTGCTCGGTTTATCAAGATTTTGCTTAATTCCACACGTGCTCCGACGTGCTCGGAGACGTCCGCTTCTGCTGCCCTGACACCGGACTCACAGCCGGTTCGCCTCGCCTCGCCAGCGCACAGCTGACCGGGGGGTTGAGGTGCGATGAACCCCGAGAGAACAGCTGACTCCCGGCACGTTGTTTTCAAGCTCCTGCTGGGTTTCCCCAATGGATGGAAGTTAAACACAGATATAATTCAGTCAGATGATATCTAATGTTGATGTTTGGTTCTTTTATTTTTATGCTCTACAAATAAACTCATTTAAACATTGTTCCTAAAGTTAATATGTTAGTGTTTAAATTGTTACATTTTTACAAATAGATTTACAAATAGATTTTTATATATCTTTTTATATATGAACACAAAACTTTCACAATTTAAATGGCTGAATAATGAACAAGATTATAAAACAAGAAAATAAGCCATCAGGGCTCCATTTGTTCGGCTTCACAGCTCTGTACTTCACACTATCACAGTTGCTAGGCAACATAAGTTACGCTGAGGTAAAGGCAGGGGAAACACAGACCAACATAACACCGGCGGCACCATGGTGATCTGGCATGTTTAGCTAATAGCTGCAGGTAGCATAAGTGTTGCTGTTTGACCATCATTTGTTTATATGACGCTTGTTATAGATGCTCATTTGACTTGGTGATTGACATCTGCTAAGCTCAATAATGCTGCACTGCTCCAGCTCAACATGCCGTAAAGGAAGTTTAAGCTGATGTGAAACGTAAATTGATGAATCTGTGTTTGATTAATCTAACGCTATCCTCAAGGACCCGGATGTGTGACAAAAAACTGAATTTTAGAACTGAAAGTGAAAGTAGGCAAACTGAATTTTCAAAACAACGAAATACATTTTCAATGCAAATTAATTCAGTTTCAAACCATTAAATTCAGTTTTCAAACCAATAAATTCAGTTTTAAACCACTAAATTCAGTTTCAAATCAGTGCATTTAATTTCAAATTATACAAATACAGATTCAGTCTGAGAAATTCAAATTCAGTTTCTGATGGCACAAGTTTGTTCCCATATTGCACTACTTCCCAAGATTTGGATTTGTTCTGTTTAAACCAAACCTAGTGACACAAAAAAATTTGTCACCACATGGACTGAGCATAGCAACAAAGCATACAGATCAAAAAACCTTCCAGTAAAAAAAAAAGAACAAAAAACTCCCAGAAGAAAATAGAAATCAAAGAACAACATGGAGATTTCCCGATTCCCTGTGTAAACTTTTGGTCCACAATGAGGTCTTAGATTCAGCATAATCCCCTTATACAAAAGTATATAGATTTCCCAATATTACTAAAAACAAAAATCACATATCATAACTTTACTTAAAATCAAAAATCCCAAAACAAAAACGCTGCTTCTCTTGCTACTATGCTTAGATTATTATAATGTATTGCTATATGTGTATTTTTATGACTATTGGATAAAAATGCAATTTAAAACAAATATATTGTTTTATAGTTTATTTATAAATTTTTTGTAGTGATACACAGATATAAATGAGGACAGTCATGCTACCTTTAAATCAATCTCTCAAATGAAACAACAGCAAATAAGCCCTTTTAAAAGTGGCCATCTCAATAGCTTTAGTCTATGGTGGAAGACCTAAAATACAGATTTACTACACACTTATTTAATAAAAAGTGAAAATACATGTTATTCAGAAGATTAGATCTTGTATTTTACCAACAGATGTCCTAACTGATGTAGCTTTGAATATTTGATGAAAAGCAGAGTTACCGCAAATGTTGTGACAGGTGGAACAACTATTGTAGCCCCAACCAAAAATGATCTTGCTGAGGGGTGGAGCTGGCACTGCCACAGCAGTAGGTTTGTACCTTCTTTGATTTTTTTTTTTTTTTTTTTTTGCAGGGGATTTCCTTTCTATCGGCCATGTACAAAACTGGTGGGGCAGAGGGAGCACCACTCCCATTCTTTAGAGAACACATCTTTTTAAAAACCCCTCTACTGTCCCTGACAAGATTTGAAACCAAATTTTGGTGGTTCTTATAATTGTGACTCTTAAAATTGTAGTGTAGCCTCCATTAGATACTGGTCCATGCTCTGTATGGTTGATTATGTTCTAATATAACTTATATATATAAAAAAAAACTTTTGTGTTATCTCCTGATGTGACCGTAGAGTGTAGTAGATGCTGTCTTGCTGAGCTGGCACACATTAATCTTGTGACTTCCTTGGACAAACCCAGGCTACTGTACCCAGTCTCTAACCACTTGTAGGTGGTTATCTGAGTTCTTTAATTCACTGTATGCTTCAGTAAGTATCTTCAGTTCAGTTCAGGTATACAACTGGAACACTTTGATAATTAGTTCTGAGTTTATCACAGATTCAGGTCTGATCAGTGCTTGTGTTTTCTCTTCTTTTTTGTAACAGGCCGGGGTTAACGTTTTGCTGCAGGACATCAATGGAAATATTCCTCTGGACTATGCTTTTGAGGGGACAGAGACCAGCTATATCCTCCAAAAACACTTGGAGGAAAATGGTAAAGCTTTCTGAGTCTATGTAGTTTTGTGTGTTAATTCCGTGATTTTTTTCCTCCATTAGATTATAATGAGATATTTTCAGTTATACTCTGTGTTTCCTGCTATTCATGAACCTTTTAGTAAGATAAATGCTTAGTCTAATGTTTAATTTACACCCACATTGTAACTGTGCTGAATGGTAAAGGAAGTTGCTCTGTGTGAGCATATCAGCCTGTTTAAAGGCGAAAAACAGCCACAGGCCTGCTGATAGCAAAAGTTGTTTGGGACAATTGCCTCCGATAGAAAAAAGAAGAAGGCTATAGTTTAGCTGAAAATGGAAGATAAAAAAAAAGCAGGAAGAGAAAACGAATCATGGCTAATTGAATGAGAAGCAGAATAAACACTGCAATGAATCTGCACAATGTGAAAAGGGACACACACACACACAGACACACATGCAAATACACAACAACATTCATTTTAGCTTTCCTCTTTTCGTCAGCCCCATGTTGTGATCTCCCAAACCCACACCCTTCCCACTGGGATTTGCTTCCATGAAACATACCCTTACTCACCCATGGCTTGATCAGACCCCGTTGCTATAGCAACAGGGTTGTATGCTCTCTTTCCTTATCAAGTTTGTGCAGTTGTAGGAAAGACAGATTGTCCACGTTTGGCTATACCAGGAGGTGGGAGCTAAGGCTAGATGTCCTCTTATTCTCTACTATTTTTCATGGTGTATTAGTCAAGTCTAATCAAGTCTTTGCCAAAAGGAATCCCATGCGAAGACTGGAATATACAGTTTTGCCCAGAAGTTTACATATACTTCTCATTAGCATGGACGTTATATTTATTTGGGCCTTTTGATGTTGCATTGGAACTTGATTTTACAGCAGAAAACCTGAGAATATAAAAAAAAAAAAACATTGGGTGCATAAGTTTGAATTTATCATAGATTTTCTGCAAGCTACACAAGGTCAAAAGTATCTGCACACTCTCACATTCTCATATATACGGTATGTAGCCTGTATACCCACTAATATTAACATCCAGGAGGAGTGACTGCTACAAGTCTCTGACCCGATGCAATCTGCTGGGTTTCCTTAGATAGAAAAACTTTTTATCCAATTTGAATAAATAACTGAATCTGACTGCATTGTACAGTGATTAGGATTAATTGGAATGTATGTACCTGACTTTTGTGAAGTGTCTTGGGACGACATGTGCTGTGAATTGGCACTATATAAATAAATTGAATTGAATTGAATTAATATGTTGTAAACTGATCCCAAACAAGAGGCACCTTGACCACATGCTGTTTGTATTGATCAACTAGCTTCTGACATTATTTTGGCTTAATGTTCGAACACTCCTGCCATAAATGCTGAAGCATGCATAGCCCAAAAATTTAAAACTGGGTGAGTTTGAGGGGTGGATGTGGTTTGGGGGTGGCGTTTGGAGAGGCAAAATATAAGCCTACCAAAATTAGTCTGGATCTGTATTTTCATGATAGTGCAGTTGTTCGCACAGCTGCCTAGAAGCAAGAAGGTCTTGAGTTTATATCCCAGCTGTAGGTCTTTTTGTATGGAGTTTGTATGGGTTCTCTCCAGGTACTCCCCCTTTCTCCCACAGGCAGACAATTAGCAAGTTTGGTTAATTGGTGTCCTTAGGAGTGAGTGTAAGTGTGCATAGTTGCTGGTCCTGTTGTCTGTGCTGTGCTGTAGTGGACTGGTAACCTTTCCAGGGTGGACCCCGCCTCTTGCCCAATGACCACTGGAGATGGGCACCATGCTGCAATAGCCAGTTGTTTTTAGGTTGCAAGCCCCTGGTTAAAACTGACAAATGAAAACCAAGATAGAAGACATTGGAGCTCAGTTGAAATTTACAGCTGCCCAAACAAACAAACCAAATGCCTTATGGATTAATAAAAATAAAGAATTAGGCTCAGACTAGCAAAAGATGTAGGTATTTGGCCAATATCACAGTAAGAATATTTTGAGGAGTTAAGGTGAGTCAGATCAAAAACAGTGTAACAGCTTTCAGGTATGGGGGTGGTGGCATCAATGCACAAAATGAATAGAATAATGAAGAAAGAGAATCACCTTTAAATTCTTCAACCTCACCAAATCCATAGCTATGTGGTTGAGAGTGTGACACATTTATGTGTTTAGACAGGACAATGTTACCAAACACATCAAAACTTGTATCAGAATATCTAAAGCAGTCAAAAATTAAGCTTTTAGAATTAATTCATCCTCAACCCTGTTAGGCTGTGTGTATGTATTTGAGCATTTATCATTTTGACGCGCAATAATTTCTAATTTGTGCTCTCAATTCTTGTTTTAAAAATCACTTCAGTGGAATGCATTATCATTCTGACAAAGCAGATCAAATGAATCCTTACATTGGCAAACGATTATTATGCCAACGATGAGTGTATGTAAATGTCTGACCGGAAATGTGTAGATATTGTAATCACTGAGACGAAGGGTCTCTTAACCAAATTTACCCAAAAGGCATAATTTTTCCTTGCAGATTGTGTGGAAGTCAGCCTTTAATACATCATGTGACGTTATCATTGTTGATGTTTTTAAACTTCAAGGCTACACATCCATACAGTATTTCATTACTTTCCTACCTTGGTTCAACAGTTCTACAGAAAAATCTCTCTAAAAATGTTTAGGAAGAAGAAAAGATTTTCAGTGATCTGCAAATATCCTCATTCTTCTGTGTCATAAGGCGACCACAGAGTCGAGTGAACGTGCGCGTACTGTGAGCAGTGCAGATGTCACAGATGTTTGAGATTACATAGCCGAGCGTACCAATTTCCTACATTTCTCGTGAAAAATTCCTAGATTTCCCAAACATTCTCCCATAGCATCATCAGATGAGGAGGAAGAGCTAACTTGGCTTGCAGCTTTGAAAAAACAAAGTAAAGGGTGGTATGTAAGACTGATTGCTCAAGGCAGTGTGTCCCATTTAAAACAGTTCGATGTCATGAATTCCATTACTTTCCGGACCAGCAGTTTTTTGTGTGATACCGAGTTTGCATATGCATCACACCAATACTTAAATCCCTTCACTGGCTCGCCATTAGGTTTAGGATTGATCTTAAACTTTGAATGCTTGTTTTTAAAGCTCTAAATGGTTTGGCTTTGTTTTATTTGTGTAATCTTTTAACTGTCCATGTGCATGTCTGAGTCTTGAGGGCCTTGAATCACCACCTGTTATAAGAGCCCAGGTACATATATAGGCACTGGGGTGATCGAGCCTTTTCTGCGGCTGCTTCTAGACTTTGGACTTAATTCTCAGCTGAATTTAAACTTATCTCTGACCTGGGCCTCTTCAAGTCAAGGCTTAAGACATATCTATTTAAGATGGCTTTTAATACCTAGTAGTGTGACACTTTTTACATCTATTTTCCCATTGTTTCTTATGTTTTTATGTACTATTATCCTAATTCTGTTTATATTGCTTGTGTTTTATGTGTTTTATTTTATTTTACTCACCTTAATGCACTTTGGTTACCCTAGCGGTTATTGTAAAGGGCTTTACAAATAATAATAATAATAATAATTATTATTATTATTATTAAGGATTGTCCTGTATGTAGCTCTAGCCAAATCCTTCTCGACTAACATGCTTTTGTGACAGATCTGTTAACAGATTCTCCCACATGAGCTGTGGCAGAACTCCCCAGTAATTATTATTATTATTATTATTATTATTATTACACGATGGTAAAAATGTAGCTTTGTGTGGACATATCCAACAGCCTCGAGTATGCGCTTATGTCCACAGAGTTAAGTACACCTGACTCTGGGAGCCTTTACTCTGGTCAGCTTCTTTTAAGCAAGCACCATGACTGGCTAAACTAGTGCTGTCATCAAACCTTTCTGAGACAGGTTAAATCTGACTCTTACTTTAGTTTATTTTTTGAAAAAGTGTTATATGTTTTTGTGAATGTGATGCTTTTACAAGTTGAAAACCTCCCTAGGGCTACCAGTTAATGATCACAGCTCTGCACCCTGAGGCTATCATCAATTATTAAGATAAACATATTGATTAACTGATTCCACCAATAGGTTTGGTAAAATCCCATTACTAAGTTTCTTAGAGATTACAAGATACATAATTATTGATAATCAATCTTAACTGCCACAGCAGTGAAAGTTGGGTTTAGTGTTTGAATATATTATGAGGAGATGCATTGATCTCAACAGCTTTAAACATTCTGCCTTTTAGACCTTACTTTATTGGTCTCAGGTTCCAGTGGTCTTTAATTGTTTTGGTCAAAGAGCTGGAGTCATGTACAAACTTCATAAGCCTCCATCACTGAGAACAACTTTACTTGATCTGCTCAGCTTTTTGGAAATGAAAATTTTCACATAGTTCCCTGCTCATCAAGTTATTCAGTTTATTTATGCACAAGTGAAGAAAATGCAGTGCATTCAAAAGGTATTCATCCCATTAAACCTTTTCCATAAACTGACAAATTAGTGTATTTTATTGAGATTTTATTTGATAAACCAAAAAGAAGTATTGCATAGCAGTGAATTGGACAGAAACGGATACGTAGTTTTCTCAATGTTCTCAAATTAAATCTGAAAGGTTTGCCATACAATTATATTCAGTCTTTTTTTACTGAAATATACCTACATCAAATCCAGTGCAGCAAATTGTCACCATAAGTCATGTCATAGGTAAATAGTCCATCTATGTGCACCTGTGAAAATATAGTTCTATACAGGCCTGAGAGGTTTGTTATACAACATTAGTGAACAAACAGCATTATAAAAAACCAAGGTAGGCATCAGGCAGAACAGGGACAAAGTTGTGGAGAAGTTAAAAACAGAGTTCAGTTATACAACAATAATCCCAATCTTTGAACATCTCATAGAGTACTATCCAATCGATCATCCAAATATTGAGACAAGTATGACACAACAGCAAACCTACCAACTATGACTGTCTTTCTAAATGAACAGCTGGGCAGGGAGAATGTTAATCAGTGAAGCAGCCAAGTGGCACATGGCACACAGTGGCACAACTCCTTGGGGAGTTCTGCCACAGCTCATGTGGGAGAATCTGTTAACAGATCTGTCACAAAAGCATGTTAGAGTCGAGAAGGATTTGGCTAGAGCTACATACAGGACAATCCTTGAAGAAAACCTGTTTAAAGCTGCAAAAGACTTAAGAGTGGCTCAGATGGTCACCTCCCAGAAGGACAACAACCCTAAATATACAGACAGAGGTACAATGAAGTGGTTTTATCAGGGTGTGCAACGTAGGACCCCGGAATGCAGACAAGCAGGCAGCATGACGGTAAGTGAAAAAGGATTTAATTAACAAAAAACTCAGTCACAGGAAGAGGCAGGAACAAAACGATAAACGGGCAGGCAAGACAGGCATTGCATGATCCAAAAAACAAGACATGAGCATGATCGAGAAAATGTTTCCGCAAGGAATAAACAGAACGGAGGTGTATATATGGCGAGTGAACCAGGTGAAGCAAGGAGACCGAGACCCACAGTGGCGTGAGTAGAGGCTGAGGCATCGCCCAGACCCTCAGTGGCATTTGCAGGAGTTGAGGTGTCGCCCAGACCCTCAGTGGCGTGCGCAAGAGCTGAGGCATCGCCGAGACCCCCAATGACTTGAGCCGAGGCGTCCCTCTTCCGATGTCCAATGCGGGGTGTGGAGGAGGTTGAGGCAGAGTTGGGCGCCGGAACACAGTCAGTAGGCCCTGGAACATAATTAGTGGGCACTGGAACACAATCAGTCAGTTCAGGAGCCAGAATCAGAAGTAGTCCACCCTCAGACCTCTCTGGAACAGGAAATAGAGGCTGTCCGTCCTCGGACCCCTCTGGAACAGGTAATAGAAGCACTCCGTCCTCGGACCCCCCTAGAAACTCTGCAGCAGACTGTAGACCTGGCGTGGACTGCTCAACAGCAGCTGCAGTCAGGAGACACGGCGTGAGCTGTGCTGCAGCAGCAGTGATCAAGAAACCTGACGTGGACTGCTCTGCAGCTGCAGCACAAGCACTCTGGAGACTAGGCATGGGTTACTCTGCAGCAGCAGCAGTACTCCGGTGGCTTGGCGTGGGTGAATGTGGACGGCAGTAAAACTGCCTTACTGCCATTTCATAATCCTCCTCCATCCGCTTGATTCTCTCCCTAAGCTTGGAACAGGAATACAGGAGGTCTTTCTAAAACTCTTTATTTGGCGAGCAAAAAACCTTAATCACTCCTCCAGCTCCTCTGGTGTTGCCTCAGAATCTTGGGCTTGAGAGTGTGAAGATGACTTGGGCAGAGGTGCAGCAAGCCTGGCAGACAGTGCTGTGGCAGACGAAGACGCGGGATTACTCGCTACAGCCTTCACGTCAGTGGGCAGGGAAACCACCGCTCCAGACGTCACCACAGCGGCCTTGGGAGACTCCTCCTCGCCGGCTGACCGGCTGGGAACCCCTGCACATCGGTGATTCTTGCGGCGGGAGGAAGATGACGGCTTTGCTGCCAGTACGGGAGCAGGAAGGGAACGTCGGAGCTGAGGCGGAGGGAAAGAACAGCCCTCCCGAACTCTCTGGCTGCCTCACGCTCCATCTGGTCCAGCAGCAGTGGAAACGGCAGAACCTCCAAATCTTTGGGCAGATGCCTCATTGCCTCCTCCATCTGACGCTGAACCCAGTGATCCGTCCGCGGGGTCCGTGTTTGGCGGAAACATTCTGTCAGGGTGAGTGCAGCGTAGGACCCCGGAATGCAGACAAGCAGGCAGCATGACGGTAAGTGAAAAAGGATTTAATTAACAAAAACTCACTCACAGGAAGAGGCAGGAACAAAACAATAAATGGGCAGGCAAGACAGGCATGGCATGATCCGACAAACAAGACATGAGCATGATCGAGAAAATGTTTCCGCAAGAAATAAACAGAACGGAGGTGTATATATGGCGCGTGAACCAGGTGAAGCAAGGACACAAATTAGCTTGAAGCAGGTGAATCGAATAAAGTTAATTAACAGACAGGAGAGAACAAAACGTGACTGGAGCAAAACAGAGACTCTTGAATACAAACTAACAGAAACTAGAAAAACATGAAACTAAAGCATAACCAGATCTAAAAACCAAACTTGACAAAAGATGAACAAGACTAAAACATGACCAGAAAAATAAACAGAAACATAATTCAAAACTTCAACTGTGAAATAAGACCAACAAAACCCAAAAACACCGACAAATCATAACAGGTTTGAGTCACAAATTAGTCATGTTTCAGAGTGTTGCCACAGGCAAAGTCCAGATTGATTTCAAATTGAGAATTTTTGGGAAGACATGAAAACTGATGATAACAGACCCTCTCCATCCAATCTACTGAGGTGAGCTATTTTGGAAACAGGAAGAGACAACACATTCAGTCTCTGCACAACACACTTGACAGAAAATATTTGAAAACCATGTATCATTTTCCTTTTACCGCACAATATGCACTACTTGGTGTTGATCTCTACACAAAATCCCAATGAAATAAATTGAAGTTTGTGTTTGGAAGACGACTAAATGGGAAAAACCTTGGGGGTAAAAAGATCTTATAGGACACTGCATTCGTCTGCTTTCAGTGTCTCAATTCACATGTCTTCCATCTATGTGCTCCAATTTCATTTTTAATTTAATATACAAGCTAACAATCGATGCCAGTAATAAAAACATTAGTGTAATATTATTGTTGCTGTTTTGTAGGTGTAGATGTGGCCTCCCTGCACACCATGAGGACACAGAGACCAAGCACCATGCTGGCTGATGTTAAACATCTTGTAACCACAGGAGGAACCCTTAACCAGTGTAATGATGAGGGGGTTACTCTGGTAATTTCATAATGGCTCTAAAGATTTTTTTGTAGCGGTACTGATTTCTCCTACTCTCTCTTTACCAGTTTGTGTTTTTTCATTTCTAATATATGCTCTGTTTGCATCTCCTTTTTCTAAAGCTCCACATTGCATGTGCCAGTGGTTACAGAGAGGTGGTGTATGTGTTATTAGACAGCGGAGCAGACCCCCATCCGGCTGACAACAACTTTTGGACCCCACTCCATTTGGCTGCAAAATATGGGCAGGTAACTTGCTGTTAAACATTAATCAACTAGACACCTAATCTAAACTGAACTAGCTGCATTGATCTACTGAGACTACTTCCATTAATTAAAAATTGAGAAAAGTATTGATGGATTCTTCAATCCATTAATACTGGGCTATCAGCTCAGGTAGAGCATGCAGTTGGTTGCTTAACAGCCGTGCTGCTTGTTGCTCACTAACTGTAGTTTTAAAAGAGTACCTTAGATAGAGTGATTGGTTTACTTTCCACACCTTGACCTTGTTTTTTATGTTTACCAAATGTGTCTTTCTTGTACAATAAGGGAGGTTTCGCAATCTTCTTTCATCCAGCTATCCAGCAGTGTGAAGCAACAGGTCAGGGAGGGGCAGTGTTGTGTCACTGTTTGCTCCATTCTGTCAGAAAAACACTCTGTTGCTTTATTTGCCATTTATCAAAATGACTTTAAACTGTAGGAAATGTACAACTGAAAATTCTTTACTCTTTGAAAGAAACATTTTTAAAACCTTGGTACACCTTGATACTGATAACTGGCCCATGCCTGAGCCAGATAACAAGGTTTTAGATTAATAAAGAGAAGAATGGCTTTTTTGGAAAGCACTTTAGCAGAATGGGCTAACGACGTGGCTTGAAAGGTCTCCAGCTATGAAGACAGGGAAGTGATCATATTTGGATCTTGCTGACAGGACTAAATATGTAATTACCCGTTGGGCTATGTGCTTGGTTGCTTACAAAAAGAGTTTCTTCTTCTGGCATTTGGAGTCATTCTTCGTGTCTTTGGTCTGTTTGTATGTCCAGAAACCCTTTTTTTCCCATATTGTTGTTTCATTTTCATCCTCTGACTTTGCACACAAAATGTCTCGTCTTTTTTGTGTCTCCTATCGTATTCTGATCTTACACAATTAGTTCCTCCACTTGTTAAATGCTCAGATGATAGCAAAATAGTAGATCTGCATGCAATAAACCACACTGCAGTCCTGTTAAAATGAACTTGATTTCAACCATCTTGTTTCTCCTTGTTCTTGCACATTCTGAATGCAGAATTACAATGATGTGAATGTGTGTTTGTAGGACTGAAATGTGCAAGTATTTCAGACTTAGCAGAGTGGAGGATTGTGGAACTGATTAGGTTTTCCTTGCATTGCTAAATTACCTCAGTTGTCTGCTCTTTACTGTCAACAGTGCACTCCCTTCAGCATACAAAGCACTCTCTGGGCCTTCTTAACATTTGCCTTTTTTCACCTTCTGCTTATAACTAGTATTTCTGTGCCACTTAACACAACTATACACCACCTGGTACATTAAACTCTGAGACCTCTTATGCAGTGTGCCATGTGCACAAGAGTGACCCTTTAAGAATATGTATGACCCTATTATCAAGTTAATTAAGCTTTCCTCCCTTGGATTTGTGATAAGTTAGATCCTGCCTCCCAGCTCTTGTAGTTTGAATCAAGGCATTAAACTTCTGGTCTTTAGAGGGACAAATCATTACTTTTATGTTGGATTTTCAGACAAAAGTAAATGGGAATCAAACTACCAAGCTGCTTGGATTGGAATTTGTTTTTTCAGACTTGTAATTGAAGCCATGACAGTTAAGTAAAAGCTGGATTTAAATAGCTTCACTATCTGAAGTACTTCAAAATCTAACTTTAAGTTATGATATTAAACATGAGGAACATCAGAAGAGTTCATGAGCAGTCTCTCTGGATCTGCTTTATAGATTAAACTGATTTGTCCATACTGATGCCCATGTTCTTGTAACCTTTTTCTGTTTCTCTTTTAAACTTTACTTGCTGAAGCATTCACATCTTTTAGCGGTACTGACGTGTGGCCATTATTTATAGAGTCTGAGCATTGCTGATAAGCTTCATGGGCAGAGGCAGAGGCTGTGCCTTAGCCTCATAACTCTACAGCTGCTGGCATAGGTCAGAGCTGGTCCGGAGAATATGCTGACTCACTCTTCTTTTCTTCTTTTCTCCGTTCCTCTCTTATGTCTTAATCCTGTGCTGCTGCAATACAAATAATCATTTCACCGTCCCAGTTAAATGGAGGTGTTGGCTGTGCCAGTGCTGAGGGAAAGTTTATTAGAATGTGAAATCGTTTTGCTATTTTATTGATGCTTTTTTTTTTCTCTCCATTTGCTATAATTAATTCCATGTGATTTATATGTCAATGATTGGGAATATGTAAAAAAATTGAAAGAAACTAGCACAAGACAGCCAAGGATCCAGCCAATGTTTGGCTTGAAGGTTTAACTGAGGTTATAATAACCAGAGATTTAAAGGTGATCTGTGTTTGTGCCAAGAATTCAAATGAAAGAAAACTTCAGTCAAGAAAACTTCAGTCAAGCATTCAGTCAGACACAAATAAACAAACATGACAGTTTCCTGTACAGTAAATGTGCTGTAACTCTCAAAACTGACACTGTGCTATTTTATCTGCATCAGTATAACCTAATGAATGTTAAGATTCTTTGCTGTAGTGTATTTTACTTTAAAGGTCTGATACACATAATGCCCCCAAAAACCTCAAAGATGGACTGAATAGTAATGTGTCAAATGAATCTGAATGTTGTGGAAAGGGAAATGTAAAGTGGAGATATCACAACTCAGAGTGCTGGAGCTTGTGGTGGTTCACACGGTGAGTCCAAACAGTGTAAAAGGACAGAGGATAGAGCTTCTACATTTCTATGGGTCTTGAAAAGTTTGACATCTTTGTGGTTCTTCTGCTGCGATATTTGGTTAAACATAAACTTATTAATGAAGGTCTCCCTCAATCTCACTCTACACTGTGAGGTATGACATGTCTGCTCATCCATCCATCCATCCATCCATCCATCCAGCCATCCAGCCATCCATCCAGCCATCCATCACATTCAGAAATGTGTTTTGCTCATAGGTTTTCCTTGGATTTTGTGAAAATGGAGAGCTCTGTTTTTCACCGTGTCTTACAGGCAAGCATCGTTAGCAAGCTCTTGAGGCACGGAGCAAACCCAACTTTGCTCAACTGTAACCAAGACAAGCCATCTGGTAATACATTTACTGTACACATTCACACAAATGATCATGCGAGCACAAACATAAAAAAATACTGCAGCAGGACGGAGCAACATGCTCCAGTAAGTGGGAGTTAATAAAGCAAAAAAAGGGAAAAAGTTTATTTTGTCATCGACATAAATATAGATGTACGCTAACTGCTTTTGGGAGGAAGCACAATAAATAAAGAGATGTTAAAAATTACAGGAACAAAGGTTCTGTCATTATCTAAATACATGCTTTGTTTTGTTTTTGTTTTAACAGACAACGGGAAGTAATAATTAGGGCAATTATGTGCTAAATGTGTGTTTCTTAGATGCTTGTAGAGGACATCCGGTCCATGTTTTGACTGGTAGCCACCAGTCATTAGGAAATACATGAATAAATAATAAGTTACAGGCTGAAACATCTACCATCAGAAAAAAATGCCCATGTTTGATGTGTAATTATAGATCTCTTTGAAAAAGCCTTCCTCCCTTCCTTCTTTATGGGAGTTAATGGTGCAACTGCTGAAACAGAGTTTTTTTCCTAACAAAAAGGTTAATGTAAAGCTCATAGCAAAGGGCTAAAGAAATACCATATATAGGCTGAGATAACAAACACTATATTGCCAAAAGTATTTGTCTGTCTGCTTTTACATGTGCACGAACTTTGATGACATCCTGTTCTTAATCTATAATGTCCAATTTGTTGATGGACCCACCATTGCTAGCAATACCATCTTTAACTATTCTGTAAACATCCTTCACAAGGTTTAGGAGTGTGTTCATAGTTAGAAGAGAAAACCAGAATTGCAGCCTCTGCTCAAATTCATCCCCAAGGTGTTCAAGAAGGTTGAGGTCAGGACTCTGTGCAGGCCAGTCAAGTGTCTCCCTGTCAAACATTATGACCCAATACTTTTGGCAATATTGTGTATTTCTGTGTTTGATTTTGTGCTTAATGTTTAAGAATTTACTATATAGTGTAATTCAAAAATATCTTTAGGTACTGGCTAAAACACACTGCTTTAACTTATTAATAAACCATTAGCATGTCAATGATTATGTCAGTCATTTAGTTTCCACACTCAAAATGATAACTACCAGGTGTAGAGTGCCTTAGTGCAGTTTGATAAGATATTTGTAGTGGGAATAAAACACATAAAGCAGTAACCATCTCTTTTAATAATGGAAACTAGTAAACTTACATATGAGGTCATGGAACACAGGCAGGGTATCCAACATGGAGCAGGTAGTAGCCAGGACCAACCAGTAGAGAACAATGAAACCAGAGAGTATAAATACTAAGGTTGGGTGAATAAATAAATTTGATGCAGGCAGCTAAGGGTAGCCTGTGAAGCTTCTCAAACATGATCTTTAAAGGTCACAGGGTCATTGGTCATTATACCCAAGTTTCTAGCTACCTATGTGTGGAGCTGGAGATAGGGATTGAGTTTTGATGGACTCTTTTTATTCCAGTAGGGCAATTTACATATTAACATATTCCCTTTTCATCGATGTGCTTCATTTACTTTGATTCCAGTCTAGCGCGATTTCAGGATACCATCTTGAGATATCCTTGTTGTAGAGCAAAGCTGCCCTAGCACATGTAGGCAACCACCTTCTCCATATGGTATGCCCTAAATGCCAAAATATAGCATGAAAAAAACAGGTACAACAACAATATAAACCGAGAAGGAGCAAAGACCCATCTGGTGTACATATAGTCACTCATTCATTACCCAGTCAGTACAGCAGGCCAGCATGATCTGGTTAGGCCTAAAATTATTTTAAGTTATGCTCATTTACCGTACATGGCTAAAGTTTTCATACCTTTAGGACTTTTTAACATTTTGTCTTGTTGCAACCACAAACTTAACTTAAAAAGTATTTTATCAGATTTTTTTGGACAGACCAACACAAAGTAGTACATAATTGTGAAGTGGAAGGAAAAGTGTAAATAATTTTTAATGTTTTTCACCATAAAAGTGTGGCATGCATTTCGATTCAAGAATGTGCCCATTCAAGAATTTGAATGATATAATGTTAGACTCTTTTAATATGGTGGTTTTAAACTGGACATCAGTAAATGATGCACACAGGTAACTTTATGTTCTCATGTTAAAACCACAAAGTACAATTTTCCTTCCACATCCCAATTAGGAACAATTTTACTGGTCTATCCCTTAAAATTAGCCAATGGTCAATAGTCGCAACTTCACAAAATGTGAACATGTTCAAGAGGTATGAATACTTTCGCACAGCTCTGTATAATCAAACACACACACACACACTGTTGTTTAATAATAATTGAATGTGTCATATACTGATGCTTTTGGACTTACCTTTTAATCTCCCTTTTGTGAGATACAATGTCTGTATTGCCTCTCACCATTTACAATCTAGGTTTAATCAAGCCTGCGACTGACTCTGGCTGGTTCTAATCAATACCCCATACTTACATGTAGACACAGAAAAGATGTGAGACAACCCCAGAGATGCTGAGACAATCCCCATCCTCTGAACTTGGAGCCACATGGTTTTCGTTTGGCTGCCAAATGATGGAAAAAAAGAAATAGCAATAGATGGATGTCAAGGGCGCTTTCTGTCATGCAGAAATAAAAAGCAAAAAGCCATTCTCTCTCCCTTGGGCCCTCTTAGGCCTCATTACAGATGGGGAGATCCTAAAACTCTACTCCTCTGCTGCACTGGATTGATTTTCATTTGGATTTGGATTCTGTAGAAGGGAAGTGTCATCAAATGACTTTCAGAGAAAGGGTTTATATTGACAGAGACACAGTCAGTCATGATACTGCTGTTTAGGCTATCAAAGTCTTTGTATAACAATACATCTACAAGCTCCTTGCTTTTATATTGTGTCTTTAATATAGAAATAAATATTTGATTGGTTTAGAAAGACAATGAAGTTTAATACCAGTCTCAGATATTCACATTTGGATGTTTTCATCTGCATTAAATTGAGGTTGATTTTTTTGTGTCATATCAGATTTCCAAAGTAACGCTCCTCTGGTTTTTCCATCATTAGATCTGGCAGTGTCAGAACCCATAGCAGAAATACTGCTAAATGCAGAGGAGAGCTGGTTGCAGAGACTGAAGGACCCCTCTGCCCCCCTAACTTCTACTGACCAACGCTATGATGAAGGCTCTCATGACTTCAACACTCCTCTCAAGACTTTGTGGGTTAACTCTTTCATATGCGCACATTTAATCAATGCATTTGAAATTATTATTTATCTGTTTAAAACTAATATTTTGTCGAGTTAATATCCTTTTTCCCTGTTTACAGTCTTTTTACTCCCCATGCCTATTCTTTTGTGAAACAGGAACCCGTTTGGTCTCTCAATCTCTAAACGAGACAGTCTGCTGGAGAAGTGTGCCATGTTCAGAGAGGCAGGTGGAGCACTAAGCCGACAGCACTCTCAGGATAATTGCCTAGATAGTCCCTTTAGCTCTGGACCCAGCAAACTGGAGCAGGTAAGTTTGCTTCAAAGCCCATTTAGGAATGAGTCTCTTAGAGTGCCTTTGGTCAATAAAGTAAAAGGTTTTATTTCAGTAAAACTGACCTTCAAAGCTTAAGAATCATACTTACATACTGAATCATACTTTTTTATCGAGGACTTACACCTTTCGAATAATTTAATATTGTATCAGGTTTCAACATGGACTTAAGCAGAGCATACTGTATTTGTGACGTGGAAGGAAAAGTGTTTTCCAAGTTTCGATTTCCAAGTGTAGCTTGTTCATTTTATTTTACACTTTATTCTGATATACATATATAATATCTAGTTCAACCAATTGCCTTCAGAGGTTATCAAAGTGGTAAAGTATGAGAGGACAAAGTAACAAAAATAAACTTGAAATAAATTGAAGGTGTGAAATACTGAACATTGTAAATTTGAGTGCCGTAAAAACTTCTAGAGAAGGCGCCAGATTCCCGGTTCATCGTGTTTAAGAGAGACTGACGTGACTCCCGGCGGCTCCACCCCATCACCAACGATATCATTGCCGTACTATTGAAAATGCATGCGAGTGGCTAAGTACTCCACTGTCGCGTCGGGGCTGCTGCCATATTCTGATCTACTGGAAATAACAAAAATTACATTGTGAACGTGATAAATGATAAAACTGAAGAGGTAAAAAAAATAAAATCAAGGCAGTGAATGAAATCAAGCAATGTTAAATTTGATAACCTTAATATTTATAACATTAATATTTACCATGTTATCATTTTAATAACTTCCAAATTTAGGGATTCTAATTTTCAGAGGCAAAATTAATCACATGTTGGTTTTTACAGCACTCACTTTTACCATGTTCAGTATTTCTCACCTTCAATTTATTTCAAGTGAATTTTTGTTACCTTGACCCCTCATAGCAAGTAGCGTTCCCCTTTGTTTTAAAGCAGCGCTAACGTATAAAACTAAATCATACATCTCTCATTTAGCAGTGTTCACTCAATCATCCGATTGCTTAAAAAATCTGCATTTGAAGCCTTTTTATTTCAGCAGTTAAAAGCTCAAAGAAAAGATAAAGTACCAGAAGGACTTTTTTTACTTTGAGTTTTGCAACAATGATGTAATGTCTGTGAGCAACTCTCTGGGTTCAGATTTAATTTACTGTGTTTCTTTAGGTCAAACTCATGCCTCCAGCTCCCAATGATGACCTTGCATCCCTCAGCGAGCTCACTGACAGCAGCCTGCTCTACGAGATGCAGAAGCGCTTTGGCAACGACCAAATCTATGTAAGCCTGTTATGTCCTTGTGCCTTTTACACACAAACCATTAAACACCAATAAAAACCAGAGGGCATAGAGACCAAAGAGAAATATGAAACATGTTCTCTTGACATTTAAGCTGCCTGTTGGTATTGAAATGTTGTTTACAGTCTGGTAATGCCAGTGTGAAATGTTTGGATCACATCACACAATCTTTATACCCACGGGGTCCACAGTAATAGACAGTATTTTTCACTTCAGTGTGTGCACACTTAGTGTACTAAAGTATAAATACAACACACAGTGCTTCATCTCTAAATTAGCAAAACACTCTTCTGAAATGCAGATTATGCTACATCTAATAGATGATTTAGTTAATATTTATGGCAATTCTGACAATACCTAATGCCTATACCTTGCTGGAACTTACTTGTTACTTTACCAGAACTTTACCAGAACAGGGTGTATTATTACGTGATTTATATTTTGACACTTTCTGGAATGTACAGGTTGCTTTTCAACACATAGTTTACTCCTCTATAACTTGCAGGTTACTTTTGGTAACTAGCCTGTATTATCAGTTGACTTATAGATGGGTGTGTTGTTACTATGACTATGAGTATGTTATTCAATATTTAATATTAATACTTTAATATTTTATCGAATAATATTTTGGTCTGTTAAGGGTTGTCCTGTGAATACCAGCCCAGTAAGACCGTGGTATTAGGACACAACTGAAAGGGATGAGCCAAGCTCTGACATTATTGAACAGCAAAACTCTACACACACATGGAATGAATTCACATAATTTCTTAAAATACAATAATTTATTAACAAAAATATGTCAACTCAAAGTCAAACATATTTCAATCAACAAACTCTTCACCATGCTAAGACAACCCAACTAAACTACCAACCAGAATTAAAGAATGAGGGAAACTAATGGGCTATGTACAATATAAACTTATATAAAGTTGAATAAAGATGGTTGAAAACCATGACCAAAAAGAGTGATGCAACATTACCATGTAATGTTTATGTTTGAGAACCAAGGATTATCTTGAAGAATCTGGAAATGAATTTAAGTTAGTTCCAAGACTAACTTAGACAATAATCAGCTCACCTTTAGACAACCCTTCACAATGCAAGATCAGATAAAATATTATTTTAATAATATAATGTTTTAAGAATGATCTGCTGAATAAAACCAACCTTCTGGATGACTAATTCTCAACAGTGTCTCATTAGCTGCCTTTATTTATTAAAATAATATTTAAAGATTTATTATTAAGAAAATGGTCAAATTATTAAGGAAATATATATTTTGGAAAATAACCAAATCTTTCTGGAGAAATGGGGCTTAATGGTGTTTACTTAGTTATCAAGTTTAGTAAAATAATGTTTAGGAAAATATTATCTACTGGATTGAAAATAAACAACCTTTCTGGGTAAATATTCTTTAGCAGGCAAGCATGTGTCCTTAGCTGTTAGCAGTTAAAGCTAACAAAAGAAGCTGATAGCTTATCATCAGAATCACACATATACCTTTAAAATACCATTAATAAAAGGGTTAAAGTGCATAAGCCCGGATGGCGCGTTAAGATCGATCGTCTGTGTTTAAAATCACCCTTCAAGTAAAGTTAGTCTTAACTTTAAAAAAACACAAACACAGAACACAAAACTGAACACGTGTGCTGAGCAGGTAGCCTGCTAGCACTAAGATACTTGAGTTTCAACACAAACAAAACCAAACTTCATAAAACAAAAAATGTTTAGATTATTTCATTCTAAAATACTTCTATCACTCTGCCCAAACCTAACCTCGTATGAACCATACTGAGGAAAAGTTGTCTGGGCGACGACAAACTTTGAAGAAAGGTTCACAGTCAACAAAGGGTTAGCTTCCAGCTAACCTCCGTAGCTGTGGGGAGGGCGGCTCGTTCTGTCGGGCGACCACACTGCACGTTAACTGCCATAACCACGTTGATGCGGTGCCTTTGTCCTTCCTTGGGAAACTGCTTCACTCTGCGTCGTGCTGGGAACTATCTAGAAACAGTTAATCCCTGTAGACCTCAGAGAGAAAGTCAAGCAACGCTTGTACCTTAATTATCCCCTTTTATGAATGAATACCGGATACACAAACAGTAATTCATTCGTACTTAACTTAGTGCATATGATCGATGATCGTATGACACTCTTGGGTCCAGTTTGAAGAGTTATGTCTGTTTGCCAGCCAAGAGACATTAGCACGCTGTGTCTCTGTCCAGGCCTAGGGTGACCTGCGTAGAAGAGTTTGATTCATTGGAAAGGTGGGGGTTTTATATGGGCCGTGACCTCACAGGAAGTCCCCTGTTACCCCTCTTTCCTAAGTTGTGCTGGAAGTCGGTTAATGCAAATTATTTTGAAAGTTCCAGAAAGTTTGTACCGGAATTTAATGTTGTAATCCATGGCTGTGGGTCCCAACAGGTGCTTTTCTAAAATTTAGAAGGTCCTTGAGCATTATTCCTAAATGGCAGGAGCTTACAAGTTACTTTCAAGAAGGGGGCTGTAGTTTGATTTGAACTGTATTCTGGTACTTTCTGGAACTTTCCAGAAATTTCCTGAACCCAGTTGGTTCCTTTTTTAAGTTCAAGAAAATTGCGATCTGGGGAGGTGCTTTCGGCACTTTCGACACTATTTTTTGCACTATGTATTGCTACCCAGTATTTTCTATGCAAATAGTATGCAGAAACCTGAACAAAAGTAGTATTGTGACAGTAGGCAAGAAGTCATTCTAGGTTTATTGTTCTGTGCCATAAATCTCCAAAAACAAAATACGAGTATATCTGCTATTTTTTATCATCTTAAGCAGTTCAACACAGGTAACAGAAATGTATCTCCAGTAAATGCTGTATTTATAGTTTGAGCTACGTTTTTTAAAGTGAAATTTAAATGATATAAAATAATAGATATATATGTTGTTATATATGTTATATATGTTATATATGTTTTTTTATGGGTTAGAATAAGCTTTATTTAGTCTTGATAGCCTGTACATCGAATTGTGTTTGTGACCTGAATCTCTTCTTTTTAAGCTCACAGACTTAACAGAAACTCCTTCCTCCCTTGCTCACACAAACTTTTCTGAAAATATGACAAAATCAATTCAGTTCTGATCAAAAAATCCATAACTATTTTCTGAAGTGAAATTCCTCCATTTCTAGTAGCCAACCAATTTTATATCTATTTTCCTCCATTCTACTTCTACAGCTTTCCTCTGTAGGGGTAGAGATTTATAAAGACTGGAACCAGATCAAAGTAAGGTTGCACGATGAGGCAGTAATAATCTGCTATTCCAGGAACCCAGACAGAAGGGTTACAATGGTGGGGTGTGATAAAAGTGGTGGACAAGGAAACGAGAGAACTGGAACTCTGCTAATAACTTTGTCATTATATTGGATCTATTTAGAAAGACCAATGAAATGGTTTGACAAAATAATCATGACTATTCTTGATCTTTTAGTGTATAACAGTCAGATGGAGACCTGGTGAAAGTTATGGATTGTGTTGCTTTCTGTTTAGAACTAAGTTGTTGCTTGGCATACACTAATATTTTGGTGCACATTATGAATCAAATCCTAAAAATCGTAACATGACTTGTCTCCCATTACATTTTTCACTATAGCTAATTTGCTTCAGTTTTGTATCAGAGTGCATTAGGACTCATGAAGAGAGCCGAGAAATGATGGACTGAAATGGGAGAGAACAGAGTCAGAATTTTCCATATGCTCCCAGCAGGGTAATCAGACAGGGGGGCTTTCATGAGTGGTCAATACTTTCTGCCAGCACAAAAAGACCTATCCTTGACCCACCCCCAAAAAGAGAACTGTTCAGGAAGTGATGCAATAGAAGAGCCTGCCAATGGCTAAATTGTAATAAAAATTTTAAAATTACAAACCTTTTCGTGAAACACAAATAAATATTGCCTAATGTTTGCAAACAATGGGATATTTGTTCAAGCCATTAACTTTAACAAGGGCAGATCAGCATGTTACTAAATGTTAGCATTAGCAGCACTTTCACAGGGGGCAGATTGGCTCAGAATCCTCCTGTCTGGGGTATTGTGAGAGGGGTCAGTTGTTTAGAGGTAAGGGTCAGAATAAGGTAGCTGTTCAATCTGGTCATAATGGTTGTAGGGTTAACCTGTGGGACAGTAGATCTGAATTCTTTATAAGGTCTTCTTACATCTTCTTACAACATCAATGTTTAGCAACATAATTTGCAAACATTCTTCAGGACAAAGAGAGAGCTTCAATTTGCATACCAGTATTGGCTCTTAAAAGTCATAAGTCATTTTAAACCAGCTTCCATTTGTTGTAATCATCATTTTACAGAAGCAGCACCTCTTGTATCACCTTTTATTACATACAGTTATATATGTCCTTACCATGGTTTCTAGAAGCATTCAACTTGAGATAAACATACTAGAAATATTACAGTCATTCCTTACTCAACAATAACTCAGACGAAATGCAGTTCTAAGGTGTGAAAAGCCTTATTGATTTACAGCAATGTGAGTCTCTGTAATAAACTGGATGGTTTTGTCACATACATATGTGTATCAGCAATATGCTAAGGAATAAAGACTTGAACATTGATATTTGAGAAGCATTTGTTGCTGTACAACAATCTTCAAGGATTTGCTGAGCTATTTCTTAAATAATTTAAGCTTGTTATGCTAAATGGGTAAATCTTGAAAGTTGAAAAAATTACACATTGCACAGAAAGCTGCAGCAGCCAGCACAGTTCCTTTCTTTACTCTGAACATTACTGAAGTACACTTCAGGGAAAACCCAGATTAACCAGAGCAACAAGACACTCTGCACTGCCTAAAATGCAGATGTAAACCCCTTGCACATTAAATCCGACAGGGATTTCCAACAATGGATTTTATAAAAATGCATATGCAATACTTGTTGGTTAAGAGTCGCTTCGTAAGCTAACACTCTGGGTCTTGGAGACTTTAGTCAGGGACTCATTTAAAAGTGTACCTCATATCATATCAGGTTAATGGATTAAGGACCAGATCTTTTTCAGAACAATGTGAGAAACTGATAACAATGTAGATAAGTGTTTCTGTCAAAGATGGTTCTGCAAACTCTCAAATAGTCTTTCTAAAGCACATTTCAATTTGGACTTCTCCCTTTATTTAATAGTTGTTTTTTATTGTATTTACTTTGTTTCAACAGCAAATCTCAAATACAGGTCCTTCTCAAAATATTAGCATATTGTGATAAAGTTCATCATTTTCCATAATGTCATGATGAAAATTTAACATTCATATATTTTAGATTCATTGCACACTAACTGAAATATTTCAGGTCTTTTATTGTCTTAATACAGATGATTTTGGCATACAGCTCATGAAAACCCAAAATTCCTATCTCACAAAATTAGCATATCATTAAAAGGGTCTCTAAACGAGCTATGAACCTAATCATCTGAATCAACGAGTTAACTCTAAACACCTGCAAAAGATTCCTGAGGCCTTTAAAACTCCCAGCCTGGTTCATCACTCAAAACCCCAATCATGGGTAAGACTGCCGACCTGACTGCTGTCCAGAAGGCCACTATTGACACCCTCAAGCAAGAGGGTAAGACACAGAAAGAAATTTCTGAACGAATAGGCTGTTCCCAGAGTGCTGTATCAAGGCACCTCAGTGAGAAGTCTGTGGGAAGGAAAAAGTGTGGCAGAAAACGCTGCACAACGAGAAGAGGTGAACGGACCCTGAGGAAGATTTTGGAGAAGGGCCGATTCCAGACCTTGGGGGACCTGCGGAAGCAGTGGACTGAGTCTGGAGTAGAAACATCCAGAGCCACCGTGCACAGGCGTGTGCAGGCAATGGGCTACAGGTGCCGCATTCCCCAGGTCAAGCCACTTTTGAACCAGAAACAGCGGCAGAAGCGCCTGACCTGGGCTACAGAGAAGCAGCACTGGACTGTTGCTCAGTGGTCCAAAGTACTTTTTTCGGATGAAAGCAAATTCTGCATGTCATTCGGAAATCAAGGTGCCAGAGTCTGGAGGAAGACTGGGGAGAAGAAAATGCCAAAATGCCAGAAGTCCAGTGTCAAGTACCCACAGTCAGTGATGGTCTGGGGTGCCGTGTCAGCTGCTGGTGTTGGTCCACTGTGTTTTATCAAGGGCAGGGTCAATGCAGCTAGCTATCAGGAGATTTTGGAGCACTTCATGCTTCCATCTGCTGAAAAGCTTTATGGAGATGAAGATTTCATTTTTCAGCACGACCTGGCACCTGCTCACAGTGCCAAAACCACTGGTAAATGGTTTACTGACCATGGTATCACTGTGCTCAATTGGCCTGCCAACTCTCCTGACCTGAACCCCATAGAGAATCTGTGGGATATTGTGAAGAGAACGTTGAGAGACTCAAGACCCAACACTCTGGATGAGCTAAAGGCCGCTATCGAAGCATCCTGGGCCTCCATAAGACCTCAGCAGTGCCACAGGCTGATTGCCTCCATGCCACGCCGCATTGAAGCAGTCATTTCTGCCAAAGGATTCCCGACCAAGTATTGAGTGCATAACTGTACATGATTATTTGAAGGTTGACGTTTTTTGAATTAAAAAAACTTTTCTTTTATTGGTCGGATGAAATATGCTAATTTTGTGAGATAGGAATTTTGGGTTTTCATGAGCTGTATGCCAAAATCATCTGTATTAAGACAATAAAAGACCTGAAATATTTCAGTTAGTGTGCAATGAATCTAAAATATATGAATGTTAAATTTTCATCATTACATTATGGAAAATAATTAACGTTATCACAATATGCTAATATTTTGAGAAGGACCTGTAAATAGATGCAACTACAAAAATACCTGATCTATACAATTCACCTAAAATGCTGGAAGCCTTATAGTGCACCTCTCTTACACTATGACTTTTTATTGAAGTTTTTGTGTAATGGGGAATAAATTAAATCTTGTTTGCTTGCTAACCACTCAAATGTCTTTTCCTGCTCATGTTTAGACTTATATTGGACACATTCTTCTACTCATCAATCCAAACAAAGAGCTCCCCATCTATTCCACCTTGGTAAGCAAACATTTACATAAGCTTTACATATTTACATTATAAGGTTGTTGTGATCTATGTTTGGATTTAGAGGGGAATTATATAGTTATCCTTTCTCAAACAGGAGGATTTGCATTAGATGAGCTTTGTATCATAGCTGTAAAATCATCCTATAAAGGAAATGGGTTTCCTGCATAAAAGCAGGACAGCAGTGGATGAAATGGACTTTGTAGTTGTTAAATAATGCAGTCTTCCTGTTAGCGATCCACATCGTAAAGCTGACTCTGCATTAGCCAGAGAAAACACACACAAACAACCTTTCATAAACTCAAACAGGCTCGTTTACAGTTTCTCTTCACAAAACAAAAAACTGCTTATCAAGCAGAAAAAGAAAAAAACATCTAGACAATCCTGTGAGAGTTAATGAAAACACTCATTTATTACCTTTTCCACAATATCAGTAAAAAAGACTGTGTGTCTGTATGGTTTTGTGTGTCTGTGTCTCTCTGTGTGTGTGTGTGTGTGTGTGTGTGTGTGTGTGTGTGTGTGTGTGTGTGTGTGTGTGTGTGTGTGTGTGTGTGTATGTTTGTGTGTGACTTTAAAAAGAAGATATCTCAATTTGAAACAGCAGTTAAATGTTTGGACTCATAAATAGCTGGAAGGAGAAAGCATCTTCGTTGCTCTCTGGATGTCCCATTACAGCCTCTGTCTGGACTCACTCCAGGCTCCTATACCCAGACGTGAGGCTGTGTGCAGGAGTAGAGCGGAGCCAGTGTGAGAAGGACATATGTCCCAACATGTGTGTTTTGCTGGCCATCTGTCAACCTCTCTGGTGTCATGGTGCACAAACCCTCCTCCATCCCTTTTTTCTGCAGTCACCAATGCAACACTTGCACACCGCTGCTGGCCTGGACACACAGGGATCTTACATCTGCTCTCAGTTTAGCAATGACAAACTCATAATATATCTAAAATCTATCCTATTCTATTTTAGGTTTGTATAAACTGTAGCTGCATGGTTACTTAGAGTGGTACACCACATCTTTTTGTTGAACACTCAGTCGCACACTCTGAAACAATGATACCCTGTGTAGTTTCGCTGTCTTGTTGGAAATCAATCCCTTGCCTGATTGTGTGTTCATCTTATGTAAGGCTTCCATCTCTTTCTCAGGTGAGTCAGTTGTACCTGAGCTCCACTGGTCGCCTGTGCTCTTCTCTGCCACCTCACATCTTCTCCTCAGCTGAGAGAGCGTACCACATGATGCAGCAGGAGAGACGCCCACAGTGTTTCATCCTGAGGTACACCCGTTCCATTCTGTGCAAAAACACACCATCTAACAGTTGCAAAGACATTCTGCAGTGTAAGCTTTGATAGAAAACATTACTGAACAAACAGCAACATGAAGACCAAGGAACATACCAGACAGGTCAGAGATAAAGTTCTGAAGAAGTTAATGCAGGGTTATAGAACACCAAACCAAGGTTTGAAGATCATAAGGGAGCACTGTTCGTTAAGTCATCTAAAAATGGAAAGAGTATGCCACAGCCGGAGTAGCTCCTCAGGTTGGAGATTCTGTCAAAAGTATTAGCACTTTACAAATCTGACCTTTTTTGAAGAATTTCAGAAGAAAGCCATTGTTAAAAGAAAGCTGTAAGGCCTTCTTTTTGAAGGATGTCACAAGGCATGTAGGCTACACAGCAAACATGTGGAAGAAGGTGTTCTGGTCAGGTGAGAACAACATACAACTCTTTGGCGTACTTCCTATACATTCTGCTTGCCAGAAAGACTTTGGACACACCATTTCCATTGTGAAACATGGTGATATCAGCATCATGCTGTGGGGAGGATTTTCTTACCAGGGACAGGGAAACTAGTTGGAGTTAATGGGAAGATAGATGGATCTAAAAGCAAGGCGACCCTGGAAGAAAACCTGTTAGAGGCTGCACCTTCCAGCAGGAAGAACCTTAAACAAACAGCTAGAGATACAGAGGAATGGTTTAAATCAAAGCATATTTAAAGTCCAGACCTGAATCTTTGGCCTGAATTACAGTTCAGACACTCTCTATTCAATCTACCCAAATTTAAGTTATTTGCCAATGAAGAACGAGCATAAATTCCAGTCTGTGAATGACAAAAGCTGTTGGAGGCAAACCCCCCAAAAAACTTTAGTTGAAGTCATAGGTGTCTTCATAGTATTGACTTCGGAGGGCTAAATACTGAAGGCATTTGGTTGCACTGAATTTAATCTGGGGTATCAGAGTAAAGAGAGATTATGAAAGCATGGCACACTTTTAAAATTTTTATATTTGAAGAATTTTGGAAACAATGTATTCTTTTGTTGTGCAGTTATGTTATAGTTTGTGTTGGTCTATCACGTAAAATCTTAATGAAAGACATTTAGGTTTGTAGTTGTAATGTGGTAAGATGTGAAAAGGTTCAGTGGGTGTGAGGTGTGAATGCATTTATAAGGCATTCTATGTGAGACCAGAACTGGTATGACATTTTTATAGCTACATAATTGTAAATAATTGGCAAGTTGACCACTTGGTTTGCCCACTCCCCTCAGGTGCAAACCTGTTAAACATGTCCAGAAAGATTAATAGCTCTGAGCCCAAACCAAGCTGTAGACCTGTTCAGCGTTCTCACAGAGATGGATGTTTGCTGGGAGGGTTGCAGAGCTGTGCTCTTTGTCCTCGACCGGACTGACGTGGTACCCTGATTGCAATTAAATCCTGTTCCGGCTCTCCAGTGACATTCCCACTGAGTCGTAACCAGTCTGGCAGAGAGTTAATGTGCCCTGGCCACAGGCTATCCATCTCACTTACACACACAAACACACTCCCAGTGACTTTGTGCTGTGCAGTCACATGTGCACACGTTTCCATTTCCTCAATACCTTCCTTGCACTTTATCACTCCTTCTCCGGTTTAACTTTTGGTTGGGCATTCTGTTGGGCCGTGGATCTCCTTGTTGCCTGACACATATGTATGCCGAAGTACACACACATATATTCACTCCTCTGCTTTTACAGGCAATCAATGGCCCAGATCCCTCCTGAGGCAAGTGCTCTAACAAACTGCCCTTAAAATCTAATAAAACATTGTTAAATGAAAAGATTGCAGAAAGACCTTTGGACTTTGAAAAGTAGCACATACACACATCCAAACAGCACATTGAAAGCACGTTGCGGTCTTTAGTGAGGGCTTCTGACCTTCCCAAGCCATCTGCTTGGTGTTACTATGCATGTCTAATCTCCCTGCCTGTCAGTGAGTATCAGTGTGTGTACTGTAGGGGAGCCTTATGTCAGCCTCAATATCCAGTCAACAGAAAATTACCAGGCATCTTGGGTGCAAAAGTGTGCAGCCAGTCAATGGGTGGGAAATGTAAAGGGTGGGGGTCCCTGAGGGCTAAGATGTCAGATAGGTGGGGACATTTAACACAGGGGACAGATGATGTCACCCTGATGACTAACATCTCACACCTACTCTTCAGAGACTTGTGCAAAGCTGCATTTCAGCTTTTTCTTGAGATTTAAAATGTCTGTTGTGGTGGAAAAGGTTTAAAGAGCAAAGCATGTTTAAACATTTAACATTGTGGTCCTCTATATGGGTGTCACAGATCATTTGATATTTAATATGTATTGATATGAAAGTTTATGGACATGCTGTTGCAACTACTGCATACAAAAGATTTTTATTAGTGTGGGAATAGGCCATATAACATAAAGCCTTTAGACATAAGGAAATAAAAGCAATGACTGGGATGATAATATTTCAAACAATTTTTCAGTACAATGTATTTTAAGGGAGATAGTAAAGCAGATAACGGAGAGCATCTGTGAAAATTGGTTTTCAAGTCATATTCTCAATTATATTTAAGTTTGGACTTTCACTGGGATATTCAGAGACCTAAATATGCTTTAATCTAGATAATTTGATTGTAAATCTGCCTGTATATTTAGGTCTCAAGTCCTTCCCAATCTCTTATTGGTTTTCTTCCAGAATTGCCCTTTATTTAGCTTTATACATCGTCCCATTAACTCCAGCTGAAAATAAACATTCCCACAGCATGATGCAGCCATTGAGGCAGACCTCTGAGGCCTTTACAGATCAGCTGCATATATGCTGACTTTACATTAGACACAAGTGGACTCTAAAGTCAGATCATTGCATTGGAGTTAAATAAATAAAAAATCCTCCCCTTTTACAGTTAAGCACTACTTTGTGTTGATTTATCACTTAAGATCTCAATTACAAATATTGAAGTTTGTGATTTTAATGTTATACAATATGGAAGAGTTTGAGGGGTATGAATACTTTTGTACAGCACTGCATGAGAGACCTTAACGGAAGATGGTCTGCTTCTGTCATTTCAGTGGTGAGAGTGGTTCTGGGAAAACTGAAGCATGTAAGCATATTGTGAGACACTTGACAGCACGCTCCAGCCCCAAAGGCTTTGGGTTAGAGCCCAGAATGAAACACGTAAGTCTAAATGTGTCTGTCTGCAAGATGTTTGTCAAGTTAGTTAAAGAGGGGTTCTCTGTAGGCTTGTGTGATTCAGGAAGATGCAATGATGGTAGAACTGTGTCCTTCACATTACTTTTGGGTGTCAGATAGCAGAGGTAATTTCTTCTTTTCTGTAGTTCTCATTGACAAACTTGTGAATCCCTGTGTGCCTCCTGCCTCCATACAGTGATGTTAGCTAGTGTTTTATTTATGGCATAATAGCTACTTGCTTGTTAGATACACAGTTGAAGTTTGTGTACTCTTTGATCTCAAAATAATTATTTAAAGAAGATGCATAAAACATTTTCTAAACCTGACCGAACAGAAAACAAAACATAGTATGTGTTTAACATTGGTATAACTGGTATCATTACGTCAGCACTTTGCATAGTATGGCTTTTTTTTACATGTTTCTAGTTGTTACGGTTTATATTTGCAACACATAGCACAGCATGCTTGTTTTGCCTTGAGGATGATTTTTAAAAATCATAATGGTAATCAGAGAATGCTCTTTTCTAATGAAGTCATTGTTATGTGGGCTTATCTGGGTCATACTTTTCCCGGGACACGAAATTATAACGCTCACATCATAGATTTACACTGACATCTAGTGGAAAAAAAGAGGAGTTGAAGCAGTGGTTCTTTTTTCTTCCTGTAACGAAGATATTTTCTTTTTTTGTAAAGGGTGTTATGCTTTATTTCACTCTGAAACATGAGCTGGTTGGTTATTTATACAGGTAAACTGTATTCTGGAAGCCTTCGGTCACGCAAAGACCCCAAGGAACAGCAACTCAAGCCGTTTTATCAAGCTGCTAACTATCCAGTTTTGTGAAAATGAAAGAACAATACTGAGAGGTAATGCAACTTCCACATCTGATTGTGAAGCACTGAATCTGAATCAAATGTCACAAATTTATTTTCTTTTTTGTTCAATTCCGCTTATGTTTAAGACAGGTGTTTCACTCATGTTATATTTCATTCTTAAGAATATTTACATGTCACCTTCTTCTAATCACATATATAAGCCTTTTTTTACATAGTGTTTTATTCTCTACATTTTCAAAAAAAAAAAAAATGTATATAACATGATGATGATGATTATTAATATTATTATTATTATTATGACTTGTTTTATTGCAGTTTTCATTGAAAGATGATCACTAAGTACTGCATAATTGTGAAATGGAAAGAAAATCGTACATTACTTTTTTGCTAATGCAAATATGAAAAGTGTAGTATTTATTTATTTTCTTTACTCTGAAACTCTAAATAAAATCCGGTGCTAGTCAGGATTTAGCTAATTTAGCTAATTAATCAGTAGAACCCACCTCAGATGTCTTACAAAGGACATTAGTGAACAAACAGTTTCATGAAAACCAAGGAACACAGAAGGAAGATCAGAGATAAAATTGTTCAGAAATCTAAAGCAGGGTCATGTTACAAACTGATATTCAAGCTTTGAAATACCTGAGCACTTTTTAACCCATCGTCTGAATATGTAAGCAGTAGAGCACAAATAAAAAGGTATTAAGACATGGCTGTCAATCTAAACCAGGGCTCAGCAACCTTTATATCCCATAGAGCCATTTTTGCCACGAGTCCTGCTTAATAAAACTTGTTTAGAGACACAAGTGTTACATGAGCTTTTGTATCATTTTTGACAACTGTCTACTATAGCAAACTTGTAATTTTTTAAAGAAACATTGTTTAGGTCTCAAAAAAAAGAAAGAAAGAAACTTTCGCAAAACGTGGATGTAAACATTTTCTTCTATGGGATGTTGATAACTGTGTAAAATTACGTATTTAAAAAAGCACATAGTTTTCAACGTAATGACAAAAAGAATGGATCTAAAAATATTACTGGTATTTTTAGTGTCCTTCTGTTTTCAAAAAACTGCAATTATTATCAATTATCAATGTAATTATTCCTCTTGAATAACTGTAGATTTTAAGAGCCATTGTGAAAGGTCCAAAGAACCACTTGAGGTTCCAGAGCTGCAGGTTGCAGACCCCTGACCTAAACCAACAAACTTGACAAGAAGAATACTTCTCAGAGAAGCAGCCTTTGTAACAAATCCACCCTTTATAGAGGAGTGATGAGTTGAAAGCAACTTTTCTTCTCATAACATAAAGAAAGCTATAATCAATTAATTGTTTATTTATAAAACCCTTTACACAGCCAGTTATGGTAACCAAAGTGCTTTACAATCACAGCAGTAAAACAAAGCATAGAACCATTAGAACAAACAATAAATATAAAAGATCAGGAATAGAATGTCGTGGTGCTACCTGGTATTTAAAGCCAGCCTGAGTAAATGAGGTAGTCTTTGGAGTTTGCCACAAGCCATGCACTCTTAGAGGGTGCAGAAGACTTGAGACTGGAGTGGAGCCTCAGGCCTAGTCAAAGACCAGACCTAAACCAAAGGAAAATATGTTACAAGATGTGAAAAATTATGTTTGCAGACATTTACCATCAAATCTGACTGATCTTAAGCATGTGCCAAATGTTCAGTCTCTAGATGAAAGCCTTATAAAAGCTTTTGTTTTTCAAAATTTAGGATTTATTTTCTTCCACTTTACAATAATGGACTACTTTATGTTTCTCTGTTGCATAAAATGTCGATCAGGTTAAATGAACGTAGCGTTCCAACACGCTAAATTTGGGCAAGTTCCACCTTTGATAGGGTCAAAAATAATAGCGTCATTGTTGTAAATCACCACCAGGAGGCAGTAAAAGCTAAAATAAAATATTTTAGATGCTTCTGCTTTCATGCTCCATCCATCCATCCATCCATCCATTCATCCATCCATCCATCCATCCATCCATCCATTCATACACAAAAACTACAAAGGTAATGATTACCAGCTGTTTTATCAATAGTAATCAAAGATATTTGTTCTGACTTAAATATCATGTGTCATGTTTAAGCCCACATGTACACCTACATGCTGGAGAAGACACGTCTAGTTCACCTACCGCCTCAGCAACATAACTTCCGGATCTTCTATCTGATGGCTGAAGGCCTTTCCCCAGAGGACAAGAGTGCACTTTATCTCAATAATATCCTGGCTCATAGGTATGTTGTGTAATAAGAATACTGAATTAAAGTGGTAATTAAAAGAGACAAATGGTTCTTGCGGTCTTGATAACAAAGCTGTGGGGATGTAAAATCTGAATATAGTTTGAAAACCTTCAAGTCCAGTTTTATCCTCATCATGCATTATGCAGCTCTACAGGTTTACAACCTAAATACAACCCCCCCCCACCATAATAATTTATCATACATATGTAGTTTCTCCTATCTATATTTAAATTTATGTTCAGACTTTTTTTCTGACTGCCAAAGCATTTAATAAAGTTGCTCCCTTATGTCTTTCTTTCACTAGGTATCTTACTAGACCAACTCCAGGAGAGAGCCCTCCTGTAGCCCCAGCTTCTGCCCAGAGCAGGGAGGATCTGGCTGCAGTCAAACAAGCCCTGCGAGCCCTGGGCTTCAACAAACAGGTCATTGATCTGCAAGATCTGCTTGGTCAAGGTTGTAGATAGACGTACAGTAAAAGTTTAAATTTCACTCTCCCTGAAGTCACATGTCCCTGACAGGTACATCCCAATAAAATAGAACATCGTTGAAAAGTTCATTTGAGTGCTTCACTTCAAATAGTGAAGCTTATATGTTATGTTTCACAAAAAAAATTTAAAACAGAAATTTCGGGCTACCAAAAAGTATGCCTATGTAATGTTCATTATCCTTTGAATGCAGTTGTAATTTCTGTGGCATCCTTCTTTCTGGAGGGTGTGTGCTGGACAACTGTTAGGTTCCTGTCCCATGAATGTGTAAGCCATAAGAGAAACATTTCACAGTTAATAGAATACTAAATGCATACTTACTATACAATCAATCTAAATGCTATATGAGTTTTACTCTTTAAATTGAACTGCTAAAATAAATTCACTTTTCAATTCTAATTTATTGAGATAAGAAGATGTTGCTGCAGTTATTCTCCAAGGTGCAACAGAGTTTGTATGTTTCTTAGTCCAGCAGGCATAAAGGTGCCCAGGTTGTAACTGACTTTTGGTCAATCTGTCCAATTTATTTATTATATATTCAAATTATTTAAATTATTTAAAATTTAAGACCAAAATAATTACAGTGACTTGGGGTATATGAAACTGACTAATGCAGCTTAAACAAGGATTGCCCACACAAACATAAATAGCTGGTAGATGAGAGGACATTGAAAACGTGGAAGGTTTTAAGACACCTCATTCAAAAAGTACTTAACCAACCATTTATGCAAAGCTCTGAAATGTGTCTAAATGCAAGAAAATGCAAGAAATTAAGAAAACTTAACATATGTGCCTTTAGTGTGCATTGCTACTGTTTGTCCTGTGCACCACTAGCTGTGTTCCCACACCATTATCAGGTTCTATTTTTAGACACCCATTTAGCATTTATCAGCAGTGGGTGACCATCATCTCACCTTTTAATCCAGCAGCAGCCAATACACATGGGATGGCGCAAGGGATAGATGAATACAGCAACGGATGGTGGTGTTATCATAGGACACTACCATCCAACTGGATAAGACTGCAAGGTGGGGGTAGAGGAGTGTTAGTAGAAGTGATGGACCCCCCATTGGTCTCTGTCTATGTTCTCATCAAGAGACGACTCCCAGTCCAGACCCAAGGGTCAATCGTCATTAAAGCTCCCTATATCACTGCTTTGCTCTCCTTCTCTCTTCTTCTTCTCCTCTGTGCACATGAGGGGAAGGAGGAGGTGGCAGTCGCTCTGTGTATAGGGTGTCAGACAGAGACAGCTCCAATATCCTGCACTGACAGAGTGCACACGCAGACATATATTCACACACGCTCACGAGCACACACCCTCCAACTCAGACTTCCCCCCCACCTCCGAGATTCAGAGGGAAGCGTAAAATGGGGTTTTCCATGAGGTGTCCTCTGTTGAAGGGCACAGAGTGAGGGACAGAGTGACAGGGGAGAGGAGTGGGAGGAGAAAAAGCAGACACTTGTTTTTTTCAAATTGCTACATGTTATGATGTTATTTTCCTTTTATTCCTGTTTCAAGAAATTCAGCACCATTGCATGTGAGTTAGCTTTTTTCAACACCCAATTGTTTCAGATCATCTGACAAATTGTAATAAAGCAAGATAATTTATAAAAATAAAACATCTTAATCCCCAAAACTGGATATGCTGCAGACTGATGCAATGGAGTGAGACATTTATTAAGGTGTGTCAGTTACATTTTGTGGGAAACTGATAGCATTTAAGAAGAACATCACATATACTCACAGTCAAACAAGGTGGGCCATTTAAAAGAGCTTCATAGCACTAGTTATTGTATAGGGTGGCACAACCACTTATTACATTGGGTCTAGTTTGAACCGATTTTTTTGCTTGCTAAAAAGTATTCATATTTACTCTGGTTATCTGTGTGTAATAATACATTAAATAAAGTATTTTTGTACAACTACTTTCTGTCAATTAAGCAAACTTCAGAGATTGTTATAAATAAGCAAATTAGCCACAATTGTAACTAGTTTAAAAAATCTGCTTCGTTCTCGATCTCACTCTGACTTGCAATTACTTTTGCAAGCTCTTTAAAATGCTAATTAAACAATCTTAATTTTATGTATGAAAAAGTTTGTACATACACAGGGATTTTCTGTACTAATATACATTAAGCTGTCTAGGAATTTGTGTCCTTCATTTCTTTTTACTTTCATTAACATTTTTTAGAAGTATTGAAGACATTCATTCCAGGATTTGTAGTTCTGCTCTGTGCTTAAATAGAAGTAAACTAGGCTTCTTTACTTGTTTCTTGAAGACATTTCACCTCTCATTCAAAAGGCTTCTTCAGTTGTAAGTTATCAGTATAATCACACTAATGTGACCATTAAGGCCAGATTAGTCACTTGCCCTTCCCTCCATTAGCTTTAAAGTTTGGTCCATTGTCATCTGACAATCCAAACATGTCCCTAAGGATGGCAACACGTGGGTTGTTTTGTTCTCAATGGCTGCAAAACCACCTGGCGAGACGAGTCAAGGCTGCACTGTAGTTGTTAGAAGCATGAAATCCAAAACCACCTTCTCTATTTAGTGTTGGTGTTTAACATAAATGGTTTCTTTTCAGGACTCTCCTTTGTCTTAGAGAACAAAATGAACTACTGACTCTTTACCCAGTGAGCTAGTTCTTGAGGTGGCCCATCGTTTTGTGCACCACTAACAACCCAAACCTTGATCTAAATCGTAGGTAGAGCCAGTGAACCATGTGTCCAAAATGAGCCATTAGTGACTTCAGTAATTGTTCTGATCACAACCTATAAGCCCGTTACTTCAAACCAATGTCAGAACTGAGGAAGCCTTATTAATGAGAGCCAAAACGTCTTCTAAAAAACAGGAGAAAAGGTCCAGCTGACTTCTACTTAAGCACTTAGGTTTCTCCAATGTAGAGGTCTGAACATTCTCTCAACACCTGGCATCAGGTGTGTAATTGATTAAATGGGAAAATAAAACAAACACCATGTAGCACATTGTGGAAATCCTCAAGTTAAAGGATTACAATGTTGGTGCAGACCATTACCATCATGTTTGCAATAAATAATGTTTGTTTTCTGCATCTCATGTGGTGTAGATAGATGAAGGTTAGATCACAGCTGTTTTTTTTCTAAAACAAAATGTAAAATTTGAACATTTTGTTTGCTTTTTACTCTATTATCTCTCAGTTTTCTCTAATTACATACTTTTTCCCTTTCTTTCATTTTCTCATCTAGGAGGTTGACTCTGTGTTCACGCTGCTTTCTGCTGTTCTCCATATTGGGGACCTACGTTTCACTGCCCTCACAGAAGCCAATTCCGCCTTTCTTTCTGACCTGCAGCTGCTGGAGAGAGGTCAGTGCCTCCATCATGGCTGGGCCCTCATCTCCAAATTTTTACTAAAATGTTACCGGGGAAAGTGGAGCCCATCATGCTTCCATGTCATCTTTATCCTGTCGTCTTTGTTCATCTCTCACTTTTCCCCTAGAATGTCTGATTTAGAAATACCTAGGTGCTAGACAGTCACATGTTTGGCAACCAGCAGCAAACAGTCTGAAAGAGCAAGTCTGAGGCACACTTCTTTCGTTTGGAGTTGCTCTTTTTTGCTTAATTTTGTCATTAGGCACTCATTCCATGTGCTCCTGCGACCCCTGACCCTTTGAAAAGTGATAAACAACAACGTCATTGCCCAGACTGGAAACAGTCAGCCGTTGTCAGGGAAACGTGAAGTCATGGCTGGTGATGTCAGGAAAGGGTCTCAGGGTTTGCTGTCACCTGTTTGTGCCGCTTGTTTATGGATTCTGCTCACGAGTCCAATAATGACTAATCGCTGCCAGCACTTCCCATCAGTTGAGCAGGAATCAGCTGTAGCAGAGTTCAGCTTGTGCTGTCAGCGTGACATCATCATCAGAGCACACTTGGTTCTGGGAGGTTATCAGCATTACCTTTCAGATACTCCATCATGGTTTAATGGTGTTATTTTTCAGGTTTTCGTCATGTTGTTTACTCTTCCTGATGTTTTTCTCTCTCCCTTCCTTTTCCCAGTTGCTGGATTGTTGCAGGTTTCCGCTAATGATTTAAGCACTGCCCTCACCTCTGACGTTCAGTACATCAAAGGTATTGACCTAACAACCTTCACCAATACTTTATTCAGGTTTTTATTTTTGTGCAAAGAATTACCCTCACCACTGAAGAAACGTCGTTAACTCAGGCATAACACTATGGCCATCTCTCTAATACTGAGCAAGTCCCTTTGTAGGACTTAAAACCTCTGAGCAGTTTTGAACAAGTTCTGGAGTTCCCGGGGCATCAATTACTGATCATCATAATATTTGATAAATTCTTGGGTGGGGTTTATGTGGATGATTCATGTTTTTGGAGTATTGAATTCAGGTGAACTCCCTGGAACCGAATGTGATACTGTTTTTCTGGGAAGGAGAGAACAGCTAAGGCGTAGTTTGATTTGTCTGCAAAACGTTTAGGTAGGTGGTAAATGTTACAATAACACCCACTTGATCCAGGATGATCTTTAGAGAAAATACCAGAATCAGATTTATCAGCCATGATTGTGTTCACAAGCAAGGAATTGACTTTGGTTTCACGTGCTCACATCATACAGGCATTAAGTATTAATATATTGTATAAAGGGCAATTTAGATTGACCAATCAACCTAACAGGCATGTCTTTGGACTGTGGGAGGAAGCCGGAGTACCTGGTGAGAACCCGCGCATGCACGGGGAGAACATGCAAACTCCATGCAGAAAGACCCTGGGAATCAAACCCAGGACCTTCTTGCTGCAAGGCAACAGTGCTACCAACTGCGTCACCGTGCAGGCCCTCAAAGTATACAATTAACAGAAATAAGCTGTTGTAATCAATCTAAACTAGTTTTACTTTTTATGTACTTTGAACATCATATGCACCCTTACTTGAAAAGATCTGAAATTAAAGACTTTACAGAAATGCAACTTTAATTCTAAATGTGCCAGAAATTGTAATTTTTGGTCCTTTCTACCTCAGGTGATGTGATTACGAGACGCCACACTGTAGAGATGGCAGAGCAGTACAGGGACCAGCTCGCTAAATCCATCTACGGGCGCCTCTTCTACTATCTGGTCAACAGCATCAACGAATACCTTCATGGACAGGATGACAGTGCTGGGTATGTGCTATGTGTGTTTATACTCACCATCACCCAAAAAATCCCCAGCTGTTGGCTCCTGCCCATCTCATTCACTATCACCGAAGTATACATCTGTCATCTGCACACAAATAGTTGCGTTTCCAAGCCCCCTAAAGTTTTATTGTGGAGTGAAGGTTCGTAATACTTTACATGCATGACATGGATGTTTAGGAATGCACAATGAAATGCAAACAGAAAATTAACAAGCAGACACACCCAAGGTCCATAATGCTTGAAGGTCTTACAAAAACACACTCAAACACAAAAACGCATAAACACTCCCAGGGGGAAGTCATGGGATCCTCGGTGTTGGTGTTGTGGAGACCTTTCACACCCTTACAAAAAACCCACAGTGCATCTCCTGGAATGTGTTTTTGCTTTGCCTTGTTTACATACATGCCATTAAATATAATAAATTAGTCAACATTAGTCACATTCATGCCACTCCCTTTCTTTCTGTTGCTGCATGTACACCCTCACCAGCTTTACTGCTGGTGTAGCATCACACCAGACTCACACTGATCCTGAAAATTAAACTTAGTGCTATAATGAATATCTTTTGTATGTTTTTTACTTGCTTTATTTTTTCAGTGACCCTGCCATGGAAATTGGGATCTTGGACGTGTTTGGGTTTGAAGAATTTCAAAGAAATGCATTTGAACAGGTGAGAGGGGGTTTTCCTTTGAGATTTTCGCAATTCAAAAATAAATTGTATAACTCTTGCCTGAAATAGGGTCCCTGTAGCTGAGCTGAGCTGAAGAACAATTTGTGATCTTGTTATCTTAGTCAAATTGTTGAAATATTTGGAGCTCTTAGCTTTTCAAGTCTGAACATTTTTTGTATAATTGTAATGAATGAGCTGAGGTCTGTGGCTGACTGTGGCGTGATTTTCAGCTGTCCTCAGATGAACTGATCACTGACACAATGACCATCTATGTTCCACATGTAGGCAGTCTCTCTCAAACCAGTCTCTCTCTCTCCCTCTCTTTTGCTTTCTGTCTCAGCGGTTGTTATGAGATGGTAATTATGTTTTTAGAAAAATATTTTGTCCAAGAACCAACACATAACAGTAAAACCAAAAGCACAATCACTTTTTGCAAAAACACAACATTTCAGCGAACATTAAAAAAACACAACAGAATAATGGAAACATTGCCCAGAACCTGAAGGTCAAAGAAGCGTTAAACGGCTTAATAATTAGTTCTCAATTTAAGGTGATGATAAACATAGGTTTGCTTGATATTTCTCTCCACACCAGATTGTTTTTACCTCCTTTGAAAAGTAAAAATAAGAAAAACCCTGAAAACTTTAGAAAGACAGCAACATTTCAGGGAACTCAACGGTAAAACACAAAACATTGGAAGTGCAGTTTATTTATTTGAGATGAGACTGATCCCAATTTAGTGGCTTATTTCTGATCTATGGTTTTTTTTTGTAAATCTTTCACCTACTGATATAATTTTCGTCCAATTTTATTAGCTCTGTAAGAACTATAAATAAGAAGACGTAAAGGCGGTGATCCTTACAAACAAAAGCACAGTCTCTAAACTTGATGGTTATTTTCTTTTCAGTGCAGAAATACTGAACAAGAGTCACATTTTTCACGCATTTTATCGTACAACCACAAAAGCAGCAACCCAGCGGACCCAGTGCTCCATCCTCCATGTCACCTTACATGCCTGTATTCCTGCTCCCTTTCAGTGCTTATCTTAATACTTCTCGAGTGCACTAGCAGCACACAGATGCAGAAGTTTGTTTTTTTTCATCAATACCATGGAAATTACTACACATGGTAAATGATTGCTTCTCAGCCCAGTAACAATAGTCCCACTGGTTCTTGTTCTGGTGATTAAATCCGTGATTTAAAACTTTGACTTGTCTGAGCACAACACTTTCTCCCAAGGTTTCTCTGAATCATTTGGGTGTTCACCATGAAACCTAAAATGGGCCTGTAAATGTCTTTTCTATAGAATGGAGATGTAAGACTTCGCCCCTTTACAGCAGTGTGTTACCATAAACATTCTTGGTGAAAGCGGTCCAACTACCTACATTTAATTAACAACCTGAGTAGCTCCGGAGTAGCTGCTGGCTGATCCTTCACCTTTCTCATGATCATCCTCATTTGAGCCAAGATCTTGCATTGAACTCCACACTGAGCGTGGCTGATGGTCATTTTATCTGTCTTCCATTTGCCAATAATCCCTCAAACAGCTGTCATTCCAACCTTGTGTAGATCTATTGTCCTATCTCTGATTTCATTTGACAGTTCTTTTGTCTGTCCATGGTGGTGAGAAGTTTGGAACTGAAGATATTGATTCTGTGGACTGATGTGTTTTATACAGAAATATTAAGGCCAGGAGTATCTGTAAATGATAAATGGATTGATTTCGGTTCAACATTGGCTCATAATCTTTGGCTTACTCTTAAAAGGAAGCTTTACCTTTTGTGTTTCTGTGTGACTATAGTCCATATTGCTCAAGTGATCTTGTACTAAAGGCAAACAGTTTTTGCCTTGCTGTTGAAGCCTCGTGTGACAGTGTTTGTTTTTGTCTGCACGGCAGTAGGATAAGTGGCTTTACTCATCTGGATGCAAGCCAACCCAAGCGGAAGCAAGGGTTTTGTGCAGCTCTTTCTTTGCAGGTCATGGAAAGTGCCAGATTAACTAAGGTACATGGGAGACAATCAAAAGCAATAAAATTAGAGGAATTATCAATGGCAATTTAAACTCTTGATTCAGGGCTGCGACTTGGTATCATCACACAATTTAACCCAGTTACAGAGGAGAAGATGGGAGGAGGAACGTATCGATCAACAAACATCTCATATTGCTCTCATATTGTAGATATGGCACATAGCTGATATACAAGCTCTGACATGTTTATATTCGCATACGTATACACGCAAACCGAAACTCGAAACACACTACCCATGCATGGAATGATCAGAGTTATTAGAGCTTGTTAATTAGAACTGTTTGTCGGGCTGTGTTGTACCTGCTCAGCACTTTGCTAATGAGCTAACTCAATCAACCACCTGCTGAGACTAAGCTTTTAATGGGCTAGACTCACTGGGTGATAAACAATAGACAAGAACAAAGAAAACAAAAACACAACTGTGACCCTCTGCTCCAAGAAACATTACACCTGTTTCTTAGAATATGGGGGTGAAACCCAAAATTTGGGTCATGCCAGCGTGGTTGCACTTTTAGTCGAGAGAGGAATAAAAGATTAGCCCAGCAAAAGTGTCTTTTAGACTCAAGGTTCTCAAACTGTGGTACTGGGGTAACCTAATTAACAGGCAAAGAGATGAGTTGTTGAAGCAAACTGATCTTTGGTTTAAATAAATTATAAAAATAGAAATGCAAATAGTGCACCAAGATCTACCGCTAACTTAATTGTGTTCCTCTGAGATCAGAATATAAATTCGGGAATGACCTGGAATCCAATTTAACTGTGTTCCAGTCACTAGACGAAACTGGTGGGAAATGTGAATTACTGTGCATTCTCTAATAAACGTAGTATAGCGCTAGGTTTGTAAAAACAAATTGAGACGCAAATCCTCAGAAGTACAAATAAATGCCTTTGATAGTATTTATTTCTACATTTTACCATGCAGCAGACATATTGGACTTTGACTTTGGGATCCGTGGGAAATGTCCAACTTTAACATTTGGAATTTGACTTCAGGGGACTTCCTGTCTAATTTAAATACTTTAGCTCCTGAGTGTAAACCAATGGCATAATAAATTCATATTCTTCAATTGAATAAACAGGTCCCAACTGATAAGACCTATTGCTTTGTATTTTCAAACTTTACTTACACTATCCCTGCATGAAGTTCACAACATACGTATTGTAATCTCATAAACCCATGGACAGGGATAATCAGTTTTCAGATATAATATGTCTCATGTTTTTATTTGCATGTCTGAACATGAAAATGACTGCAGAAAATGAAGGCATTAGTTTTCTTAATGCAAAAAAAAAAACATTTCTCTATAGCACTAAAGTGTTATGAGCTCATCTTCAGAGTGCAATGCTGTAAGCCTAATTTATGATTGAAAAAGACGTTTACCATTCCCAGTGCTTGTTGTAAACTGCTCAGACTGTGCTGCATGTTGTCATCACTGGGTTTCACTAGCTCTAAAACGGCAAGTGATAATAAATTCAGTAACTTCATACAGGTTTTATGTATTCCGAGTGGCTCCCGTTAAAGATGCTGGCCGCTGATGACCTTTGATAAACTGTTTAAGAGGTATATATTTCTCAAAAAGGAATTGAAATAAATAATTCAAATTGATCTTTTGCTGCCTAAAAGGGGACTAACGTCTGATCACAACGAAAATTGTATAGTTTTCAGGCTGGTTAGGCCCTCCTCGATAATTCTGATGTAAATAGACAAGCCTAACAATGGCCATTCAAACCTGGCATTAAAATCCATGCTGAGTGATCAGATCACAGTTACTCCCTTTCCATGCAACTAAACACTGAGTGTTGTCTCAGAGTGATCTGCTGGCATGTGTGCCAGTGACGTGAGTATAAACATCACATCAACAGTTTTACCAATGTTTTTGTAATATCCAAGATACATTAAATTAAAGGTCCTGGGTTCGACTCTTGGCCGGGGGACTTTCTGCACGGTGTTTGCAAATTCTCCCCGTGCATGCGTGGGTTCTCACTGGGTACTTCGGCTTCCTCCCACAGTCCAAAAACATGACTGTTAGGTTAATTTGTCTCTCTACATTGTCCATAGGTGTGAATGAGTGTGTGCATGGTTGTTTGTCCTGTGTGTCTCTGTGTTGCCCTGCGATGGACTGGCGACCTGTCCAGGTTGTACCCTGCCCCTCACCTGTAGACTGCTGGAGATAGACACCAGCTTCCCCGTGACCCACAATGGAATAAGCGGTAAATAAGACGTACAAACGAACGTTAAATTGCTTGAACTAGGTTATTATTCCAACATCACCAGGATTACACTAAGTCACATTTTTGTGGAATCATTTAGGCTACAAAGATTTTGATAAGCTTAATTCAAATTTTTCATATCTTCACAGATATAGTATAAAAGCAGTAAAGGATAATAAAAAATTGAAACTTTACAAGGCTCAGCATCAGTGCACAGTCACTAAAGACTTTAATCCATAATAAAACACTATAGCCCTGATCTTCAAAGATGCCAAATAGGGAGCACTAAATTGCTTGAACAAAAGAAAGACAATTGCACGTGCAGTTATTGGGCGTGTTACGTGCAATTTTTAGACACAGCTTGTTTACTGTGTTGCTCAACGCAACTTGCAATGGTTGCAGCTTAAAAATTGGCCAATCAATATTAACAATAAAAAAGACAAATATGTCTGTTAATTAATTAGTCTGTTAGAGGTTTGCCTCCCTGGAACTTGCAATTCTTTTTAGAGACTCGCTGTGTTATTTTTATTTTGAGAGTATATGTTTGAAGAGTTCGGAGTTTGTCTAAATGAAATATTTGCAACATAAAGATAGATTGTGGTAGGAGTTGGCAATCTGTATGTTATAGCTTTGCTAATTTTAAAACATAGCTTCACATCACTGTCCTACAAAGAATTGAAATCAAACATTTATGTACATAAAAATACAATATTTTCTATTGATTTTACTAAATTTGTTTTGTTTGTTTTGACAATATTTTAACAATGTACAACGTGTTGTACATTGTTTCAATTGTTGTTTGGTGACATGAAATTATTTTTTACTGTATAAACCCTCCCATGGCATAAGTTCACATTTAAACAACATAATCAAACTGATCCAGCTCCGATTGCTCTGCAATGACACAATGTTACTGTCAATAATGCAATGTGTTTTGTTTAGTGACAAGGCTAAAGCCTACATGTTTTCACCACTTGGAATAGGCTGCCTTAAAATGGTGATTTTTCACCTGCTAAAAAGTGATTTTAGCATACAGTTTGCAAATGAAGGCTTGAATCTACCTTATAATGTCTTTATTTTTTTCCTATTAATTATATTACCAACATCGCATCACAGTGGGTCCTTTACATGATGTGCAATTACAGTTAACAGGCTGTGCGCACTTGATCAGTTAGGTGCGCCCCTCTGCATGATCAGGTTTGTGCGTGTTCAGCAGATGATCTCCCTGACAGCAATGGCTTGCTGGAATGACCCAGACACAAAAAAAAGGATTGCGTGGAATTTTATCATAGGACACATGTCATGACTTTAGTTTGTGATTGGCTCCAAATCATAGCTTAGATAATCCTACATAGAATCCACTATTCTCATATATTTTTATTATTTTTTATTTTTGACAACCCAAAGATTCTCTCTCCCTGTTATCTATCATTCTATCTGTGCCTCCTTCTGGCCACAGTGACAGCAGACATTTTTGCATGCCAGTTAGCACCTGCATTGCAAACGTGCTAGATGCAAAAACTGCACCCGCAATCCGTTTCAGGTTTGAAAAATCACATTGCGGGTGGTAAATTCAATTCAATTCAAAGATACTTTATTGATCCCCGAGGGGAAATTAGAATTCCAGTACAACCCATCCAAACATACATCATGACACAAGACAAGGGGGGGACGGATCACCGAGGCTTTGCTGCCCACTCACAGGCGCTGCCCTTGCTAGATGAGAAAAGAGGCCACATTCGGTAAGTAGAGGGAAAGAAAATCATATTTCACACTTTATCCTTAGCAGGATACAGTTTGAGATTGCAAAAAACCTCAGCACAAAGAAGCAACAAGTTGACAAAACAGGATTATATTTGCATATCCTCCTCCCATAAATTTGCTCGTTTGGGTCATTATCATATGTTTTGCATATTAATGACGGCACACGCGCTAAAAGGTTTGTACCCGCTGTTCCACTGATTTTACACACATAATCCGAGTAGCACCACGTTTGTAGATCACTTTTGCGGTTGCAAACAAGTTTGCATGTGGTTTTATACACGCAAACCTTTTTCAAGATCAGGCACTAAAGCTTTGTTACCTTACGTACATTTAGTTGTGTAAAAGTGCCTGACAACCCTTCACTATAGATGTACATACCACATACATTTATTATAAGGTGATAGCAGTAGCTGCAATCAGGTTAAAAAAATTATAAAAATAAGCTACATAGTACAGAACAAAATGAACTCAGCCATATAGTATCCCAATATCCACTGATCAATAAAAGCTGAACTTGTCAGGGAAAACTTATTTCTCTGATCTTGATTCCTGCAAGTTTCCTTATCTTTACAGGATAGGACTATTTAGTTGTCTGGATTAGCTGACAGCAGTGTTAGTTTGAACAATACTGTTTACAGGATTTTAACTAGGAGCCATTTAGGTAACTGTTGCTTCAATGGAGTCATGTCAGGTCAGTGGGTGATACATCCCTGTTTCTCAGGACAGATTGGGGTTAGACTCAAACGTATCCAGATACAAAAATCCTGGATGACCTTCGCATGCAGTTTGAAGAAAACGGTCCACAATGCATTTCAGGTGTGTTTCCACATGTATTTAGTTCTGTCCAGACATAGCTGAATTGCATAGGATGGATATTTGTGCCATGTGTTAGTAGGGCTTACGTCCAGACTTTTGGTGCGTTAGAAAAAAGTCAAGTTTTAACAATTTAGCAAATAAATAAAAAATAAAACATTAATTCTGGCTTTTTGGCAAACCTGTTAAGCTACCAAACTGAGACCTAACTGTTTAAATCAACACCTTGCATTAACAAGTAATGCTTCAAACATTAGCTTTTAAAACATATTTTATTTGTTTGAGTGGCATAATAATACTTTGTGAAAAAGCTGAAGCTACCACTCTAAATCCAATGTAGTAAAGTGACACACTTGAGTCTTTTCTTCCACAGGAAAGATTTTAGTTGCTCACTTTGTCTTTAAAATATTGGACCAGCTGACAGGAAGGCTCCTTAAAAGTGTACACAATCCCCACTGTGGCCCTTTTAATGGCTAATTTCACATTTGCTGTGTTACATGAGTAGTCACTTTATATCTGGCCCATTGACTGCCACAGCAGGTTATGTTTGAGGTTGTATTTGTTCCTTTGTTTACTTTCAAAACACTGAACAGCCTGTCTCAGAGGGCCTACACAGTGTGTGCTGAGAGACTGTACGTGTTTACCGTGTTCTCTGTGTGCATTCCAGCTGTGCGTGAACATGACCAACCAACGGCTGAGGCTGTATGTCTCTGAGGTGCTCTTCCAGCAGGAGCAGGCTGAGTGTCTGCAGGAGGGTATCACCATGGAGATCCCCCTCTCCAGCAACAGCCACGTCGCCGTGCTGGACTTTTTCCTTCAGGTTGGATTTTCTTCTGGTTTTGACCAGTCTCCTCCAGTTCGGTCCCTGCTGATATGATTCAAGATTTCAAAACTCTTAAGTGTCCTTGCTCTGAGAAAAATAAAGTCACTTGTTTAAATTCATTGTTTAGATATTTCATAACCTTAGAAAGTTAATTTTCCCTTTCTGCTTTAAAAAAATAAATACTATTGTCTTTTTTTCTGAATATGGTTAAAATCATTTGGAAAAACATATTCATTGCTTTGGGGTAAATCTGTGACAATTTATTTTCATATCAGCATCGACCCAAAAGAACCACTGAAGCAAAGGGTGGCACTGAAGGGGGACTCTTCTGTAGGGATCAACAGAAATGTCAAAAGGAATAATGTATCACAGAATCAAATGTGCTTTGTAAATATGACCAAAATAAATAACGTGAACACGTTTGTTTCTGCTCCAGAGGCCTCAGGGACTATTGTATGTGCTGGATGAAGAGAGTCAGAGCTTACGGCCCGCAGAACAGACCCTTTACAAGAGGCTGTCCGCCCAGCTGGACTCTAGTTCAATTTGTGGGCTTTCACTCACCATGAAGGATGGCAATGGCAACCCTCCGCCCAATGACCAGGGCCCAGCTTTTACTGTCAGCCACTATGCAGGACAGGTCTGTCTGTTTTAATGAAGAATGTCCACACCAGTCAGTTATATCATTATGACCACTGACAAGTGTGTCCATCTAAGTAAAAGTTAAAATTATTTTAACCTAGACCTTTAAACACAACAACAGGACAAAGTTTTCCTTCCTCAATGTCAGCTTAGGAATTAGTAAAAGGATATGTTAATTACTTTAGTATTAATAGTCCAGTAATCCTGTTTAGTCTGAACTATTTTGCTGGAAAATACAAAATTAGTCAGCTGGTCACCATGGTATGGCAAAAAATGTTAGTGAAATAATTTCATTTCTATTGTACTCGCCATATCAAGTAGACACTACAGAGAAAGTTGATAAAAAATGGAAAACATAAATACTATCCAGCCTCTTGAGATGGTTGCTAAGATACATCGTGGCAGATTTTTTCTGGCAGATAGAAGTCTCTAAAGAGTAATTCATTGCCAGTCCTCTCTACTTTATGCGTAACCAAGAAGCCTGTGTGGTGTAAATTTCAACATCAATGGCTGATGCCAAGCATAAAGCAAATAAAAAAAGCAGAAGATGAAAGACAATAACGGAGAGACCGGCTCTGGGTCATTTCGGCCCATCTCCAATTTGTACCCTCATTTAGTACCCGTGTATTGTCATTTCTTACCCTTCTACGTCCATTTTGTGTCTGTAAACAAACTCTTTCTTACCCTTAAACATAATCTGTTGGAAACAGTTTAGCAATTTCAATTCAGATTCTATAAAATTTTAATTAAGAAATCCATGGTACAGATCCAAACTGGATAGTCTTATGCTTTGAGAAACCTGAAAGAATAAGTTGCTGTTACTTCTGTTAGTCTAATGAAGGACGGACTTCAGGCTTTATTATCTGCAGGGGAGTAAATAGATTTTCTCACAAAATATTCTTTGTTATTAATGTTCATTTATTAAAATAGAATTATTAAATTTAAATACAACAGTTCAACAGTTCCTTTGCTTAATAAAGAAATTTTATTAACCAATAAAAATAGCAATAATTAAGATTAGCCAGGAACTACTACTTATTTCTGATATTTTGGTTGGTGCCTCTTTGAAAATGAATATTTAAATTTAGTTACATTTAGTGAAACTGCTTTTATTGTCAGATCAACTAATTAATGCAAGCAGACATTATATATATATATTTCATTATAGGTTTAACATGTATTCCCACTTCTGCCTCTGGCTTATTTCATATGAGGTAACTGTGAACAAAGGCAACTAGTGCCATGAAATCTAAAAGAAATAGCTAAAAATAAATGTTGCATACCTTATGTTTACTTTATGTTGCAAATAGTTTTAAAGGTGAATAATATAAAGGAAAGTAACTGTATGGTTTGTTCGCTCTGACAGATTTCATATGACCTCACTGGATCTCTGACCAAAAACAAGGACTCCTTCCCTCAGAATCTTCTGCTTACAGTAAAAAGTAAGTACCCCATACATAATAAGCATATGAGCACAATGGTGGCGTCAGAGCTGAAGTGAACACAAAGATGCACTCTTGTTTAAAATTGCAGAACACAAACCCACCCCTTGTCTTAGTTCAGTTATATGTCTATGTGTGTCCTGTAGCCAATATGCAGCAGACACGTCTGTGTGTATATTGTCTAAATAGGCTGCCAGATGTCGGGTGTTGTGGCTTGCAGGACACAGGCAGCCGTTGTGTGACTGCCAGCTTAGTCTTGCGTCCAGCAACCTAATTGCTATAATTTCCATGATGAGGCTAATCTTCTAAAGGCTAGCCCTTCACTCATGCTTGGCTGGTATTCCTCTGTCTGACAAGTCGATTCAGCGCTGCCTTTTATCCCCATATAGCCACAAACTTGTTTTCCTATGTGGACTGCTCTCGAGAACAAAAATTGTGGTGTGTATTTTGATTACAGCATCATGTTGTATGCATACTTTTTTTTTCCTTCTTAGCACTGATGAATTTTCTTTACAAGTTTACATCATTTGGTGCAACACAATGCAAGGCACCTTTAACAGGATCAAGAGTAGATCATGAGACCGTAGAGAGTTCAATCCTGGATCTAGAGGACAAGGTCAGTGTAAATCTTTTCAAGATTAAAAAAAAACTCCTGTTGTCCTTTAACAAAATACTTTCTTCTCTAAATAATACATAGAAAGCATCACAAGTCCAAGTCCAATTTTATTAGCTTTTACTTTTTCTTGAACTTAAAAGAATTTCATTTGTTCATTATTGCAGTCCACATAGTCCAGTTTTTGGCATTTAGAAGCAGCTCCAGCATTGAAATTATACTGATTCTGTCATCCAAGGGGACAGAACCTTGCTCCTGAATGTGAGTTATACATTAACATGTTGATGTCAAATATTTTTTTAATTTTTTCCTCAATAACTCCTTTATAGTTTCATATCTAACATCAAATTTATTTATTTAAAATCAGTCAAAGCAATACATTAAATAAAGTGGAAAAATACAAAAATTGCGATTCATCTTACTGCTTATTCCATAGTGGGTCACCGGAAAGCTGGTGCCTATCTCCAGCAGTCTACGAGTGAGAGGCAGGATACACCCTGGACAGGTTGCCAGTCCATCGCAGGGCAACACAGAGACACACAGGACAAACAACCATGCACACACTCATTCACACCTAAGGGAAATTTAGAGAGACCAATTAACCTAACAGTCATATTTTTGGACTGTCCATGCAGAAAGGCCCCCGGTAGATCCTATATTGCGGCTGTAGATCCTATATTGCGGGCGAGGTGCTTGCAATATTCCAAGATTGCACTTGCAGTAGATAACAGGTGCCAAACAGGTGCAGACCGCCCAATTTAAATGAGGAAATTGCGTATGCTACTGGCTGGAACAAGAGGAAAAGCCAACAGATTCTCTGCTGTGTTGCTAGAAATATTCAGCGATTGATTCAGTTGCTGATTTTTTCCTTCTGTTCCGTTCAGCCCTTGCTCTTCTGGTCTGTTACACTTAACTTTTGTTGTTGTGATGAGATTATTTCTCCTCTCTTGCTCGACATAACTTGCAACAAATTGCCAGTCAATATTAACAATATAACAGACAAACATGCCTGTTAATTTATTACAGGTTTACCTGCCTTGATATTTTAATTATTTTCAGAGACTCACCGGGTTCTTTTTGTATTTTTAAGAGTCTGTGTTTGAAGAGTACAAAGTTTATGATAAACAGCCACAATATTTAAGCCTGAATGTAATATTACCAACATAAAAATAGTTTGTTGTAGGAGTTGGTAATCTGTATGTTAAAGCTTTGCGAATTGTAAAACATTACATCATGTAACCGTCCTGCAAAGAATTAAAATCAAACATTTATTTACATTGAAAAAAATTATTTTCCGATGATTTTACTGAATTCATTTTGTTTTTTCTGCCAATATTTTAACGATATACAATGTGTTTGATTGATTTGATTTTGAATTGGTTTTTGGTGACACAAAATCTTTTTTTTACTGTATAAACAAAACCCTTCCCTGGCATATGTTCACATTTAAACAAAGTAATCAAACTGATCCAGCTCCAATTGATCTGCAATGACACAATGTTACTGTCTATAATGCAATGTGTTTAGTTTAGTGACAAGGTTAAATGTATTTGTGTGCATTTTGTCATGCAGGTTTGTGCGCATTCGGCAGATGATCTCACTGACAGCGATATTACGCTGGAATTACAATTTTTTTCTTGTGTCTGAAATTATCTAGATGCAAGAATAAAGTGTTGCAATAGGAGATATATGATAACTTTAGTTTGTGATTGGCTCCAAATCAGAGCTTACATAATTCTACTTAGAATCCTCTATTCTCATTTATTTTTATTTTTTTTATTTTTTCCAACCCAAATCTGTTGGCACATGTACAGAAGATTCTTTCTTCACATCATCTGTCATTCGATCTATGCCTCCTTCTGGCCAAAGACAGCAGACATTTCTGCGTACCAGTTAGCACCTGAATTTCAAACGTGCTAAATTCACCCGCTAAAATTGCCCCCACAATCCCTTTCAGGTTTGAAAAATCGCATTGCGGGTGGTAAAAAATTGCATTTGCATATCCTCCTCCCATAAATTTGTGCGTTTGGGTCATTATTATATGTTCTGCATATTCATGAAGGCAGGCACACTTAACAGTTTGCGGTGCTGGTGATTTTGCACGCGCAATCCAATTACCACCTCGTTTGTAGATCAGCTCTGTGGACGCAAAGAGGTTTGCGTGCGGTTTAGTACACTCAAAACGTTTGAAGATCAGGCCCTTAGGGTCATGTTTCAAGTTATGAACAGATATGCAGATTCGCATTTTATTTGTGTGACCTTTTTTTACAAACAGCAACTTTTATATTCTGCTGTAGTTAGAGCCTTCTGTCTGGTAGCACTGTATCTTCACCCTGTTGGTCCAGTACAGGGACCGCTAACAGTGATAAAATTTCAAACACAGATTTTTAGACCACACAACTTCATGCAGTTGCAACGGATTATTTGGGGGGCAGTATTGTTACAGTTTTGCACTGATCGAGAAGAAGAAAAGCAGGAAGAAGAAAGTCCATCTCATCTTGGTTTCTGTTGCTACTTTGGTGTTCATCTGTATCTCTTCACTACTCCACGTAGCCCCACAACACATTTTCAGTCTCTTTCGACTTTGGATTAGCGCTCTTTATCGGTTTTTTTCTTTATTTTGTTTTACTCAAATGCGTTGCTCTTACCTCACACTGCAAGCAAACCGCTCCAGGGTCCAAATAAATTGTGTCGACACTGGCAGTTGTAACTGGCACAGTACAAAGTGTTCCAAAGGTTTTTTTATGAAACCACTTTAAGAAGAATAAAAAAATAAAAAATCTCCATTTGTTGGATTGATTGCTAAAAACGTAGGTATACACTATTTATGGAGATACTTATGGAGATATTAAACCGGCTCTGTGTATCAAAGAAACTAATCAACTGCTGAAAATGCAGGCCTGAACAGCAGATGTGAAGGCCTGGTCCACCTGTGGCTTTCTCTCTTTAAAATTAAACCAGACATAAACTATTAGAAGTTCACTGTTTTGTGTAATTACTTTTGATAGCATCACATTAACACCCAGTTCATTTGCTGAAAATCTTCAGTCATACTTGTTCTGGATTTATGTCTCAGTTTTCCCCTTAACCAAGTCTCCAGTGCAGCCAACTTTTACTATATAATCTTATGAAAATAGAAACAATTCTGTCTTTAAGGGATTCTGAGAAATTGCTCCACACCTTTGCCTTTACGTTTAGACTGGATTATTGTAATTAAACTTTATGTGGGTATGCAGTCATCCCAGTAAATACCTTACAGCTTTTTTAAGACACTTCTTAAAGAGTACTGACTAGTGTTCATAAAGACAGATCGCATTTTCCCTTTGTTAGCTGCCTGTACAATGTAAAACGACATTCAAAATGCTACTGATCAGCTATATATAGATATATATATATCTAAATATACACTACCTGTCAAAAGTTTCAGATTTCTCACTTAATGGGTCTCTTTGTTTTCATAACTATTTACATTGTAGATTCTCACCAAAGGCAACAAAACTGTGAATCAACACATGGAATTATAGTTAACAAAAAGTGTGAAGTTTTTTATTTTACAATCTTCCAAATAGCTACCCTTTGCTTTTATTACTGCTTAGCTCTATTGGCATCTTCTCCTTGAGCTTCATGAAGTGGTCACCTGAAATGGTTTTCCCAGGAGTCTTGAAAGAACTTCCCAGACGTTCATTGAGAGACAGCCAAAGGTTAATATTTCAGTCATCGCAGCAAATGGCGGCTCCTTTAAGGAATCTAAAATACAAAACATATTTAAAGGTTATTTTACTAGTTTTCTGTTTTCTACATAATTCCACGTGTTCATTCACAGTTTTGATGCCTCCACTGAGAAACTACGTACAATGTAAATAGTCACGAACATAAAGAAAACCAGTAAATAAGAAAGTGTTTCTAAAACTTTGACCGGCAATGCAGGTCAGTTGCTTGAATAGCGCTATATAAATAACTAAATACACCCTCTCTCTATTCTAATATATTAAATATATAAAATTATATTATTTTCACTTGCCGATAAATGTATTTAAATCTTAACATAATGTTACCAATCAAACACCCAATTTCACCATGTTGGTATTTATTAAACCAAAGTGCTACATACTTCTAAAATATGTTAAACACTACAAATTAAAGAGGAAGAACTAACTTTTACCCTGATATGATGTCATTTCCATCATTATGAATACTTTCAATCACTTACTACTCTGCCTCTTTCTTTTTTTAATCTTTTTCTTTCTGAACCTTTCAGATGAGAGCCCTTCTTCCCACATTCACACACATGTTGTCTAGTTTCTAAATGAGCTCATTGTTGTGCAGTGCTCCATGTGTTGTCACGGATTGTTTACATGCAACACAAACTTCACCATTACTCCTCCTTTCATCCCTCTTTTCTTTCGTTGTAAAACCCTTTCATAATTCTTTTTCCCTTTTTGTTCCCCTCTCCCCTACTCTTATTCTCCTCCACCTCCTTTCTCAACCAATGCTGTTGCTTATTTTGCTCTGACTTTCTATGTATGTTGCTTTGTGCCCGGCAGCCAGTGAGAGCGTGTTGCTGCAGCAGCTCTTCCAGTCCAAGCTGACTCAGACCGGTTCTCTGGTGCCGGCGGCCCAGCGCCGCATTGCCCTGAGAGGGACTAAAGCATCCTTGTTGCTCCAGAGGATGCCATCGGTCTCCCCTGTCAATGCTACTTCTATCCCCCAACGGCCCCGGAGATACCGTGATCTGACCAAGGTAACGTTGTTCATAGTGAGGAGCTGCAGGCTGCAGTACCTAATTCCAGCTAAAACACATACTGAAGCATCCTTTAATTGTCATGTCACTTTTATGGCAGCAGATTTAGTCAAGAGTTTAATAGTTGCAGTATTTTACGCCAAAAAGTCAGCAGCCTTTTTCCCCAGCTAGCAACTGACAATCAGTGGAAAAACAGGGACTGTGTTTTTAGTAAAAATCTTGTCTAATTTAAGCCACTTCCCACCCTGCATCTAAATATAAACCTCTGGGAATTGGATTTGTTGTGTGTGTGCAGGCATTCATGAGATAAAACTCTTTCCCAAGAATGAACACAGAAATAAAGTTTAGGCTTAAGCATCTGTAGACTTTTCAAATCATTAAACAAAAGACACACATAAAAAAATCTGTTTTAACTAGTTTAAGATTTTTTTTTCCCTGCTTTTTGCCTGCGCCTGTATTTCATGGATGTCAGTGTTTTTGGAAGCGCAAAGCAGTTGTGCACACATGTGAGTGAAAAGGCTATCAGGTTGTGTAACTTCCAGGAGGTCCTGTCTGCTGTCTCTGTGGCTCATTAGCTATCTAGAGCAAATGGTTATATAAGGCCCCTTTCACCTCTCTGGCCTATCCTTGCAGCCTTTTACAGTATCATTAGATAATTTTGTTCCGCTAATGCATAAGATTGTAAGTAAGACAGCATAGTGCTGCTTAGGTAATAACAAGCTCATCATTGCCAATAATATCAAATTCATTTAGGACTTTTAAGGATGAATTTGAACTGTTCTTTTTCTAGGGGATAATAATTATAGAACAAACTACTTCAATTAGTTTTCAAAAACAATACTTGATGTACAAATTTGAATTTATTATAACCTTTTGCTAATGTTGGGATTATGAATTCTGAGAATATTATTTAATATTAATATTTTGATATTTTATCAAATAATATTTCGGTCTGTTAAGGGCTGTCCTGTGAATACCAGCCCAGTAAGGCGATGGTATTTGGACAAGATAGAAAAGTGTGAGACGAGCTCTGACATTAATGAACAGCAAAACTCTGCACACACATGGAATGAATTCACACAATTTCTGAAAATACAAGAATTTATAAAAAAAAATAAGTCAACTCAAAGTCAAACATATTTCAATTAACAAACTCTTTACTATGCTAAAACAATCCAACTAAACTACCAAGCAGAATTAAAGAATAAGGAAGACTAATGGGCTATGTACAATATAAACAAGTTGATTAAAGATGATTGGAAATCATGACCAAAAGAGTAATGCAACATTACCATGCAATGTTTATGTTTGAGAACCAAGGATTATCTTGAAGAATCTGGAAATGAAGTTAAGTTAGTCTTGGAACCAACTTATGCAATAATCAGCAAACGTGTAGACAACCCCTCACAATGCAAGATCAAATAAAATATTATTTTAATAAAATAATGTTTTAAATAATGATCTGCTGAATAAAACCAACCTTCTGGATGACTAATTCTCAACGGTGTCTAATTAGCTGCCTTTATTTATTAACATAATATTTAAAGAAATATTATTAAGGGAGTATTTTGGAAAAGAGCCAAATCTTTCTGGACAAATGGGGCTTAATGGTGTTTACTTAGTTATCAAATTTAGTAAAATGATGTTTAGGGAACTATTATTCACTAGCTTGAAAACTAACAAACTTTCTGTTAAATACTCTTTAGTAGCAAGCACATGTTCTCACTGGTTAGCCGTTAAGCTAACAAAAGAAGCTGATAGCTTAGCACCAGAATCAAACACATACCTTTAAAATACCAGGGTTAATAAAAGGGTTAAAATGCATAAGCGCGGACGGCGCGTTATGGCCAATCTTGTGTTTAAAATCACCCTTTAAATAAAGTTTGTCTTAACCTTAAAAACACACAGACAAAGAACACAAAACTGAACACGTGTTTAGCTGAGTTCAACACAAACAAAACCAAACTTCATAAAATGAAAATAATTTCAATCTAAATCACTTCTATAGCTCTGTCCAAACCTAACCTCTGACTATGCTGAGGAGTTGTCCGGGTGACGACGAAGTTTGAAGAAAGTATCCACAGTGAACAATGGTTATCTACAGCTAACCTCCTTAGCTGCGGATGGGTTTGAAGGTGTTGCTCGTTGTGTGAACAAAAGGGTTATCTTCCAACTAACCTCCGTAGCTGTGGATGAAAGACGGCTCATTGTGTCCGCCAACCACACTGCACGTTAACACGGTGATGCGGTCTCTGTTGTCTTCATTCCAGACTGGGAGACCGCGTCTCTGCAGGGGCTTCTCTGGAACACCGTTTGCTTCTGCAGGCCTCAGAGAGAGAGAGTCAGGCAATGCTTATACTTTAATTTCCCCTTTTTATGAATGAATACTGGGTACACAAACAGTTATTCACTCGTACTTAACTGGGGCACATGATCGCGTGATCTTATGACACTCTTGGATCCAGTTGAAGAGTTAGGTCTTTTTGCCAGCAAAGAGACATCAGCGCGCTTTGTCTCCCCTATCCGGTCCCTCTGGAAGGCCATGTGGAAGAGGTCGGCTTGTTGGAAAGGGGGTGCTTTTATTTGGCCAGTGATGTCACAGGAAGTCCGCAGTTACCCCGTTTCCTGGCTGTGCCGGAAGTAGGTTAATGCAATTTATTTTGAGAGTTCCAGGAAAGTTTGTACTGGCATTTCGTGTTGTAACTCATGGCTGTGGTCCCAACATCCCCCCTTTAGTTCCGAAGAATGAGATGAAGTTCACAGTCTTTGAGGCAAAACATCCGTCCTCAGCCATGTGAAAAGAGTCACTGGGTTCCTGTAGGTAGGCAGAGTTCAACAGTTCATTTTGGTTCAGAGGTTAGTGTTTGGACAGGAGTGAGGCAGGTTTGGGCAGACTAACACTAATAAAATGTTTTAAAGAAAAAAAAAGAAAACACAACAAAAATCATGTAATAATTTTCACACCATAATAATACTGCTTTTAAAACCTTAATAATTTCTCAAGTTCAGAACCATAAGAAAGAAAAAGATTAAAACAGAATATAGGGTGTTGGAAATTGTTTACCATCTTCATACCTTGTTTGATAGATTTCACAAGGTTGATTCTGGACTGCAACGGCTTGCCATGTCTTTTAGGAACGCCGTTACCTCAGTTATAACACACCTGCAGATCATCTCAAACTCCTCCTTTGTGATGACATCTTTGGAGTGGCTCCACTCTTTACCACCAACCTTACAGTTCGATGTTGCACTGTGAAAAGGTGTTTGTCTTTTAACTGGCGGCTTGTCTTTTGGCTAATCTGTACATGATCATACAAGCTCAAACATATCCATACATCATCATTAATATTTAGTTGAGTTCCTTCAGAAGGTTGCAGAGAACAACACCCTTTTGTGGCCATTGACAAGCTTCTGGTATATTTCTGGCTGGATATTTGACTGCTTTCTTTGGCAAAATTGGTAGAATTGGTCATTTAAATTGGTTTATTCTCCTGGCATGGACATGACTATTAAAAATAGTTTTTACATTTTCACTGTAATTGAGAGGCTGCACGGTGGCGCAGTTGGTAGCACTGTTGCCTTGCAGCAAGAAGGTCCTGGGTTTGATTCCCAGCCTGGGGTCTTTCTGCATGGAGTTTGCATGTTCTCCCCGTGCATGTGTGGGTTCTCACCGGGTACTCTGGCTTCCTCCCACAGTCCAAAGACATGCCTGTTAGGTTAATTGGTAACTCTAAATTGCCCTTAGGTGTATGAATGAGTGTGTGCATGGTTGTATGTGTGTTGCCCTGCGATGGACTGGCAACCTGTCCAGGGTGTACCCCGCCTCCTGCCCATAGACTGCTGGAGATAGGCACCAGCTCCCCCGCGACCCACTATGGAGTAAGCGGTAGAAAATGACTGACTGACTGTAATTGAGGTAAAGGCTTTCAGCAAGTGTAATGTTGGGCACATATTTTTCTGTTCCAAAATATGTTTTGACATGTGTTTGAGATCATTTATCTGGTAAAACACCTAACTGTGTCTAAAATTCAACCATTAATCAGTGAATAAATTAAATGGTCAGGTTATAAATCATTATAAGTTATAAATCATTTAAATTTGTGTAGGAAAAACAACATAAACCCAAAGCATAGCAAAACCAAAACATACTTGCTCTCCACATCATTAACAACAAGGAACAGGCTGAAGCCCAGAGGCTTATTTATGCCTTTCCTAAACACTCACTCAGGACATGAGTAAAGCAGGCTATAATTGAATTTTAAACCTTTTCTGAAAATACCCATTGTGCTACACATTTGTATTTCATCATGAAGTTCATTCTGAGTTGGCTCCCAAAACAGACCCAAACTGTTCCCTCTGAAAACCAGTGCAAATGATCAAGCACAGGTTCGCCGTGGTCTGAAAGGATGTTGACCAAAAACAAAGCCACAGCTCCAAAGGTTACATTTTTAAGCTTAATATGTGTGTTTGGAAGCATCAAGCTAAGCCTTTCATACCTAAGAACATTGTACCAGCTGTTAGGCATAGTGGAGGCAGCATTATGGTTTGGGACTCTTTTAATGTCAGTCGTACAGTTTCATTGCAAAGTAGACTAAATATTAAAGGATGAGGAATTGCAATTTGCAAAGTAAAATCTAACCTAGTATTAGTGATGGTGTAGCCTGAATGATCAATTTTCACTCTATGTAGATTAGAGAAAATCCACATTAAATATAAACTTGTGTACCCAGTTCTTGTTTTAGGAATTCATCAAAGGTTTGTGTTGTATATTCATTCCAACCCAAAAAATAACAATGATTCAAATGCATCATTCAGAAGCCCAAAATCATTGTGACATTGATGGCTATGTTGAGTGTATGCAAACTTCACACTACAAATGTAAAAGCCATGGGTCTTAATCAGCTTTAAAGTATAAAAAGGCATAAAGGAAAAAAACAAGTTCTGAGACTATTTATTCTAAGTACAAATGTATAAGATAACTTCATAAGCGATTTTCTGCTTAAGATCAAACATTTAAATGGAAAGGTAATATGTGTTATTACTCTTCTGTGATCCTCTGTGACCTGTTGAGGCTCAGCTATTTTATACATACATTTCTTGTTATTTCATCCTATCAACAGATCTTGAAGAAAAAAGGCTCAAGTTCTTTCCTCCAACGACTGGAACGTTGTGGGCCAATCACAGGGGCTGTCCAGCTGAGGGTACGAGGAGTTCCTTGTTTCTTTATAATGACTGAAATCTGCTGTCTGAAGCTTCCTCAAACATGTAGATATGAGTGTTTAGACCCTGCTAGACCTTTACTTAATATATTTCTTGTTAGCAGCAAGCTTCTGGATCAAATTTTATCTCATTACAATCACTGTTACGAAACTGAGATTTAATTTAGGTTAGATCTTGTCTCACGTCAGTGCTTTTGTCACAATAGTCCTGGCAGCCTTTGCCAAAATGCAGTGCTAAGTGTAGGGTGCTCATAACCTTTCAGAGCAACAATAATATTCAGTTTGCAGCAAGCAGCTCTGTCTGCACTGGTGACGCAAGAAGGCTGAGACGTGGCTCAGAGAAACAGTGCCTTTGGTCTGAATGAAACCACTGTGTTGCACAATCATAGTTGTGGACTTGCAGTTGACGAGCCCCCTCTGGGAATGGCAGGGAAGGAGAGAGTAGGCGGAAAAATGATGCTGTACCAAGCCAAACATGAAGCCCCTCGCATGAATGAATGAACAATGAACAACAGCCACTGTGTTCGGTGTCCCATGTGTTACTATGTGTGTGTTTGTGTGTTTCTGAAGAGCAATGTGGCTTTTAAATATGAGGGTTGAGCTGCTGGTTATTGTACCTGAGGTTGCTGGGTAATATCAGTTTGAGGTGTGGCCCCAGTAGTGCAGGACATGGGAAGAATGTGCCTGTGTGACCTTGGATGCATCATTTGGAAGTTGAGGATTTGAAGAAAAGCTCGGACGGAGCAGGGAGTTGTTGCTGTTTCTTTGTTGTTTTTCCTTCCTCCTGCAAGATGCACAACAAAAAAAATCAGACAGTGTTGTCTCTGGCACAATGTGATGTTGCTCAATAGAAATTAATGAAAAGAAATCAGAGAATCATTTGTTCCATTATGTGCAGTTTGTTGCTCTTCAAGTTTTATTATCAACTGCCTTTTCTTTTCTTTTTTTCAGAACTCACTTTCAGAGATTATGAGTAAACTGCAGTCTCGCACTCCCCATTTTGTAGAGTGTGTGCGCCCTAACTCTAGTGGTCAGACAGACAATTTTGACAGCTTCCACGTCTCTACTCAGCTTCAGTACATCGGAGTGCTTGATATGGTGCGCATGATTCGCTATGGATACCCCATCCGCCTGTCCTTCTCAACATTCCTCAGCAGGTCAGTGCTGGAACGCTACAGTGCCTTCCAGAAGTGTTTCGAACGGTTTCACATTTTGTCATGTTACAACCACAAACTACATATGTTTAATTAAGATGCTATGTGGTAGACCAGCTTAGGTTAAAGAAAGGGATGAATGCTTTCTGCATTTTGTTGAAAATAAAATTCTGGAAGGAGTCATGTGTTAGTTTCCCTCCATCAAATGGCTGAATTCCCTTATCAGCATGCACTGATTCAGCGTTGCAGAAGCCTGCTAATAAGCCGTTTGTTTGATTCAGGTGTGTAGGAGATGGGATGCATCTAAAAGTTGCAGAATAGTAGCTTTCTACAGTTGGGCACCCGTGCTCTATGACATGAGAAACCCAATAAAACACATTGAAGATTGTGGTTGTTACATGAGAAAAGGTGAAAAGGTTCAAGAGTATAAATACTTTTGCAACACTGTTGCTTGTTCTTCCTCTCTCCTGTTTCTTTTTATTTGGAAAGGTCTTAAAAGTTATGCATTTCTCTTTCTTATTTCTTTTTTGTCCATCTTGTTGTTCTCAGTCTTTCAGATACATTAAACTCCTGCCTGGTCACTATGGTATCGGTTATGTTCAGTGTTACAGGTCCAGGAGAGTCAAAGCAAGATGAAACCGTAACAGCTTTGCTTCTTCCACACTTCAGTCCAGACCACATGCTCACATGTGAACAGACACAATAAAAGTCAGAGCAACCCTTTTATTTGAGGTGCAGTTTGACTTTGAATGTCTCTTTTTGACTATTATGGGAGACCACTGCTGCTGATGAAAGTCACTGAAACATTTTTCCCAAGTCAGCCTGACACTGGAGCATTGAAGCAGCCAGTTGTCTGCAAGGTCACTTTGTCCTGTATTTGAGTTTTTGGTATTGTCACTCCCCATCAGCTGCTTTTTTATACTTTCATTATATTCTTTCCACAAACACAAAAAGAGAGATTCTATGTACCATGCATATTTCCTTTTCGGTCTGGTTTTAATCTTTTTTGTTTAAAACCAAAAAAAATGTCTCATCTTTCTTTTATTGTCATCATATTTTTGTGTATTCCTTTTGTTGTATTTGTATTTCATTTGAAACAATGCAACAGGATTTTAATTTAATGCTCACCTTTTTTGTTTCTCTCTCACTCTGTCTCTTAAGTTTCTCCATTCCTCTGTCTTTGTGCCTCTCCTTTTGGAGATAAAGGGATTAACAGGAACATTCCTGCCAGATAATAAAGGATGACAAAGCTGGCTGCATGACCATCATATCTTCCCCTTAAAACTTTCCATTCCTCAGTTGTAAATATCATCTCATCCCCACACACACACACACACACTTGTTTTGCTATATGTAGTGAGGACCATGTGTTGACTCCCATTGACTTCCATTGATCTTCAGTCATTTTCAACCTTTTGTATGCCCTAACCCTGACAACAACTATAAACCTAACCATTACCAGTGCATGCCTAACCCTAACCTAAACTCAATTCACACCTTAGTCCTAAACCTAACCGTTAGCAAAATAGGTCATGAGGACCAGCAAAATGTCCTCACTTTGGCACAAATGGTCCTCAAATTGATGGTGATATCGGAAAATTGGTTCTCACTGTGATGCCAAAACAGGAACACACACACACACATATATATATTTAAAGTAAATGCAACTTTATTAACAGTTTCACCGTATGTAATTTTACCATTAATGTAATGTTTTTATTTATCAGTGTAAAATGGGAGACATGTAAAATTGGTATAAATGTCTGAAAAGCATCCAAATTTAATTTTGATTTTATCACTAATATTAGGTTTTAAGCAAGAAGACTACTACTGACAGAATTTAAAACAGACAATGAAGTTTATTCATTCATTCAAAATATACAAAAGCTACTTTTCATCCTAATTTGCAATGTAATTTATGTTAAAGTGGGACCTAAAGCAAGACTTAATGAGGCGACCACATTATAGTATTAAAAATGAATCAGAAGGTGCATGGTTCTTGTAGAACATGTTCTTGGAGAGGTCTTTATTGTGCATAATCGAGTGTCATAGTTCCACAACTGTTTTGAGCATGTTGAAAATTTTCATGGTGAGATTGTTCACTATTGTGGTGGCCTGCTAAAAGTCACACAGAAACCTAGTTGCTACAGTGGTAGCTTATCTATTATTGTCAGGCACCTCTGTGTCTTGGTCATCACAGAATTTGAACAAGTATTCAAAATAATTTGCCCTAATGCTCTTTGGTGCTGCAGCTGCTACAAGCATTGCATCCCGCCACTTCTCTCCCTGCTTTAAAACAACTTATCAAACAGCTATGAACAAGGCAATAAAACTGCTTTCTGCTCAAACCTCTCTGAATACACCTCCAAATTGCACATAGTTTGGTTGCCTGAAAGAAATGGGTAGATTTTAAAAGCAAAATCTATTATGCTGTCTAGTCCTGGTTTCCTATTTAGCAAAAAGGATGGAGCAGGACAAGAAGCTGAAAAGGTGCGAGTATGTGGAATGGTTTATAGGGTTTATGATACAATTATTCAGTACCCACATTGTGACTCAAAACACAACTTCAAACATGCTCTAATGCTGTTTAGCTCTACTGTGATGGTCTATTCAAAAGAATGTTTTTGCATCTAAAGTTGTATTTTGTCAGCACATCATCTGTAATTTCTTTGACATATAATATACAGGGGTTGGACAATGAAACTGAAACACCTGTCATTTTATTCTGAGAGGTTTCATGGCTAAATTGGACCAGACTGGTAGCCAGACTTCATTGATTGCACTTTGCACCAGTAAGAGCAGAGTGTGAAGGTTCAATTAGCAGGGTAAGAGCAGAGTTTTGCTCAAAATATTGAAATGCACACAACATTATGGGTGACATACCAGAGTTCAAAAGAGGACAAATTGTTGGTGCACGTCTTGCTGGCGCATCTGTGACCAAGACAGCAAGTCTTTGTGATGTATCAAGAGCCACGGTATCCAGGGTAATGTCAACATACCACCAAGAAGGACGAACCACATCCAACAGGATTAACTGTGGACGCAAGAGGAAGCTGTCTGAAAGGGATGTTCGGGTGCTAACCCGGATTGTATCCAAAAAACATAAAACCACGGCTGCCCAAATCACGGCAGAATTAAATGTGCTCCTCAACTCTCCTTTTCCACCAGAACTGTCCGTCGGGAGCTCCACAGGGTCAATATACACGGCTGGGCTGCTATAGCCAAACCTTTGGTCACTCATACCAATGCCAAACGTCGGTTTCAATGGTGCAAGGCGCGCAAATCTTGGGCTGTGGACAATGTGAAACATGTATTGTTCTCTGATCAGTCCACCTTTACTGTTTTCCCCACATCCAGGAGAGTTACGGTGTTGAGAAGCCTCAAAGAAGCGTACCACCAAGACTGTTGCATGCCCAGAGTGAAGCATGGGGGTGGATCAGTGATGGTTTGGGCTGCCATATCATGGCATTCCCATGGCCCAATACTTGTGTTAGATGGGCGTGCCACTGCCAAGGACTACTGAACCATTCTTGAGGACCATGTGCATTCAATGGTTCAAACATTGTATCCTGAAGGTGGTGCCGTGTATCAGGATGACAATGCACCAATACACACAGCAAGACTGGTGAAAGATTGGTTTGATGAACATGAAAGTGAAGTTGAACATCTCCCATGGCCTGCACAGTCACCAGATCTAAATATTATTGAGTCACTTTGGGGTGTTTTGGAGGAGCGAGTCAGGAAACGTTTTCCTCCACCAGTATCATGTAGTGACCTGGCCACTATCCTGCAAGAAGAATGGCTTAAAATCCCTCTGACCACTGTGCAGGACTTGTATATGACGAATTGACGCTGTATTGGCCGCAAAAGGAGGCCCTACACCATACTAATAAATTATTGTGGTCTAAAACCAGGTGTTTCAGTTTCATTGTCCAACCCCTGTATATATAAACACAGAGAGAGAGCCAGAGGCTTGCTTCCTCTCTAAATTACAGTGGCTGCCTGAAGCGAATCATGGTAATGTCTTGGTAACCAGAGTGATTTAAGAGAAAATATATTTTACTGCTGCTTTTATTTGTCATTTATGGTACAGTATGTGTTTTGTGTTTTTTTTTCCATCAGATGTGGCTTTTTATGTATGTTGTTACTTTAAACCTCAGCCCTCTTTGTCCAATAATCTACTTATTTCTAAATAAAAAGTTAATTGGAAAGACCCTGGAGCATGTAGATAATAAGTCACAAATATAGTTTACAAGCTTGTTGATCACATTTTTATGTCTGTTTTTCCAAGTGGGTTCTCATGATGCATTATTGATACACAATACATTACCAGCAGGTGAATATACATAATTCAGTTTGACCATTTTGTCTAAATATCCATGACTAAACTACCCTTATTTACTCATAAAACCACAGCAGGTCAGAGTTTTTCAAAAGCAACTTCAGAGTTTAAAGTACAGGTGCCCTGCTGTCACATCATTGGTTCAGTTGCAGACACAGCTGAACCACATTGGCACCATATTCCTTATCTTGTATCTTAGGGTCATTTCAGTTCTTTGACTCCATACAAGCTTCCCTGGGACTTGTAAAAAAAAGGGAGCATCGACAGTTTTC